>NW_009648161.1:352226-359948 GCF_000708025.1 Charadrius vociferus | reverse complement strand
GCACCGGGCGGGGGTCGGGTCGGGCCGGCCCAGAACACACCACCCACGACAGGAACCGGAACGCTCCTCACCCCAATCCCATCACGCTACAGCCAAACAGAAAAGGACGCTCTGGGAAACGCAGGAGGAGGGAAGCTCTCCGAAACAACCGTGGCGAGAGCAGCCTGTCCTTAGATCGTGTCCGAAAGGAAGAAAAAACAACCAAACAAATCTCAACGGCGGTATAAACAAAACAGAGGGAGCCTCCGCGCTGACCCGGAGCCCGCGGAGAAGAGAGGAGGATGAACAGAAGCAGTGTAGTTCCTAGTAAGGAACAAGGCATCCACATCCCATGGCAATGCTGGCGCTGCGCCCACAGCCCCCTAACACAGCACAAAGCATCCATCCCTCTTCCCTAAGAGGGCCATCAAAAGATATCATCTTCTGTGGTAAAATCCAAGATAATACCCAGTCACCTCTACCCAGATGGAGGAAGGAGTGGTAAACAGCGCTGCTGTTCATGGACATGGACTTTTTTCTACCAAAAGTCTCTTACAGCTGTGAAACAACATTTCTAAGGACCTCACTGATCCCGAACACATCTCTCCAACAAGACTGCGTTGTCTGCATCGCATCACATCCGTGGGTTAGAAAGGGCATCTGGTCCCAGTGAACAGACATCCTCCGTGGATTTTGGAGGCAAACAGCTACCATCTTGCGCACTTACCACCACATTACAGAAATCCCGTAGCTGCCAAATTGTGAAATGCCACAGGTAGCATGCACATGCCGTACTGTCACAGATAATTTGAATGGCATGTGATCCCATCCACCTCCTGCACGCCAAAACGAGAGTTTGGGTGCTGCAGGTATGGCCACGTCACACTAACATGAGGGAGCCACTAAACCCCACAGTCCGTTTTGTTTTCCAGCTGGGAAAGGCAGCCAAATCTTAAACTGCGAATCCAAGAGGAGCTGAAAGGCTGCATGTTATGCTCTCTTGCATCAGTACCAGTCACACCCTTGTCCATCCCATACACTCTTGACTCATCAGTTCACACACTGCCTGCCCAGATTTTTAAGCTCTGTTTGGGCTCCCTATGGTAGCAATTAACTCCTCCCCAACCTCCTTCCTGTAGATTCACAAGCATAATGCCAAGGAGCACTCATACCAGTCACCCTGGAATTTCTGGTCATGTCCCATGCCAAGGAAATGTCATCTCTACAGACACTTTTTGAAAGCAGCAAAGGCTTCAGCAGGGGGCAAACATATGTGCTTTCCACTGGAAATCTGTACTAAAAAGTCTTTCTACTTTGTTACGCATCTGCCAGTAGAAGATCTCTGTCCTCCGTTCAGAAAGGGTCTTGTTTGCTTTTTATTTCCTCTTATTTAAGAGAACCTCTCTACAGCCAGTGAAAGAAAAGGGAGGTCAAATGGCTAAAGAAGCACACGATGGCTTCTGGAAACTGTCAGTTTCATCGAGAAAAAAGAAGAGGCTGCCAAGTTTATCAGAGGAGATCAGGATCACGTGGGAGTGCTTCCAGTATGAGAAGAAAGGCTTTCTTTGAAAGAAAGAACGAACATCACTATTCTAATTAACTAGAAAAAAATGCAAGAACATCAGCTGCTGGTGCCCATTTGTAAAAGATCTAACTCATCTGTGGGGTAAAATAAGGAAAACGCAGAACACAAGGGTGGCTGTGTATAGCTTGGAAAGGGAGTGCTATCCTTTATAGTGCAGCATGGATGCTGGAAAAGGACAAAGCCCTTCCAAGGATGGCAGCCAACATGCTGCCCCGTAAAACTCCTCTGCACATTGCCTCCCCCAGCTTGATAGAGTCCTGTAAACAGGAGGCGTGGAGGGATATGGTCTCACAATACTTTCCAGTCATTTGCAGTACTGGTCCCTGATCCCAATGACCAATACTTGCTCTGTGCTCAAAAAGGTGGTATTTTGTCCTTGTCCCAAGTTCACTACTTCCAAGAGTAGCAATTACTATAAACCAGGAAATTACTTCATGAAATGTTTTTCTCTGGGAAACATAATTTCCATTGTTTCACTCAAAACTCCCTCCTGTTCATCGTACCTCTCCCAGACCCCGAGCCCTAGAGGTACTGGTTAAATGTTCCCTGAATAATGGTAAGAATTACCTGCATTTAAAAAAACCTTAAACCAAAAGTTGCTGTAAATTCTTAGAAGAAGGAAGCACGGTATGTCATACCACTGCTGCTCTCTGCTACTGCAGTAGCCAGGTGGAAGCAGATCCCACTGAGATGCTGCACAGGCACAAGCATGGATCTCATGGCATTCCTCTGTGACAGAAGGTACAGCAGTGTCCCCAGAGAGCAGCATCTCTGTTCTGAGCCTGCACTGAGAGCTGCACAGCATGCAAAAAAGTTTGCGCTTGCTTTTTCCTGCTGGTCACTGCAGAACTCTGGTTTTGCATGCTTGGTTTCAGATGCTTCTTTGCTAACCCATCTTTGTTGAAATCTGGAAATTTCTACAGAGGTGTGACTCCAAGTGTGCCTACTATCTTAGCATTAACTGGGAACCATCCATGCCTGAGAGCAACAATTTAATGTACATATTTATTTTATTTATTGGCTTTGTTTATACCATATCCTTTCATGATTGAGCTACTGCTGTCTGTCCTTTCACATCTGGAGCCGTGTTCCAGCCTGTGGAGCAAGGCCTATCCCTGCAAAGCCATACAACTACACAATTCTCAAGAGGAGCTTGCAGAGAAACTGGAGTCACTACACTGTGAGCTGGGCACAGTCAGGCAGCTAAAGACTTGCCCCCTTAAAAAAGAAACAGAGGCTAAACATTTTCAGGTATCTGCAGAACTGAACAAAGAAGGCAAATTAATTTTTGCCTAAAGATAACTGAAAATATACGGTTCACGTATAGGATGTCTTTGTCTTTATTTTAAAGAGATATACGGAAGACAACAGTTTATCTAAACTTACGTGAGGTGGAAATTGCTTATGCTTTTACTATGCTGTTCCTGGGGTATGGCTGACTGTTAACTCTGCCTCTCTTGAGGTGGTCATATTAGTTGGAATCATTAACTGTGTTTTAACAGCGTAGTGCAAAGGAACTCAAAGTGTTCCATTGAGTTAATTAAAGAGAATTTTAAAATTCTAGTCAATATTTTGGGACGACAAATATTCTTCAAAATCCTTCTCTCAAGACCACATAACAGGCAGTAGGGCAAGGATTTGAAGCGGGTCAATTAATGTAAACAGAGAAGACAGGGATTTGGTTATTTATTCTATTGATAGAACCAACTCGCATTAGCTTATACCTTAGCTAGCTAAGCTAACATTTGTTCTCTCAGAGTAAACGGGAAGATGTTGCTGGTCCTTTAAATAAGAGTGTAAGTTGCTCCCTTTGGAGCACGGTGCATCAAGGCAGAGGCTTCTGATAAGTCACAGTTAGTGTAATTATTCAGTCTTTTTCCCTGAAGGGCCTCTGCAATGCAGCGGTCCTTTTACTTTTTTTTTTTTCCCCTCCCTGTTAGTGATGCCCTAGTTTGTTCACTGCTGCAGTCCCCCTCCCTTCCACCATCACCACATCATAACAATCTCTAATTGAGAGCTAACCAGGAGCTCCCAGACAAACTGCAGGAACACCAGAGACAGCACTCACAGACACCTTCAGCAGCTCCTCCAAATTCACCAGTACTGAGGGAATTGTCAAACAAGGGTTTTAAAACCTATCCACTTTGCATGCCACACCGGAGAGACTGCTAACAGCTGAATATCAATCTCCATCACATCAGTATCGGCTGTACTTCACATGCAAGGTGCAGCCTTGGTAGCAGATGAAAAGCACCTGCAGACTCTTGAATACTCAGAAGTCAAGCAAACCCAATTCTGATGCTGAACATAAGACTATGTGCGCTTCCTCTTTAAGAGCTATTTCCATTTCTGTTTGCAGGTACGCCTCTACAGCCAAGTCACAAGCCTCTCTTTACTCCTGCAAAACCCACCATGATTTGCCTCTGTACCACTCCTGTCTACAAATGTCCTCAGCAGTGCCCTCCCGACTTCCTTGAAATGTCCCTCTTCTATGTGGCATAAGAAACACAACAGCTACAGGTCAGAAAGCGGAGACAACTAAATGTATGCTGTGACATTACAGGGAGGGGGACAGCCAGGGAAGGATGCACCAGTCTGCTGCTCATGTTAATGGGTAACTTTCAACAGCTGAAGATACAGGTACTATGCCACTGAAATCATGCCTGATGCTACTTTGAAGGAAATTCTATTTTTTAATTATTTCCCTCCAATTGTCTCCAAAAGCTTCAGCTCAGACTCTGCACACGTACACGCACTGCTCTGCCAGAATCCCGCTAGAAGTGGCTCCTCCTCACCTGCCCCTGGCGCTCACATTTTACCGACAAACTGCAGATGCTCTGATCAGCTGTGCCAGGGTGCTCAGACCTGACCCACAGGACTAGTCCCTAGGCTCACAGCTGCTAATGGTACGGAGAAAGCTTCTAATGAATGCTTTAATGAAGAAAGCTTTTCCTGTCAGGGCTCCCCCGACAGAAGGAGGGAGCCCACCAAAAAACTTTCAAACACCACCTGCCTACACTGACATGTAGCTGGCCTGAATTAAGCTTAAAACTGTTCAGTGTTTCTCCATTAAAGTAAACCAGTTCTAAGTATTTGCCATGTTCAACAAAGCTATAAAATAACACCACAGTAACACATGCTTCCAATCTTTGTAATGACAGCAATATTTTAAAGGCATTAAACTGGTATCAAAAGTAATATCCCTGGCAGATTTCCCAAAGCACGTGTTGTATTACAGTTACCATGTCTGACAGACAAAATAGGATGAGGTTAACTGACTGAGGAACAAATGGCACCAGTATATTAGCTCATTATTTCTCGTCTTCAGTATGGCCCTGTGCAAACAATTATGCCTGTGACTTCTTTTGTGTAACACTTTGTAACATTAATATTAATTTCTCAGCTATGAAATCTCTGAAGACTAAGGATTCGACTTTACCATACTTGTCTCCTATATTTAGCAGAGAAAACAGACACTTAGCAAATGGATCACCAAGCAGGGGTGTTGGGACTTTGCTAAGATTGCAGAAAATGTGGTGCCCCAGCAGCTGACTGTCTCTGATGAAGAAGATGAAAGCAGTATTACTGGCCCTTTCCCAGCCCGACATAAAACCCAGCTCTCTCCCTGCATCTCCTTGGTCTGAGTTGGAAGCTGCATCTCTCTAGCAATTGCACTCAGGAAGGGAAACGAACATTTCAGGCTCGAAAGTTCCCCTCCTATCCTTCTCACCTTGCTCCTTTATAAAATGCATTTTGGGGGCATAGGGTTATCTAAACCTAAAACTTGCATGGATGGAGCTGCCATACAAATCCAGAGCCTGTGTTCCCAACCCTCGGTGCGACATTTAGGTACCAGAGATCTGTTCTGATCAGTCACGGATTCTTCTGCCAACTGCTTGACTAAGAGCTAATGCTATTAGGGTGTCCATCTCATCCCTGCAAGGCACAAGGGATGCTCTTACCAGTCTAAAAAGGCTGACTGTGGCTGTCATGCGCCAGAGCGTGCCTGACTTGCCATCAGCGCAGACTGCTCTGGCACTGAGACTCTCCAGTGTTTGACAGAATCTCTGTCCATTTGTTGACTCCTAGCTAACAAGGTGGGATGTGGACATCAAGGTGGGATGTGGACATCGTAGCAGGGGCTGACTGTAAAGTCTCCTCGTTCCTTAAATTGTCTCACGACCTTCCCACTTTCTGCTTATGTAAATATACATTTTTCTAGACAATCTCAAGCTTTAGAGTTCTCAGGGAAGACAACTGCAGGGTAGATGCTCCTCCCCTGCTAGGGACTGGGTAGCCCCCGTTTTGGGGAAACAATCGGCTTTCTCTTCAGACGTAGAAAACACCCCTTTGTCTCCTTCCCATCACATCATTGTTCACATCAAAAGAATTAATAAGGAATTTCAGCACGAGGTCTTTGATTAATTGTGCAACAGACCTTCTCTACAGCACAAACTTGCCCCTTTACGTGCCTCCCCCATGCCAGGAGCTGCTCCTTTCATTCACTGCCCTACCGTTCGGTGAGCTTTGTTGATGAGTATTGCATGCTTCTTACCATCCAAGGACAGCCAGTCATGCTGGGAGGAAGGCAGGGTTGGCAGAGCTCTGGCTTTGTATTCAAACACCACAGAATTGGAGATGATCTGATTGTTGAAGGCAACTTGCAAAGTCACGAGCCCAGTGTCATGAGCTGAAAGGAAAGAGCATGTGGTAAGACAGAGACCTCCCCGCAGAAATGCACGGCTAGGTATTATCCTGCTGATTTCCCCACGTGCTAAGTGGCAGGCTGAGAGCAGATGCAATGGGAGGAGAGGGGGCGTTTGACAGTATTTTTGTGACTAGACAACTAAAGAGTCCAAAATGCCAATCTGTATTGTCAAACATGAAGGTTGTAAGCTTAAGAGTCATCTAACGGGTTGTTTTGGCAGGAGGCAGAATCACATGTGTTTCTAAAGATTAACCAGCCTCACTGCATCTCCAGTGGGAAGCTGAGGCCTAACAATGAAGCTATATTATTCTGCATACACTTAAAGTCGTATACTGAGGGCCAGCACTACTGAAAATCTCTGCAAGGAGGCTGGAGGTGTTCCCATCCTGTAAGTACCAAGGACAAAGTGCAGCATATCGGCAAATTAAGGGTCAGCAGAGCAGTGAATGCACCCCTGAATAACAGTTGCTCGTTAATTTGCTATTTCAAAATTACATAAATGTTTAGAATTATTTGGAATAATTATTTTCAAGCTAATTCAGAGGTTCTAAATAATATTTGTTGTGATCTGTTGTGATGTATCAAGAACCTAAATTGCTGTTGCACACTAAATAGGTTAAAGAAAAAGAAAAAGCTTCTCAATGTTTACACACTACCTTTCACAATGGGTCGGTGAGTTTAGTCAAGACATATACATGACACGATTAGGCTAAGAACTTGCTCTGAAACCACTAGCTCTAGGAGAGAGGTGTTCCTTACCTGGGCAGTAGCAGCGCAGTACCCCTGGCTGAATTAAAGATGCAGGCACTGAGATCTGATCAAACAGACAGCTGTAATTATTGCTGGCTTCCTGCCATGGACCAGTAATTAGGACTTTTACTCCTCCCTGTGAACAAAAGAAGGGGGGGGAAAAAGTCATTACAGAAGCAGCCATACCCAGAGAGGACCATGCACTGAAATGGCTGAATGGCAAACAGCATCGTGAGGGCGAAGAGAAGTGCCAAGCTAACGTGGATCCTTGACACCAGTCAACACCGGTGCCGCAGTCTTCCAGCACTGTGGGAGAAATGCAAACAGTATTCCCCAGCAGAGCATCTTTGTTTCTCCGCACTCGCTGTGTTCCCCACTCCTACCCACACGCTCAAGCCCTGTGCTTTGCCAGCGCGACCCGCGCCGCTGACTGCCTGCCTGTCTCGTGGTCAGTTGCCAGCTCCCGGGCCAGCGATGGCCAACCTCTGCGGTGTGCCAACCCAACACCCCTCCGCCAGGCCCCTCCCGGCATCGGCTGGACGCCGCGTCGCGCCGCGCGCCCACCATCACCCCTGCGCAGGCCGTGGGTCCCCCCTTCCCAGGGGAACTGCCACCGGTCAGTCACAGCGAGCGTGCCGCACGCTCGCCGCCGCTGCACGGCCCTGACCAAGCCGACGGACAACTGCTGCTGAGGACAGTA
>NW_009648161.1:342139-351828 GCF_000708025.1 Charadrius vociferus | reverse complement strand
GCCCCGGGAGGCCGAAGCCCCCCAGCGCCGCGTCCCGGGAGCCCCGTGCGGCTGCGGCAGAGCGCGGCTGGAGAGGAGCGGTCCTGCCCGGGGCCCGCCCGGTCCCCGCGGGGAACAGAGAGAGCTTTTCCTGAGCAATTATTATACACCCCCATAAGGCAACAGACACAACAGTGTTATGGGGCTGGGCTTACAAAACCACAAAGGACCTTTTTTTTAAAATTCAAAACAACCTGCCTCTCCATTACTGGCTCAGAACCGCCTCTCTCCTCTCGCGTTCCTTCACGGCAGGCAAGTCTGTGCTGCTGGGGTTTTTACCTTGTGGTGCACGTGACTGATTTTGGATAGTCTGTGGGATGGAAGTAAATGCTGAACTCATTAAGGCAATGCAGGTCAGGAATTATGCTACTAAGAACATCAGAGCCAGATTTAAGGATTATCTCCAGTTTGCAAACTCTGTTGCCCTAATGGGGCTGGGTAGTACCATGAAGCCATCATGTGGGAAATACTTTGCTTTTCAATGGAACAAAACATTTCTGTTCAGATGCTTCCTAAGTGAAGAAAGGGCCCTGTCAGGGTAATGAAGTGCTTAATTAAAAGTACACTCAGACATGCAAATGGCCTTGGATGCTTTGACTTCCAAGAGAAATATTTCAAAAGCCTTGTCAAAGCTTTAACAAAAAAAACCAGTTCTTGAGAGCCCTTACTAACAAAGCAATGAAAGATAAAGCAGTAAAGTAAATGAGTAAAAGCCCTAGACTCACCTCAGGGTAAGACCATTCTGGTGAATAATCTGTCACCATGAACAAACGACCGCTCTGCTGTAGCAACCCCAAAGTGCCTTGTGCCGCAGCTGCTGAGACCACCTCAGCCACATGCATGTACGCCATGGTGCTGGCTCCGTTCTCTGTGCTGCTGAGCTGCATGTTGGCTTGCTGAGGACTGCAGCAAGGAATGCACATTTCAGCCTGGTTGTAGGTTGCTCTGTTACTGTCTTCAGGCTGAGACAGTCCAGCACTGTCCCCTGACACCAGCTGGTGTCCATAGAGAGCGTTGCTCCCACCTTCTACCGATATGAAATCGTTAATTAGATCAGAAAACTGGTTGCTGAAGGAGATGTCAAAGTGGTCCAAGTTAAGCTCCATGTTGGAGGAGTTATTTAAGCTGGGATGGGCCACAGGATAGAGTCCTTGTACCATGTTTCCTTGGAGAATAGGGAGATTGTTCCCATTCCTGATACCCCCGTTGGCCTCAGGCTGCAAGTAGTGTTCTGTGCTGCAGGCTTGAAGGTCCCCTGATTTAAGTAGATTTTCGTTCCCCTCTGCCTGCTGGGAGGTCTCCATGGGAACTTCAGCTTCTGCAGTCATAGCCTGGAAGTTTGCTTGGAACTGCATGAGCTGGAGAGAAGAGGTGGACTCTATTCTGGTTTCCACTGTGCCATTACAGTTGGAAGTGGTTTGGGAGGAGGACTCTGTTTTCACACTGGGGATTCCTAACGGGTTCACAAATGAGCCACTTGTGTCATTCAAATTGTTGTGTGTGTTTTGCTCAAGGGGAAGAGGTTTGCTGGCATCCTGCAGAAAGAAGCTGGGGGAGGGGGTCTGATGAACATGTGGGCTCTGGACCGTCTGATTGAAGCTGGAAGAATAGTCCTTGTTGGAGTCAATGGCACTGAAGTCCATCTGCTCCAGGGTGGTACTCGGGCTCAGACCTCCTCCAGATGGAAGCAAACCTGAACCAGTAGTGAGGGTGAGAGTGTTAGATGCAGAAGTGGAGGAAAATGCTTCTTTGGACATCTGTTGTTCAAAAGATGTGTCCTCAGTTTTAATTTCTTTTGTGAGAGTTGTACTGAAGTTGAAGCTACGTTCCGTTGTAGGTGACTGCCTTATGTTGGTACTGATGCTGTCACTTTTCATACCTCCTCCACCATAAGTCTGCCCTTGCTTGGGATTGTTAAGAAAACAGTCTGGGTCAAAATTCATGGTGGTTTCTGGAATTTTTCTATTTCCATCTAAAGTTGTGGAGAGCACAAGTTCCTCAGAGACAGTACTGGGTAGCATCGACAAGCTCTCTGAACTGCCGGTTGTTGGAAAAGCAAATTTGTGTCCATCTGAACTCACAGCAAGTACCAGTCCTTGTGCAGCTGCATCTGAGGACAGAAGGTGTTGATTTGGGCCGGAGGTGGGTGACATGGTATACACAGCTTCACTCGTGACTTCTGACATAAATACGGTGGCACTTTGTGACAAGCTTCCCATAACTGATGCTACAGCCATACTGGACACGCCAGTGACGGCCGGGCTGTCTGCCATATCCGGGTCGCTATTTAATCCACTGCTGATGGACACGGGAGAATTCTGGGTCGTGTCAGGGACCTCCACCTGGTTGGTGGAAGAAACCTCAGTGCTGTTTTGATGGAGTAACACCGGTTTCGCCACTTTGCCGTTCCTCTTCTCTCGGCTGGAGGCCTTGCCATGACTGTGCTCGTTCTTGCCTTCAGAGACATCATTATTTTGTACCTCTGAATGAGCGCTGTACCCACCTGTCCTTGGTTCGACCTTTGGTGATATGATGCGGTGTTTGGCACTGTTACACTTGTGATGCACACTGCTTCCTGCCCCTGTGCCAGAAAACAACATTTGCCATTCAGTAAATACAAAATTAAGATGCTGCTAGTTGTGTATCTTATGGCTGTAGCAAAAGACAGCCGTGCTTACGCACGTGTGTGTGAGACAGCGCGAGCACACGTACAAGACGGCAAGAGAGACCTTGGAAATAAAATTAATTTCTCACTAGTGCCAGATTCACAGCTCCCTTTCCGCCTAATGGACACATCCATTGCGTGCTATGACAGCGACCTCAAAACAGGCGCGTGTACACTCTTCCCCTCACCCCACAGAGCACCTACCCCCTTCCCTTTGGCCCCATCAGAGCACATGAGGAGGAGAGGAATCGGCATTTATGTCTCAGTGCAAAGTCTGCAAAGCGCAGGCTGCTGCTGTCAGCTGTGGCAGAGGGTTTCTGCCTCGCAGGCCCTGCTTCATCTGCACCGCGGACAAGACCTCAGCCCCCACGACACAGATGCTCAGCTCTTCACGCTGGCTGATGTCGGGCCATTTGACAACTGCTCTTGTGGGCTGGATGCTGACTGGTAATCTGGAGGTGACAGATGCCATATCGTGCTCCTGTCCCTAGCATCACCCTGCCGTCGAGACTGCAACCCTTATCTTCTTGTCATCATTGTGCCTATTACAGCTGCCAATCAAATTATTAAAGTAGTACATTAGCCAGAACAAAGAAAGCTTTCCCTCCCATAAGGATGGTGATGCATTTCTCTTGTTCTAAGCCATTCATATGCTGACAGATAAACATTTTGTATTTTGAGAGGTCGCACGCAGAGTGCATGATTAGTATTAGAGTAGCTAAAAAATGCTCAATCAAAGGTCGCCAGAAGACAAACCTCCACGGAGTTCAGCTAGCTGGTGCCTTTATGGCCCGACAGAGACGAACATCACCCAAGTTCCTGGAGCCTGGAAATCCGGTAGGGTGAAGTGAACAATTCTGTCTGCAAAGGCATCTTGGCCACAAACTCTGGTGCAGGGACTGCTTTTGTTGATTAAAGAACAGCCCATGAATTTTTGATGTTTCTTTCCTTAATTGATTCATTTTCTCTAGAATGAGGTACGAACATTAATTATGGTACTGTATAATGACTAAAGGGGGAAAGAAACCTCCTCCTTATAGCTAATGGCTACCGTTATAAATGCCATCTTCGGGGTAACATAAAGCCTCTGTGTAGCTGCTGCAATTTGCTAAATCTTTTGTTCCTTGCCCTTGAAGGGGAACTTCTCTATTATGTGCCCAAGATTTGAATCAGGTCACTTAAAGTAGTTCAGGGCAGTGCTTTTGAGACTAAATGCAATATTAAATCTCTCTGTTCTCCTAGGAATAGAGATGAACAGGAACAGGGGAGAGGCTTTCACACTGCTGTCTTTGCAGATGACAGTAAGGAATTGGGGATGTATGTGTCAATGTGCAAGCCGTTACAAAACAAAGCAATACTGTTACGTTAAAAAGCATGCAGTAGACTTAGCACAAGACAAAACATCAAAGGGAAGAATAAAAGGATTCATGTTCAGCTCTGCAAGCCTGGATCAAATGCTGAGCCTTAAGGGTTGAATTTTAATCCAAGCTCAGGTATTTCAGAGGTCATCGTTCTTACTTAAATCTTGACTGTATAATGCAACTGCCCAAGAAAGACGAAAAAATAAACCCTTTGAAGCATTGACAGCTTTCCTTTATAAATTTTGCTAAAGACTAAATAATGTGTCATATAATTTACTTGACCAAAGTACTAGGAAGGGGTGGCTATAAAGCAGATGAGTTGGAAAAGTGATTCACTCAGCTTCCCACTCTCTCTATAAAATGCTAATACTAAGGATGCTGTTTCTCGCTGTCGTAGTTTCACTCAAAACAAAGCCATCTTCTTTAACAGGAAAGATATCTCCTGTATTTTCATGATACCTAAACAAAACGTGTCTTATTCCAGTGATACCTTGTAATTAACTACCTGAGCCCATTTTCATTGGCAAAGTGGGCTGCAGGGCGAGGAGTTCAGAGCCTGAAGTTAGAAGAACATCAGATTTTGAGGGTCTCGTAACAAAAATTGAGCATATAGAGGACAATATGTCTTTTTGAGCAGGCCACATACAGAGAACATTTATTAGAACTTGCATGTTACACAGTGTTGATGTTTTTTCCAGAAGTTCCAGCTGCATCTTTTTATGCTCAAGACTTCTTGTGTCACCTCTGAATTCATTGTGTCTCAACGTTTCAGGATACAGCACTTTCACCCCTTCAGTGCTACAAACCCTCCTCCAAGTCTGGAGTAAGCTGTGATCATTTTGTGCCCTCCCAAGGAACTCACCCAAGGTACCAGTGCAGAGACAGTTGTGTGTCCGAGGCTGCGGTTTGGTCTGGTGACTATCGAGGATCTGCTGCACGAGCTGTTCCACCGAGAACCCTGAACTGCTGTTTCCATTGCTGCATGTCCACTTAATGCCATGAACTGTGAAAAGAACAGTAAAACCTCCCATCAGAAACTTCAAAGACACGCCAGAAACCATCAAAAGCCACTCCAAAAGAACAGCAGAAACCCACTCCTGCAGCTTTTTTATCAGGACAAAAATCTCAGTAGAATATCATTCTCGATTTCAGTTGTCTGTTAATGGTGGCTCTCCAAGCTGAAAAATGGTAAGGACCATCTGAATAGTGCATGTAACCTTCATTAAAAACCTGAAAGCAACAAAATACTTGTGTCTCACTGAAGTAAACTGGTACAATTCACGGAGCATTTTAGATTCTTTTTCTGTCTAATATGAAAACAAAATTAGTTAGTTTTATAATCAGCAGCCAACAATACGCCAGTGTAACAGCAAATACAAACCTTTTGCCAGGTCTTCATTGTCAGATCCCGGTTGGCAGCAGTGAAGACTGACTCATTTTTTCGGAGTCACTAACAGACACTGTCTGAGTTCCTCCTCAGACTTGGACAATTTTTTTGTAATTTGGGAAAATGGACGGGAGGGTGATGTTGCAGAACATGCTGCAAACTGAAGGTCTCTTTTCTTGGGGACTGTCTTGGCCTGTTAGCTATTTAAGTAAGAATGCTAAACTCCATGCATATAAATTACTTGAAAAAAGGCTCCCTCTCAGAATTTTTTAGATGCAGATTTTCACGTAACAGTGATATTCTCGACCTGACTTACAATGGAAATAGCATTTATAAAATATTTCTCCATAACAACTAACTCAAAGCATCTTCTGTCTCCTTTAATAGCTCTCTAAGCAATATATATGTGCGTATTATTTATTTATCCTTTGCATGCACTACAGCTCACTTGCAGGTTTTGGGAAGCGCTGGCTGATGGCAACATCATTTCCAGGACACCCCTGTGCCTGGCAGCTCCAGCCTGAACCGCTGCTTCTTCTCAGGGGCGCCTTTGTCATACTCCAGCAAAGCATGTTCCTTGCACGTTGTATTCTAAAGTCCTTAACCAGAATATACAGAATCAAAGTTAAAAGGCCCACGGCCTCCAACTTGGTAGGACTAAGCTGAAAATACACAGATCCCTGTGCGGTGAAGGTCCTCGATGTGAAGCTGTGAAACGCTGGCAGCAGCACGTCAGGCTGATCATCACTGCACAGCCGGAAGCACCCGCAGACTCTGGGGCAACAAGCTGCAAGCTGCTTCATGTGAGAAGACCAGGAGCAAATGAGGGCACGTTTACAACAGCCAGTGACCACTGGCAAAGAGGCAGGGTGTCACGTGCATCTCCTGTTCTCCTCTTGGACGCTGCCTATTTAGTTACGCCCTAAGCAGCCGGAGGAACAGAGTGCCTGGATCTGCTCTGTGAAGCACTTTTACTGCTTGTTTTATCACCTGTTGCTGTGTCGCCTCATCACCCACTGATGTTACTTTGCCTAACGGCATCTCATCTTGGTCTAGTTTTATATTACAGAATTTGTATTTTTATTGGCTGGGCCTGATAACTTGCAGAAATATTGTAAATAAGGTTTACAAGTATTCTTCCTCATATCACTATTTAAAGTGCTGCAGTTAGTTTAGTAATGAGTCCCTCTATGCCTGCTTGACAACCACATTTATTGTTATTGTACCCAACAGATTTTGCTTTCTAGTATGTTCACAATTTTGAATTTCCTCTTAACACTCAGTATCTGTTATTCTGTCTAAGTTTAAGTGTATATATGCTTACCACTTCAGTACCTCCACTCACATTCATTTTATTATTCTAGGTACATTATTCTGTCACATGTGATGTTATGCCTAATAAGTGATGTTCAAAAAGCAGTTTTGCAAAAAATACATTGACAGTGAGATGAAAATGCAGTAACATATTTGGAATACTTTCGCCTATACTATATAAAGTTTCTGAACTGTAATTATTATTGAGAAACTTTGCATTGAGTTATTTCTGGTTATTTCAGAAATGCTCTGCTGAAGAAGCGAGCTCAGATATGCGTTGCTAAATATGGAAAGTCTCTTTTACAGCAGTATGTCAGAGTTTGCTCCCTACTACTGCTAAATCCCGGGATGAGCAGTGTATTACGGGGGCAAGTCTGGTAAGTGAATCGTGTCTCATGGTTTGTGTATTCGTGATGATGGTTCTTAAGTCTGAATCAAGCTGTGAGCTGGAAGTTAAGAAATAACAGACAGCTTTATAGCGGGGTACTTATGTAGCATGCCTATTATTTGCAGGTCCTTCCAGCATAACAAAGTCCCACCGTGGATCTGTTGTGCTGAGGAAAGGTCCTTCTCTAGCCTTGCTCCAGCTGAACTCAAGGGCTCTGGCTCCAGCTTCGGCCCATGTGCCGCAACTTTTTTTAGTGCTTATGCTCCCTGTATGTTATGAAGGTTATAAAATAAAAAGCCAGTGAAGGGTGACAGATTGCAAAAAAATAATGTCTGGATGCTTCATGCAAATTATCCACTATCTTGGCACATCCAATATGCAGATTTTCTCCCTCCCCCTTTAAAAGAAAAACTCCTGTGAGCTGGTGAGTTGTTAGTACTGAATACCAAATACTATCAAGATGGCTTTTAACATGTCACGCTTGGCTTCTTGACACATAATGAAGCAGCAGGAAAAGAGATTTCTATAGGGAAGAAAGTGCATTATGAAAAGAAGGTTAATAAAAAGCACACACACACACGCTGTTCCTGTTTCTTAGGGGTTCAAAAAGTGAAACTGCTGTAGAACTACATTTTATTTAATATAGTCATATGTAGAAATACAAAAAAGAAAAGGATAAAATGACTGAAGCTTAACAGAAATTCTGAGAAGTATTTTAATCTGGGTTTCTGTTCAGACTCCTACTGCATTTCCTTATAATTTAAAATGAAAGCTGTGAACTCCTCCAACACTTTCCTTTCCAGTGATACCACGAAAGGGTCTAAATGCTGCTGTGTTACAGCAGCAACACATTCCTTGCCACGCACCCTCTGCACAGTGCCTGTCGCACCGAGGCAGCGCAGCTGAGGAGAATTGCCAGTATTTCACTGGGTGCTTGAAGAAGAGAAGTGAGGCTAGAGGAGGGTCTGCAATTCAGAGTGGTAGCGCTGCTCCTAGCAGAGATGCCTCCAACCTCTTTTAGTGAGAACAGGCTCACACCGTCCTTCTCTTTCTCCCCTTGTGAAGAAAAGACAATAAAAATGACCTTCCAGTATTGGCCCAGCGGCGCCCTGTTCATTAGCGCTGTCGGGACTTTGTCTGACCATCATGAGCAAAGGGAACGAAAATGATCTAGATTCCCAGCAAGGCAGCTTAGAAGCCATAGGAAACTCGCACACAGAAAAATATGATTGTCCAGGTTTCTTACAACATGCTGGTTATTTCTGCCTTCTTCCACTGCTGGTGGTACTCAGTCCTCCACAATTACCCGGCCTGCAGCCCTTCCATCATGCAGGTATCTTCCTCCTCGCCATCACCGCAAGCCCGCCTTGCTGTCTCACCTTTGCTCCAGACCAAACACTGTCAACGGCTGAAACCCTGACCCCTTCCCTCTCTGTGGTTTCCTCCACCCTAAGCAAATCGTGTCGCTAAAATACCTTCCCACATCTAAATCTGACCACTTCACTCTTTCTGAATGCCCTTAGACATTCCTCTTTGCCACTTCATCCATTTTATGCTTCCTGTTTCTACTCCAAAGCTCTTGCTCGTCTGTATCCCATACGTACACCACAGCTTGCAGATACACGTACATGTAAGCTACGCAATGCTTTTTGACACCCCACTTGCTGCTCCTTTGCACTGTTTTGACAGGAGGGCCCGTCTTGTTTTTTGAATGACAACAACGACATCTCACATGTGAAACAGGTAAGTTGGAAAGACTGACAGAGCTGGAATATTTGGAATAATCAAGGCCAGGTTTCTGTTTGCATCCCCCTCTTGATGTATCTTGGATGGCGCGCTGCAAACCCTCGCATCACAGTCCTGCCCTGGGCTGCTCCCGACTGACACAAAGCGCTTTGAAAACCCTCAAGCACTGACCATAGCGCGCGGGTCCTTTGTCCCACTGCCCTGGTGATGGCAATGAACGCCTGCCTCGCGCTGCCTACATCCCGCTCTGCCAACTGTTGACACCGGGAGGCCGTTTCCATGGTGATGGTCAATTGGAAATGGCAGCACTGTCCCTTCCATTTTCGCCGCGTTGGTGTTGACAGAAGCAAAGGCCTTGCTCCGATTTCTCAGTTCGGCTGGAGGAGATTTTCATTAGATTTATCCTTTCGTATCCAGACACCCCTGCACAATTCAGCTTTGATTTTCCATCCCCCTACTTCCACTCATTATTGGTTACGAAGGAATGATTTCCCGAGCCCCACCGCCGGGGACGCGGGTGGGGAAGATCCCCGCGCACATCGCCGTGTCTTCACGACACTTCCTGAACTTTAGTACCTCTGTAAGGACTCGCACAGACGCGTCACACTCAGCCTTTCTTTGAAGAGAAGTCCTTCCCCAGCCGAGAGCTCTCCGCGCAGGTCTGCCAAGCGCAGCGGGCGCTCCCCGCGGCGGTGCGCGGTCCCGTCCCCGGGGAGGACGCGGCTCTCCTGAGGCTGTTGGAGAGCGGCTCCTGCGGCGCTCGTTTACATCCGAAGCCGTTTCCGCCCC
>NW_009648161.1:296197-341616 GCF_000708025.1 Charadrius vociferus | reverse complement strand
AGCCCGCGGAGGGGCTCTGTGACGGCGGCGCCCGTTCAGTACCCGCCGTCCGGGGGGACGGGAGCGGTTCCGCTCCCCCCGAGCCACTCTCGTTACTCCAATGGTCCGGTTGGTACCACCGACGCCCGTTCCAGCCGGTGGGGTTATGCCACTGTGGCATCGCCAAACGCAGCTGAAAGGCTGCCCGAAGCACCAGGTGAAAAACGGTGACCAATTTCCTTCTTTTGGCAAAGTGGAACTTTCTGCAGTGAGTCAGTTTCTACAGTTTCTGCAGGTAAAACACACCCACGAGGGAAACCCGTTCCCTGAGTGGCCCACACGGGCATGGGAACAAGCTCCTCCGGGGACATAAAGGCCACCACAGATGGCAGAGGGTGAGGAAAGGTGCAATTCCTGCGTGTCACCCATGTTTAGAGCCGCGCACCGGCAGTAACGAACACATCCCATAAGGGATGCATCTTGGTGGGAAGATGAGAAACAGAGCAGACAGCTCATCCTGGTGGTGCAGCACATGCAAACGGGAGGTGCTCAAAGTCTGAGCAGCCACCGGGACATAAGAACCTGTCTAGCACTACTGTTGTATTATCTTTTTAAGAAAAAGCCACAACCCATTGTAATAACACGTCGATACTATTCCAGCAAAACTGGACATCTACTTTACTCAATCCAAACTCTTTTAAAGAATCTAAGTTACTTTTTATGTGGAGGTCAGTTGGAATTAAGCTGTCAAGCTTCTGTTTCCATTGAGGGTCACTTTGTAGCTCTGACAAACCAGTTAGGGAATGGTAGAAATCATCCCATGTAGCATTTTTGTACAACTGATCTTTTAAGATTAAATATAAAAAAATCCCTTAAACATAATTACTGAAATTGAATATAAACTTAAGTGAAGATAAAAATACCCAACAACTCAATTCTTCAAACATTTTTAATGCCAATTACTGCTATTTAAACTTTGTTCTGGGCTGTGAGCGTTTAATACCCTCTCCAGCTGCGACAACACAGGGATGCGGCTTCAGGTCACCTCCAAGAGCCGCCAATCATTTCATTTACACAGACGGAAGAGAGAGAACTAGTGACTCGAGGGAGAGGCAAGAGCTGCCTATGCCCAAAGGCATTAAGTCTGACGGGTGCCATGTGAAACCTCCTGTTTCCCCCGCTGTGGCTGCGTGCAGGCGGCACGAGCAGCAGCAATCAGTTTCCAAGCAGCAGAGGAATGAAAAAAGCTTTTTTCCAAAAGAAAGATAGCTCTTAATTATAGTGGACCTGAAACAAGGATTGCAACGTAGCACCAGCTGTGAGCTTGTAACTCATACTTTGCCAGCTGAGGCATGAGAAAGCCAAAAGGGGATGATTTGGAGAAACCCCCAACATGAGCTGGCCCACAATTTGCTGATCATATGGAGTTTATATACAGAATTCTGCTGTGCTGGATTCTGCCACTGCATTTTGCATTTACCACCAGATGCCTCTAAGGACATCTGCTAATCTGTTCAGAGAAATCTCAAAGCAAGACTATAACGGGGCACAAGAGGGGGGGAAAACTGAAAGCAATGCCAAACTGAAGCCCATTCTTCATACCAGGCATCCTGAAATGACTTACAGGTGTCTCAGACAACGTTCCCGCAGAATTTCACGTATTACCACTATGCATTTTGCATGAGTGTCCCGAAAGGTTGCATTCATACAGAAGCAACGCACATGACGACCCTTCTGATGCAGAGAACCAGTCGGGGCGCTGCCAACAGTCAGATCGTCACAGGTCTGCCATCAGCAGCGGGATGTTTCAGCGGAGGCTTTGCAGCCCTCCCTGTGTTCCCTGACCACGCTTACACCTCGACGACATGGCGCCCCATATCCTAGCCTGGCAGGAGAGAGGAATCATCCTGCTGGGGGTCGTGAATAGTGTATGCAGCCCTTCCAGGCTTCTCTGCTTCAGCCTCTACCACTGCCAAGCTGAGGTCTGACAAGCCAACAGTGATGTTGCAGGCAGGACAATCAGGAGGTCGCGGATGTCCCAGCGTGAAGGCAGGTGACAAATTTATCAGAACTAAACCAAAAATCCAAAGCCATGAAAACTCAAGTCAGGCTGATTAATTATTTATGGTCTCAACTCAGTTGGAGCTGTTGAAAAATGCCCAAATCCTCAGAGCATCTGCAGTGAGTATTTACCTTTCATGGATGTTCAGATGGGTTAATTTCAGTCTCTTAATTAGTTCAAAGACCAGCTATGTTAGAACAAGTTAATGGTGTTTCCATAAAGCTCTCAGAGCTGTAGGCCACCCTGAAAAGGTATTTTTTTCACCCATAATCACCAGTACAAGCACAGTCACAGCATCAGGAAAAGCCACCTCTGAAGCCAGTCAAGAAGCTCTGGGTTCGCAGAGGTCTCCTTCAGGACCAGGACAGGAGGAGGCACCTCTCAGCAGCTCAGACCTCCCTGCACGGCGCTGCTCACGGAGGGGACGCAGCTGGTACCCGGCGCCTGTGCCGGACGCCTGCCGAACACTTGCTGCAGCCTGGACTGACTTCGGGGTGATGCAGCGGGGAAGGAAGAGGGACTGAGTGAATTATGGATGCAAGAAATGTGAGCAAACTCCCTGCTCATCCCAGTCAGGGTCTCTCCGCATTTCAGGAAAAACAGTTTGATGTATTTGTCTGGCTCGGACTCTCAGACCAATGCCTCTCTCCCTGCCAGCCATCTGCCACATCACTTTTAGTTCTCCAGGCACACACGGCCAAGAGAACACGCTCCCAGCCTTTGGCTGCCACGCCACTGACTCTCTGCTATCCCAGATTCTGATATAAAAGCTTTAATACCTGTCAGAGGTCAACAGCTTTAATACCTGGCTCCGGTCTAGGCTGAGTAGGACTTGAACAAACAGCACTTGTTCTCAGCGAGTCGAGAACTGGATGCTGTCACTACCCTCTGTCCAGGAGGAGGCACTTTCCCTGAAGGCAGAACCAGTATCAGCTTCTCCTCCTAATTCTGAATGACGTTGATGGTCTGAAACAGGATGCAAAACCCTTCCTGCAGGTACAGCATTTGGCCTCCATGCACACCCTGGCTGTATCATCACTAACTTGTCTTAAACATGAAGTTCTTGTGAAAAATGGCAACCAAGAAAACAAAAGAATCAACAAAAACCTCACACAGCTCCCAAGTTCAGAGGAACCACAACACGGAACAGGTAAAAGCGGGAGACTGTCACTTCACCAGTGACACAACGCTTTGATTAAGTCATTGACAAACCTGCTTTAGGGCACAGAAATTTGGAAACATCAGGCAATCAAACTGTGAAGTCTATGAAAGAATGTGATTAATGCAAAAATGTGATGAAACTAACGTGCTTGGCTACAGAATTTCATGGCACACACAACACTGGAACCAAATCTGATGGCTTCTTGGCGAGCAGTGCCCCTCTGTGTTCCCCGAACATGGTTATCTGTGTCCTCTGTTTTCTAGGTCTGATCAGAATCTAAAGCTTTTATTTTAGCTACATTTCTAAGGATGCGTTTCCCAGGATATGTACCCATAAACAGAGACGTGAACATGCATATATACTCTGAATAATTGTGCAGAATTTCACTCTTCCCTCCTGAGACATAAAAGAGCCAAGTGTTATTAAATTTACAGCGAGTTTGTTGTAGTTTTCACATAATTTTCTTGATGCACTGCAGATTTTTTAACAGGCTGCCACTTCCTCTCCTGTTTAATGTTAAGGTACTTGTCCAGTCTCAGCTACACCTTCAACATCTTGGATTTCTGTCTAAGGTTATCGGTCCCAGGGGCAATATTCTGTTTGGCAAATGCGTCATTTTCTCTCTTCTCCTCTGCCCTCCAACTCTGCGTGGCAAAGGAACACGTGGCCCGCAGAGCTTGGGATGCAGCAAAGCAGTGGTGCGAACTTAGATTACTAACGCTGCGGTCAGCGCGAGACTGATCATCTTCCACTGATGGTTGAGACACACCAGATTGTACTCCATGGCTGTGACCTCTAATTACGGAGAGCTGGGCATGACACCAGCATCCGACCGGGGGCAGGGGTGTGGGAGGAAAGCAGACCTGGTGTTTGCTGACTCAGATGCAAGCACCTAGATTTAGTATCATGGCTCCTGCAGTTAACCTGCAAATCTTTCACTGCAAAAGATGTTTGCGTGCACATCGGGACATAGTCTCCAGAGGAAGACATACAATATAACTGGGACGTAAAATAAAATATACTCCAGGGCGGATGCAGGGAACTCCGCAGAGCTGCCTGTTTGCTGAGCAAACTTCCTGACCACGCTGTGCACCTCAGCAGCCTTCTCTTGAGACTGCAAAGTTTACAACAGTAGTAAAGGATACCCACCCTGACACACTCCGCTCCGCGGAGTCCATCTGTAAACAAGAGCAACCCATTCTGATCCGATATTGAACGACACAAACATGGAGTGCCCTTGGGGGAAACCCACCTGCCAATACTGCAAAGGCTCTTTGCAACCGAGTAGATGCCAACAAACAACGCTTGAAAAGGCAAGGTACAATTTTTTCCCAGGGCATGGAGGGGACCTTTTTGGGGATGAGACTTTTTTGGGGATATGACCTTTTTGGGGACAGTCTGGGCAGCTCTCACACTATGCATCCCAGAAACGTTGAATAGTGGGAAGAAAGAAAATGCATGCAGATGTAAGTTGAGTTTGATGGTGACAAACGACTCCTTTGCAGGGAAGGTTGGACATCGTTATCTAAATTAACCCTTTGTAAAGCAAAAAGCAAAAAAGCCTCCAGATACTCACACATCGGTTTGAGCTGTCCGATGAGTTCCTCTTTTGTCCACTTTGCCCATTCCTTCTTGTCTGTGTTTATTGAGCACAAGATGGGGCCGCACGGTTTCCCGCAGTCCTCGATGGCGGGGACGTTCAGGTAGTGCACCAACACGATGTCTGGGTTCTGTGGGGAGAGCAGAGCAAAAGTTACGTCGTTGGGCCTCTTCCCTCCACTCAGGGCTCTCTGTATTTACCTTCCTAATTAAAACTATGACAGAAAGCATCATAATTAGATCCCAGTATGTACCAGTTTTCCCTGAGATCAGAGCTGTTCTTTAAGAGATGTGCCAAAAGACGAGGCACGACAAAGTCTGCAGGCAGCTGCCCCTGCCCCAAGCGCCCTCTGCTTCTCCTGCGCTCAGGGTGAGCCTTTTCTTCAACCCATACAACACCGAACACTTGCAAAAGTCCTGCCAACACCAGTCGCAACAAACACCCGGCAATTTGCTTTGGTTTAAGGGACCTGCGGTCTGTTTGATTCAGCGCTTTCACCAGTTCTGGTGAAATAGCCCACATTGGGCTATTTCGAATATATGGAAATTCACCTGAGAACATCAGTAACAGCCACGCTTTCTGTACAGCAGCAGAAGGAGGGAGGGAAGAGCCAAGGAGGCTCACAAACAGTATTACAGAGTGCCCCAAGGACAGGATCTTGTCAGACAAGCCCAAATTTTCTTGTCTTTTGAAGATCTTGCAGCTTGGCGATGAAAACAGTGAACTGCAGAAGGTCGGGGCTGGAAGAGACCACGTCCTTTGCAGAACTGCTGCAGAACAGCCGCAAGGTGCTCACTCCTGCAGGGCTGCTTAACACTCCTCTCTCTCCCCGGGCACCTTCTCACGGGGGCCGAGAGAGGGGACGCAGCACCGCTCTGACGCACTGCAGCGCCGTCCCACTGACACCGGCGCTTCAAGTGGGGAGCTGAGCAGCGTGTTGCCACCCTGCGAGTAAATGAATCATCTTAACAACAGCAACAGAAACAACTCCGCTAGTTTCCCAACAGCATCCCAGGGAGATTGTACAATACATAATAACAAGATTGAGAAGCCGATTTCTTTCCCTTAAGTCATTTACTCCTAAGTTCACAAACTTTAATGACTGCTTTGGAATTATTTATAAAAATAAATAGGATAATGGTGTAATTAAAACTCTAATGTTTCATTAATGCTGTTAGAGCCCTGTTCTGAGTGGGAGAGGGAGCAGAAGCCATCATTCGTTTGCAAAGGTTGTGCTAATGGGAGCACTTGCTTATGAAACCCGCAGAGAGCTGGAGCAGCACGCGGACACCCGCACCAAGGACAGACCAGTGGAAGATCACTTCTGACGGGTGAAACACAGTGTTGAGGCGATGCACGGCGTGCGGGGCAGCTGCTCCCGGAGTCAGCCCAGGGCAGCGCTGACCACTGCCGGACGCAGGGCTGACCCTGCACCCGGCGCGTGGGGAGCGTCCTGCACGTCCCCCAGATGAGGGGGCAGCTGGTCACGTCTCCCAGCTCCTCCAGGCTTGCCAAGACGGTGCTGGCAGCTGAAAGGCCACCCCTTCATGTGGTGACCGCACACAGCACCATGCCAGGCACAGCAGCCGCATGGAGCGCGTGCACTCCCTCTGTCTGCATCCCCTTGCACGCTGGTCCCCAGCAGGGCTCCAGTCACCAGGGGCATCCCTCCGTCTGGAGGAGAAGCTCTCTTTCCAGTTCGGAAGACACGCAAGCAGGAACTTGCATTTTTTTCCCCGGTATTGATGGAAACTCCAAGTGGGGGATTTTTAGTGAAGATTCTGATAGACTGCAGTATCAAATTCTTGCAGCCTGTGTTAAAAAGAGCATTGCACAGGGAAGAGGCAAGGAAACCCAGTAAGGAACTGCTAACATCTTATTTCTGAGCAGTTTTGGAAAGTGCTAAAGCAAAGAAACCCGTTGGCTCTTCTATTCCTGAGATTCTCCTGGAGACAAACAATTGGACCTCTTATGTTCAATTTTTACACGTTCAAAACCTCCCGTTTCACAGGGCACATCTGCCCCAGACGAGACATGGCCAGCGAAGGACACGTTAAAACACCGTATCCTCTCCTTCCACACCACAGTGCAAATCCTCAGGTCACCGCGCAAAATGCAGCCACTTTTTCCTTTCAGCCCTCCTGTTTCACCCTTTAAAGGTGACAGAGGTGGCAGCTGGGGCTCCCGGGAATTGACGGGGCGGCTGAGACGCTTCCAACAGGAGAGGACGGCGCTGCTCAGGACTGGAGAGGGGATGAAGGGGAGGTCTGAAACATTACAGTCCTCATGCATAATTCAGAAAAGATTCAGATAATAAAAATGATTACCTACACACCCAAATAGTCTCCATCAGCTAATTTAACGTAATTAGTGATTTAGATGATGAAGTAATAAAAAGTAATATGCTTCAGAGACTTCGTGTAAAGACACCACTTGCTCTCGGAGAAGTTTCAAAGAAGAGCAAGGACACGCTGCCGCCACAGTGTTGGGCCATTTGGCAGTTCTGCAGATGCTTCTTCCTTCGTTTCACATAAACTGCGTTTTTCACAGCCCGATAGTGTTGGTTTGTCACCAGGCAAGTCAGGACGATGGGGCTTCCCAGCTTCGCGGCAGCAGAAGCAAGTGGACCTCAGCAGTGGGTTTGCCTAGAATTTATACTTTTTATATATCGAAGCATATAAAAAAACCCACAAAACCAACAGGCTTGTTCCTTATGTCTACATTTAAAAGTTGACTTCAGATTGGCAAGTCTCATGAATGCCAATCTACCGTGTAAAGTGAAATATTCTGACACAAATTACGAGAATATGTATGTTTTGGAAAACTCAAAATCAGCAGAGAATCACTACTCCTTTGTGGAGACCCCCAAGTAGAACGAGGGAGTTGTGAAAGACTAAAAGAAGAACTGCAGACGTAACTTCCACGTGGGAAACGTGGGAGGACAGCGGCACTGCTGCCGGAGAAGCCCTTCCCCGGGGGGCAGGGAGGTCCTACGGGAGCCCTGGACCTGCAGATGGCTCTGGAAACATTCCCGTCAGAACACCACCCATGGATTCAGTGCCATGAGCATCACCGGGGCTGCTCCGCTCCCCACGCGCCCCCGTCAAGGGCTCTGCCCCCTGTCCCTGACGCGGGCAGGGCTCCTCGCGCCAGAGGCAGCTCCTGTCCCCCCCTCTGCGCAGCCTCCTTACGGGGCAGTGGAGGGGTTTGTTGCAGTGCCCCGGTGCTGTAAGGTAGGCAGGAGATGGCCCAAGAAGTGGTTAAACACACACAGAAAGCTGTTAGTTTTGATAAAGAAAAATGCAGCTGCAACATCTGTCTGACTCTTGTTTGCAGCTTCATCAGCACTAAGTGGTCAATAAATCAGACTGGCATGGCGTTACGTTTCTTCCATGGCTCAACCATTAATCTAGTGCCAGTTCTCATGAAAAATGAAGGAGAAAAACCATGTGATAGTGAAAGTGTATACATTAGCCAGAAAGTAATAATAGCACATAATGGCGCCGCAGACCTCCCTCCCAGCACGATGGCTGGAGCAGCGATGCAGCCTCCCTGCGCTACCCACTATTTAAATTAACCAAGTAAATCAGCTATTGTTTGTTCCACCAGCCCCCCCACGCTTGCATCCCTCACGCTGGCAGACACGCAAGGCTGCGAGGCGCCGGGTTGCTCCAGCTCCGCGCTGCTGCCAGGCGGGGAGGGCAGAGGCGCAGAGCAGAGCGCGGGCAGCGCGCGAGGGGCTGATGGATGCGGGGATGAGGGAACCGCAGGTACCGCCAGTGCTCCAACCCGCAGAGAAACCATTCTCTCATTTCAGCGCTCGCCTTCTGCATGCTCGTTAATACCCAAAGTCAGTCGCCCACGCAAGGGGAAGTCTCCCTTCTCAGGCCGGGCAGAATAATCACGAAAAACCCTCTCCCTTCTTGCTGTCCTCATCCCAAAGCATGCTTTTTTTGTTCTTTTTTCTTTTTTATTTAAAAAAGCAAAAATAAACCCCCATTTCTGGCCAGCTTTTAGCTGCTCTTCAGCTGCTGGGCAATGGCAATCAGCTCAAGGCTAACTCTCCCTGGCAGGGGCTGCCAAATCACCGATGACCACAGCTGAAGGTATTTTATTTGGAAAAATACCTCCAAGCTGAAAGTTTTGCATTTGTACTCTCTGCTGGTAGGACGAAAGGAAACAAATCATCCTCGGAGACAATGAGCACTGGTGAATTTAATCCCAGCCATCCCACAAGGAAATGACCCCAGTGCAGTGCTGGGCCCCAGGAGCAGCAGCCATCGGCTCCGCTCCGCCGCGCGGACATCGCCGTCCCCTTCACCGGGCACCCGCGTCACCTCCCTGTGTCGAACTCACAAAGTACTCCGCATTATTACAAACACGGAAGGTGAAGTCAGCCTTTCTTTCACCAGTCCTAATGGCTAAACCACGAATCAGAAGGGCAGAAGGAGCAGAGGAGCGTGGCCGGGGGATGCAGGGGCAGCTCCTGTGCCCCCCTCCCTCCCCTTTCACCCCCAAAACTATAAAAGGGTTTTTTCTTTTCTAATGGCTATTCATTCATGAGGTTTACTTCGTATTCCTCAAACCATCCAAAAGGCTGAAAAGGAATCTCATCTTTCTGGGAACGAAATTTTCATCCATCGCTGGGGGGTGACTGGATTAACACCTTACAGATTATCCCCCAGAAAAAGATAACACAAAAAGGTTTCCGCGGTTTTGGGAGGCTGCCGGTACGTGATGCTCCAGCACCCACAGGTAACTCCAGACAGGTACTGGGAGTTTCCGTGTATCATCTATATATTATCTAAAACCAAAACCATGGAATGAAACCATTCCAAGACATACAGAGGTGAGGATGATAGACTCTTCTGCTATTTATAGGAGTGTCTATCGGGAGGGTTTCCTCTGGATTTTTAATGGTTTGAGAGCGGAGCCTGGGACAGCTGAAGTACAAGGCACGAACACACAACACAGACACAGAAGGAATGGGATTTTTTCCTTTCCAGAAACTGAATGCTAGCTTTGGACAAGATTACTGGTTTGAATCCCAGCAATTTATCCTTGAAATAATTTCTAATTGAGGTCATGCTATGGAAGGCAACCTGGTGGCTGACGCGTTAGAATATATTAATCTTTCACACTAACAGTGAAAACCAAAAAAATCTAACATTGACTTTAAAGGCACATACCATTGCCCTAAGTTATCTCAAGCTGGACATGTTTAATTAGGAAGAACGAGACAATTAAGAGAGACGTAGCACAGCCCTGGCACCTGAGAGCTGAAGCACCGGAGCACCTGGAAGAGAGGGGGACCCCAGAGCCGGACCCAAGAGCAGAACTCACGCTGCAGAGCAGGACCCGTTTTGCTGGGAAATCCATTTTCGCCTGTACAGCTCCCTGAATTAACCTTCGATCCCATGCCTCCTGCTGCAGGAGGGAGCTGGGGGAACTTACATCCCTGCAGAAGCTTCCTCGGGGGGAGAGGACACCTGGGGTCAGCCAGGCAGAGGGGCATTGGTGTGTGTTTGGTTTAAACCTGGTTAAATCAGCATCCTGACACGCACCAGCTCAGGAGCGGTTGCTAGATGTCCATCGTCCTTGCTGGGCACAGGAGCATCAGGTCCTCTCTGGGGCAGTGGCCACCTCCTCCATCTCAGTGGCCATCTCCCTCCATTACTGCATCCTGGCCGTGCCTGGAATTGTAGGATTTACACCCTATGGATACCACAGGTGTCTCCAAAGGTCCATCAGCCCACAACTCCAAAACTGAGTCATTTTGCCAGTTTTTCAGCACAAAGCATTTTGAGGTTTTTGGTTTAAGTCCACCATTTTTTGAGACAAGAGACTGGTGACAAGCCGATACTGCTCCGTGTACCACAAACAAGGGAATGATGAACCGGGAAAGGCGTGGGAAGCTAAAAAATTATTCTGACCCTCATGTAATTGTAAGAGCGAGATTTGCTGCAATTGTTTTAAAGGGAATCAAGATTTAATAGGGCTGTATGCTTTATAATGTGCTCCCCAGCTCCTCTTCAATACCCTGGTAAGGGAAGAGAGTGTAATCAGGGAAGTGATTGCACTCTGTTCTACATTTCATGTCTCAAAAGAATGACTAGGGGGTACACAGCCACCGCAGGGCAGGGTTTGCATTAGAAAAATACAGGTTTTCCTTTTGTTATTTTCTTTTTTAATCCCTCTTTATCTCCCTTCTTCCTCTGACTGCTCCTGGCATCCCGATAACCCATGTGTTTCTCCCAGTAACAAACTGTGCCTGTCCCATCCCTACACCACCAATGGCCCAGGCAAATCCCCGTTGCTCCTCGGGAGCATTGCCCTCGGGTCCCTAACAGCCAGCCTGCAAAGAGCATCCTCGGCCGAAATGCTGATTTGTCGCTGGCGGCGACACCCAAACACAAACAGGAGCGAGAGCCCCATCCAAGCACCTTCTCCTCCAGCCCTGCTGAAGCGTCGCCTGTGGCAGAGCTCCAGCAGTGCCGAATGCAGAGGATCCCACCGGACAGCTGCGGGAGAAGGCAGTAAGAGGGAGCAGAAACAGTCCCGAAGTCTTTTTCTCTCCCTCAAAGGAAAGGTCCAGGGTGGCGTTCAGGATTTAGCAATACAGGTGGTTTGATTTGAATTGCCCCACGACAACGCCAGCAGCAAGCAGAGTCCTTTCCAGGGGAAAGTCAGGAGATGTCTGAATAAGCTTTTGTGTGCAGTGAGCCTACAGCAGCAATCCCGTGGGGTGACGAACAGCACAGGGACCATCCCGGTCATCATCAGGCAGTATTCAAACAGTGCAAGCAGCAAAGTAAGAGAGTCTTAATATAGAACAAATACCAAACACTTACTAATGCATCATCAAATGTGATATATTTGAAGGTATTTTATATACACAGAGCTGGCTCTGAATACTCCTGGGGATCACGTTTATTTAAGATGCGCTTTGAAAGATACAGAAAAATACAGCGCTGTAATTTCTGGCCTCCGAAGTTCCAAGAAGAAATTGATTTCCGAGTTGCTTATTATCTTTCATAGCAATGCCTCTTGTACTCGTAAAAGGCATACGAGAAGGACGATCCCATGCAACCAGGAGTGTGCAGCAAAATGAAACAAAAGGCACTTCTCTTTCTCACGCAGGTACTACTCTTCTGAACAATGGAAATGTCTTTTCGTCTGTGCCACCGCTCCCAGCTGGAAGCCTTAACTCAGACGGGCAGCCGACAGGGACGAGGTAATTCTGCCGTGAGCTGGGACTGCCTTTGTTCGTCTAGAAACACCCAGCAGAGCCGGCGGTGCTGACGCAGAAGTCCTGAGTCCTGGTGCCCACGGACAGACGTGCGGCAGGGACATCTCCTGTCCTGCTCGTTGCTCTGGAGCGACGAACCCGCTGGAGATCACGAGAGTGTTCTCCCGGGAAGAGCGAGGAGACCTGCGTCCTCGGCACGCGGCACTGGTGGGGTCGGCACACGCTGCTCGTGGGCCACGAACAGCAGCGCATCCCTCTGCCGCAGCACGGCCACCGCCGCGTAGCTCAGTCCAACCCACAAGGGGGTTTCCCGAAGAACGGCCGTGGGCTCCGGACTTTAAACCACAGAGCAAGGCAGAGGACCTGCAGGAGCAAAAGCTGCTCCTGCCTCTTTCAAAACCATGTTTTTTATTGTTTTCCACTCAGTCCTTTATGACAGTACAGCCCGATTCTTGAAAGAGCAGCTTGAGACTTCAGTAGCCGCTGAGCAGTCGGTCACAGGAGGTGCCTGGGCAGCTGGTGGGGTTGGTTTAATGACTTTCTAAAGCTACGCCAGTGCTCATGTATAAAAACATAACCATGATAAAAGTGTGCGGAGAAAATTTATGGATAGCAGCTCACCCTGCTTCGGCTTGCTCGGAGATATTATTTCTTAACACACACCCTGCTCATGAAAATCACGTAATAATGGCAATGGATGGGTTTAACCCAGCTGCTGCATCTAGTATCGATTGCCTTTTAAAGGAGACAAATTTGCCATGGAAATCATCGGAGCATCTCCTCCTCCTTTCTGTCACTGGCTCTCTCCAGTTGTCCAAGGTTTTACAACTCATTCTGCAAAAGCCTTGAGGTTCTTCAAACAATAACTCTGAGGGCAAAGCAAAGGTTTCTTCGGGTTTGAATTCCTACGAGGTACTTTTCCTGACAAATGAGGCTTCTTAGAGACGTACAAATTTCTTGCTATACTGTGCATATACTGCTACTCCAACCCTCCAACTTTGAAGACTGACACTTAAACAATGCCTCTATGTTTTCTTATGTTAAACCTGCATATTGCAACCATTTCCAGAGGAGTGTAATTTTTTCTGCATGTAAAGTGGTGCAGAGGAGACAATCAAAGACATCTTGTATTGCAGTGTCCTACACTTGAATTGTGCTTTTCATTTTCAGAACATCTCAAAGGATTTGCTAACCCATACAGCCAAAGTTATATACCAGGATTACTTGATTTAATAGCAAAACACAGCTCTTTCTGGGGTAAAACAAAGCAAATGCTTGATAGCACACAAAGTGTCAGCAAGAACCTCACGGCCACCAAAGCCGCAGACGCGGAGCTCTGCGCTGCAGTTGCGTTAATAGTTCAAACCACATTCTGCCACCCATGCAAGCACGAACAAAGCCATGTCAAATTAGCACATACAAATGTAAATATCGAGGTACTGAGGATGATGTAACGGTGCCAGCCTTAGTCGCAGACTGTTACTCTGTTAGAGATTTGCTGCTGCATTCAGACTGTTTTCCCCCAACAAGTCTGAGCCAGACATCCCTCAGCTGACATTTGCGAGGACTTCTTATTTTCTTCATTCTGAAGCACAGAATCTCTTCTCCCTCTTTCTGTTTTTATCGCAACCTTTACGTGGGAATTCTGTCATTGCATTTCAAACAGGCTCAGACAGAGCTAAGCTCAAAACACTTCCATCTTCATCACCGTCCAGAAATGCCAGCGTTATAAAGCGTGCCCCAAGTGGCTTCTATCCTTTCCCAGCTCACCCAAGCCAGAGATGCAACAATAGCTGGTCTGAAATGAGAAATTTTAATTTCAAAGCTCTGCTGACATTCACCAAGTGCTTTCAAAGTTTATATCAACAGAATGCACTGCTTCAAATCCTGGTTTGAATGCAGATGGTGCAAATTTTTTCTCTCATGTGCTGATGGCCTAGTTTGCCTCAATAACACTATTAACTTTTAAATATTAATGCATTTCTGTGAATTAAGAACAGTTCAATGTGTACCTGAAGGTACATCACTTTTTATTTTTTAAATTGGTATTGTTGTAGGCGGACCAAGCAACAGGAAGCTGACATTTCCAAACACCAAACAAGAAAGCCCCAGGAGAACGCACCCAGAGCTCACGATAAGCTTTCCCCCCAGAGACACGCTGTCCCTCAGTGCTGCTCCTAAAGCTTCATCAAGCTCTAAGCTATTTTCATATGCATGCAAATGCGTTAAAAGCAGTTGGAAGCTGATTGCCCCTCAAAAACGTGTATGTTCCCCACAGCAGCAGCACGTGAGCATCAGCACGCAGGAGTGGAGGATGCAGGACTAAGGACGCGTCCAAGGGTTTGCAAGGTGTGACATGGAGAAGATCGGCATTTCCCTCGGCGTTTCCCAGGGCGCCGTGGACTCCCAGCCCAGCACAACCCACCCGTGCCAACCAGGAAAGGAGCTCCTGCAGCACTGGAAGGTGACGGCAGCTCCCGCAGCATCCCGTGGGCCAGAGCTGTTCACGTGCCCACCCGTTACTTCTGGAGAGCGTCTGGATCAGGGGAATGGCTCTGACAAGCCTGAGGGGGGTGTGCTGCCCTCGCAGCACGGGTCGCTCCTTCCCCAGCCAGGACACGGTGCACACCAGCCCCGGCCCCTTCCCGCACACCCGCACGGCACAGCCAGGGCAGGGACACGGGGCTGCCGGTGCCTGCCGAGGGTACGAGCATGACCTTGCTGCCTGCCTGGAGGAACAGGAGATAAATTTATGTTTATTATATATAAATTTATATAATTATATACAGTATATAATATCAATATAATATCAATATATAATATATATAAAATTGTATATACGTAAATTTATGTTATTTAATGTTCCATACAGCCTATATGGTACGTGATAAGCCAACGAGTCCTTTTTAGTCTTACTCTTTGGTCTGACTCTGAGGTCTTTGTCATTAACAGGTTTTTTAGATTTGTTACTTTTGATATCAGTGACTGGTAATACAATTCCCGGAGGACAAACATCAATGACGTTCAAAATGCTTTCATAATGTTGGCTTTGATAGTCTTGCAACGTTTTTGTTCCTGTGGCGTAACTGTTATGACACTGCTACACAGCACATAGGGTGAGGGTTGCGTTGTGCCTGGATGACCTCTGCAGACAAGAGTCACCCCAGTGCCAGGGAATCCAAAGTTCTCCTGTGGTACAGATTTTGGAGCTTTGCTCTGCCTTGGTTGTGAGGGCTCACAGAGATGCGAGGGTCCACCCTAAAGATGCGCGGTGCGGCCAGCAGCAGTGGGGCTGTCCCCGCGGCAGAGATGGGCAGGTACGCGGGACACACCAAACTGCCACGTGGAGGACACGCAGCACTCTTCCATTTTCACTACAGTTTCTGGCTTTTGCTCCTTAGGCTTGCTGTCCTAAAGAGGACTCACAGCAGCAAGCTGGGAACTGATGCAGCACTTTAGACTGGAAACACTGAATCCTAAGGCAAAAAAAAAAGTATCAGACTTGAATTTCTTCCGAACTGCAAGAAAAAGATTATTAGACACCCTTCTTTCTTCTTAACTATCACTCAGAAGCCTCGAATTTCCCCAGACGGAGGAGATTAACAAACAGAGATTAGCATCTGAGAGCTCCCGCTGCAGGCTGTGTTCGACTGAGCCCCGCTCTCCGGGTCTCCGGTGTGTGCGTCTGCAGACTCCCAAGTGGATGTCTTGAAATGCTAAAAGGGAAGGTGAACCCCACCAGCGCTGCTGCGTGGCCCCGAGGGGCTGCTCCGACCTGCCGCTGAGAGCAGAGACATCTCCTTGTCAGACCTTCCTGAGGACTCCGAGTCCTTTCCAGCCCTGTGGGTATTCAGGTTTCTTTTAGGGAGATCTTTTCGTACCACCTGACAGTCAGATTTTGTTCTCTGTTTCACATAAGAGAGCAAACACAGCACCGCTCCCAGGCTGGACAAACAGCTCTGGGTTGGCACTGACACAACGTGGAATTCAAAGGAGGAGCGCATGTTCCTTCCAGGCTCCTTTTTGCCCCAAATCAGGTCTCTCTTTCCCAGGTGTCTCCGAGAGAAGGCATCGGTTAAATGGGAGCGAGCCCGTCCTGCCTCAAGCTCCCAGGGCAGAACAACCTGGCTGCTCACCGGAGATAGGATTATTTGCCATGAGCAGAAGCGGTGCTACAACCCGGCTATGGCAAAGTCAGCTGCCCTTCAGCCTCATCCGTCAGCCTCAGACGCACGGCACGGGGCAGCCGGGAACGTCCTGCCAGGTGACAGCGCACCGATAACCTCAAAAGCCGTGTTATTTAAGCAGAAGAAGGTGAGCTTTGTTTAGCCCTCGGGCTCAGGCTGAGTGGATGACAGATGCCGACGCTACATCCAATTACATTTTTAAAGCAGCGAGAGCAAATTTATCAGGTGAGCATTTGGAGATGTGGCACAGAGTTCCCAGCTTCTTTGGTAACTCCATGGCTGTCTCACCTTCTCCCTTTGGAGTCTCCAGATCTTTTTATTTCACAGTATGCTCTAACAACAATAGCGATGCTTGGCAATGCCTGCTGAAGAATAAACAGCAATGCATTTGCTATTATACACAGAAATTCCCATTTTCTTTTTTCTTTTTTTTCTTTTTTTTTCTTTTTTTTTCTTTTTTTTAATTTACTCGCCAAAAGTGTCTATGAAATGAAGATATGTCACAAATTGAGTGCTGCTGCCTGTGGTGTACACTTACGTTAGCAAGAGAAAAGAACACACAATGCCAACATTGTACACTTTACAAAGTATGAAAAGAGAGGGAAGCTGCTAAATTTCAATAACAGATGCAGACTATTACACACGGCAAGTAATTTTTCATTTTACCCATCAGCTACTTAACCCAGCTACGTATACTGGTATCTTCTGAGACATCCCAAAAAAGCAGTGGTAGTCGGAACATCCAGTGCCAGACACGGGAATAATTAAACTTTAACACAAGCGCTTTTAAGTTTGTAAATGCAAGGGAAAGTGAGCGCAGATCAAAGGGTTTTTTTCAGCCTAGGCATCGATGCAGCTGAAGTAGCGTCTAAGAAATAGGTAACTCCAAGGAATGAACAGCTTATGGAAAGAGTCCTTGAAATCCCAGAAACACCAATATTCTCCATGATCCAGACTTTCCAAATTTACTGCTTTTCCTTTTTTTTCCTGGCTGCATGGAACATAGGAGAGGAATGGAGACCCTTGTCTTACTGTCCTTTAAAAAATGATAGACCTGCTTTTCTTCTTCAGCTCGTGCATCTCACGTCTTGACCTTCATCATCAGACAGCGTTTCTCACGCACAGTTACAACCCTTCCAACAGTATGAAGAATTACTAGAATGTAACACTATTAATATTGTTAATTAGCATTAATAGCTAGAAAGGACACCCCTGCAGGTGTGGGACACGGAGGAAGAAAGAGAAGGAACGTGATTTGGTGCCGCCATAAGGAGCATTGCTGTTCCCCCGGCGGAGGACCTTTTTTGCCGTGGGCTGCACAGCCCCGGGGACGGCCGCCGAAGCCCCCGACCCCCTGAGGGCTCTGACGGGGGTGTGCCCCGTGGCAGCGCTAATTGCTGGAGATCGTCAGGTGAGAGCGGCTGCAGCGGGTTTCTGGCTATTTATCAACCACGTATATAGGTCACTTTTCATCACGCAGCGCCTCAAGAAAAGATAAAAGCAAGAGAATTGATCTGAGCTTCTGTTGTTAAGTGTGTCACACGTTACCACAGATAAGATTATTTTTGAGAGGAACGCTGACGTTCCCCTGTGCCTCCTGGCTGTCACTGGACACTCACGGTAGAGCATATCTTTTTCTCTTCTTCTCCCTTTTCCTTCCACTGGGACAAATTCTGGTTCCCTTGTACCAGTTCAACTCCACTATGCTCCAGCTCAAGGGTACAAGTATATCCCTTACCTTAAGGGACGGAATCCATCAAAACGCTTTTTGCAAAGCTATCAAGCTATCGTCATAGCATGACCTACCTTGAGCAAACATACAGTGCTGTGCTTTGCCAGAAAATGCCAATATTTAGCATTTCAGCATTTGTACATACCCTGCACAGGTTTTCTGCCTGGGAGCATTTTTCTTTCTCCAGCAAAGACTGCCTTTCGAGTCAGGGACGCTGCCCAGCCGCCTCCCGTTTGGTGCCGGGTACGAGTGTCTCCTCTCACGCAGCCACAGACCGTTACTCTCTATTACTGCCAGAATGGAGACTTAGTGCTGACTCAGCAACAGCGTGATTTGGGGTGACTGCGGTCGTGCCTCCTGGCAAACAGCTCAACGGGAAAGATGTTCATCTTGGCAGAGACACAGGAGCTGCGGCTGCTCTCTCCCGCCCCTCAGGAACACTTCTGTCGCCATCAGGAGTGTTTCTGTCACCGGCCGCGGCTGCAGAGCACGAGGACCGGCAGGAACATCAGCTACAGCAGAAATTCAGCTCACCGGGATTCCCCGCGCGAGTGCCCGCTCGTTGGCAGAAAGACGCATCTGAGGCGGCAAATGCCGCGCACAGGAGCGGTCGCGCTCAGCTCTGCGCCCACCGCCCCTCTGAAGCGGTGACACCGCCACCACCGCCCTGCCACCACCGTGCCTGCAGCACCAGACGCAGGAAGGCAGAATAGCAAAGGCAATCCCGCTCTCGTTACATGTGCAAAAAGCTGATTGCGTTACTGCCTTGCGCTGGGGCTGGAGAAGCCGCACTGCCCACCCCGTGGCAACGGGGGACACTGCGACGCCAACGCAGGAGGAGACGGTGTCCTGCTCTGCCAGCCTGAGGGCAGGCACTGCCCGCGGTACGTGGGTCTGCCCGCCGCAACCGGGAGCACTGAAGCGACCTGTGAAGGAGCACGTAATGAGACGACACGCAGCAACACCAGCGTGGGCAAAGGCACGGAGTCCCTGCAGGTCTCCTTTTGGCTCTGAATTAGGAGCGCGCTCTGAGGAACACGCATCCCTCTCTTCAGGCAGAGAGTGTTTAATGACGAAAACCCATGCACCGCCAGACGAGATCCTCCCTCGCAGCTAGTTTGAATTTTGTCTTCTCCAGGTTTCCTGGTGTTTTGGCGTTAAGTCAGAAACATTTCACCGGGCTCAGTATTGCAAGAAACTGGAAAACGTCACAAAAACCTTTCTTCCTGACTTGCACATGCAATTTGGAAATGACCAGAACAACCGCCACACCTACGGAAATTAAAGCCGGATCGTCACTGTTTCTGAAAAACAGAGCACAGCCCTGCCACAACGGAAGCGGTCAGGCACCCACCGGGGCTCCCAGGATGCCAGGCAGGAGCCCGTACATCTCCGCAGTATGGTGGTGCGGCGATGGCAACAAAAGCCGATCCCAGAAGTTGAAGGCAAGTCCAACTTCTTGAAGGCAAGCGGTACCGCAAACTCCCCGCTAAGTTCAGTGTGCCATCAAGTCATTCTTTTTTATAGATAGAGACACAAGGAAAAAATGAAATCTAAAAAGCACTGTCAACTTGAATGATTTTCCAGGTTCTTGTCACTAAACAACCATCATCCCTCAGAGCATAAGAAAGGCAATAAAACCAATAGAACTAATAAAGGAAAACTGTGTGGAGCTTGACAGATCTGGCTGTCCCTGGCATGTGACAGCCTATTTTACCACGCAGGCAAATTGAAGCTGCAGCAGGCTCGTCCACGGGATAAGTGAGACCCTGACAAAACCGGCACCGACTCCTAGCTTTTTAATGCTATTCAGTTCAACTAAAAAAAGGTCCATTTTGAAAGACCATTCAAAAGATTTTGCAGAATATATTCGCAGCTGACATAACAGCTGCTCAGTAATTGCTGTTTAACTTCTCGCCTCTGCTTAACCTCAGCACGTGGAGCCAGCCTGTTCTCTAACACCAGTAATTTTTTCATGGCTGCCGAAGGGATGCTCCTCACCTTGTTCATATTGCTTGTCCACACATGGAAAAAAACCCTGAATTTTTATTTGTAACTGAAATGATCAGGCAAAACCAAACTACATAGGTTTTCAGAATAAACACAGTGTGGAAGAGCCGCACTTTGAAGCTGCAGACATCAGCGGGGAGTTAAGCCCTGCGCTGCCGGAGGCTGGAGGGGAGATGCCCATATGCCCTTTGCTGTATCGACACGATGGGGCTCAGGTCTGGCCACAGCGCTGAAGGAGAACCCCCGGCTCTGGGCAGCCCCGTGGCACGGACGGCCGCAGCGGCGCAGCGGGACGGGACGGGGTGCGTCCCCCAGAGGTGCCCGGGGGAGAGCAGCCCCTCCGCCGCAGGGGCCCGGCAGGCGGCGGCACCGCGGCTGCTCCCAGTGCTGCCCACCAGCGCTCCCTCCACGCCTGCGTTTGTCGGGACACTGAAAACCCACCAGAAGCTTTAGATGTTCCCCAAAACTGGGAATCCTTCAAGCTGTGGGCTGAGCCGACCCAAAGTGGTTTGCAGCAAGAGTCTGTTCCCAATTTCGAGACTTCATTTATCTAAGAACCTGCTAACATTTCCTCTGCGCACTCACTGAATGAATGTGCTTTTGAAGTCACTTATTTACCAATAAATTACAATGGTCTGAAATCATTAGCAACAAAGTAAATTGTTTTAATTGATCTGAACTTTTTTACGATGCGGGAAGTTCGTTTCTATATAATTGCACTTTCTAAAGGACTAAAATAGCAAATTAATCACTCTTGGAGCTTGCGATCTTTAAAATGCTGCTTACTCTGAAAGGCTGCATGGTTGAAGTGAAGAATAAGTCCACACTCTCATGGCTCGTTCACGTTTGTAACGAACCCTGAACTTTCTCACAAACCTTGGAAGGGTTCAAGGACTTTCCCGTGTGAAGGGATGCACCGAGACAGCAGCCACCGGCCGGTACTTTACATGGGAACACCACAACTTCAAGCCATGCCTACTCTTGCTGCACTATTTGTAAATAATATTCACAGGATCCTTTATTTTGTTATTTCTTTTTGGGATCAGAGATGATAAAGACTATGCAGATGTAAATAATTTCATTTGGTATCACCTCAGCCAAATTACAAAGGTGCGGAGGTGCTGTTAATAAATACCCCCCCTCAGCTCAACCCCTTTCTGCCTGAGCACCGGCAGCCTCTGCGAACAGCAAAGTGGCAATCTAAAACAAACAAGGTGCGCTGCCATCTAGTATAAATACATTTTCTATTCAAATTGGTTGGGGGGGGTCAGAGGAGATATTGAATTTATGAATAGAGTATAAACGGCATCTTTCAAAATAACAGTTTTAGGCACAGATTAGCTCTCCATCCTTCTTGCTTCTGATAAGGCTAATCACCACCCTAAATCAGTGTTTCAGCTGAACCTGACATTGGAAATCACATATAATTATACTGATTAATTTTGCTGAAAACATACAGTGTTTTGCTATAGAAATGTAAACATAATAAGGTGAAAGGGTGATACAAATAGCAAAAGCTGACTGCTGTTCAGAAAAAAAACCCACTCAGGTGCAAAAGACATTTGAGTGACGGCATTTATTGAAAGAGCAGTGCCAGCTCCCCCGTCTGCCTACTGATTTCTGCAAAAAAAGCGGAGGAAAAATGGTGGAAGTGTGACTCAGGAGTATAGTTGCAACCTACTAAAGGCATCCAATTATTTATATATACACATCACAATAAAATGAAGTGGAACAATATAAAAGGACTGTTTGAAACACCACCAGTCCTGCAGACCATCTGCATATTACCGTGCCTGACGCGGCCGAAGGCAGAGGTAGCTCCAGCGGAGTCTGGCAGAGGGAGCTACAGAGAGGCTGTGTGGAAAGAGAGGGAACTCCAGTTGCTTTCCTGGGAGCGAATGGTTTAAAGTTCGTAGGAGAAATACAAAGGGCATCGCAACACAAGGCGATTGCCAGAGGGAAAAAAACCCTAAAATCAGGAATTCCTCCTTTGTCATCCTTGTGCAACATCAACGTTTCAGAAGAAGTTGAAGCAGCTCTAGAAACACACTTGTCAGTGCCTAAAGAGGAGATACGATCTCTACGAAAGGCAAATGGCAGCAGAATTTCAGCGAAGCCTGGTAATTTCGCAAAAGAAACCAGCACTAATACATATCACTTAAAACAGAGAGACGCATTTCTTCTTAGCTGCATCTTGCTGCACAACGTTCTGAAAAGCCACTGGCAGAAAACTGCTTGGGTTTCATTTTTAGAGCTGCACTTAACCAAACACTATCTGTCTTCAGACGTGTTGGCATGGAAAAGTAGCAAATTAGGTGTTTCTCCTGCAGCACCTAAAATTACACCAGCTATCTTATCGGTCCCTCATTACGTAAAATCAGTGGTCATGGAGCTGATAAGTTGCTGTGACCATTCTTCCCATGCACTGCCTTTTGGGGCAGTGGCTCAGATTCTTCAGATGGTTTGGCTTATGTACTCCCCAAATCATCCTGCAGCACAGCACCCGCATCCCACAGGACAGTAGGACGGGTTCAAATACAGCATTTTCCTGGGACCTTTCACAGAAATTGCAGCACAGTGCATCGTGCTCCCGTGAACCAGCGTTGCCGTGGTTTGGGGCAGCACTCCACCTCCCCAGAGCGCTCGGACCAGTCCTGTTCTGGTTTCCTACACAGCATCGCAGCGCCAGACAGATTTGGGTAAGGAGGACCCAGGGTCTGCTCCGTCCTAGCACAGCGCCTGAGGATAAACGGAAGGGAAAGGCAAACACAAAGCTACAGCTGAGTAAGTAACATTAAGTCTGACATGGGGAAGCTGTGATGCATTACTCACCCTGCTAAGTTTAATGTATAATTTAGAAAGATATCACCAAAATGGAAGAGAGAAGCTCTTAAGCAGCTCTGAAGGGTATTCAGCTCAGCCATCGCGCGCAGTTAGTGTTCGAGGGAAACTGCTGGCCCCATGGCAGAAACCCACCCCGCGCCCCATAATTTGATTTAGATGTGTCTCAACACTGAAGCACTTGAGAAAGAACTCATTCCTTTTCACAGGGCAGATTTAGGCTTTTTATTGAGTATTAGGTATTACCCCCCTGCTTGCTAACCAAAAGCCATCAGATCAGAAAGCCCTTATCCTCCAACTGCTGCTCAGGGTGACAGGCAGCCTCAACGAGGCAGCTTGAGCTCACACCTCGGAAGTCACAAATAATCCCAAATTACATTAGAGGCATCCTTAGAGGATGCCTCGTCACAAAGAGAAAAAAAGAAAAAATAATAAAAAAAATAATCACATACCACATCAGGTGGTGATACTTTGGTTTAAAAGAGTGTAAGTGAGAGCCACCTTGCCATTTTATCTTAAAGAAACACTTATCTCAGGGGAAATAAGAGCTTTGCCAGGGCTTAGGGGATGTTCTGCCCTTTCTGCTGCGGAGGGATGGTGCAGAAGGGGGACGCTCGAGCTGCGTTCTGAGGGTTGTGCGTGGGTGGCTGCCGGTGCAGCACCCCTCAAATGGGGGAAGCATTAGCAAGGGAAGGCTTTTTGCTGGCTGAACTTGCCGTAAGCGTCCCCTAGAGTCCACGTTTCAGAATTAATGACTTCTGATACTGCTCACGCCATCACCAGAGCTCCTATGAAAAACATCTTGATTAGGGATGCCATTTGTTAACAGGAAGAACTTGATGAGCACCCAGCGGAGCGAAGACATGTCCCTGCGCAAAGCAAACCCGCGCCGCTGTGAGGTCCCAGCCCGCACGGGCTCGTGACGGTGCACTGCTCGAGCCCGGCACCGGTGTCAGCTCACACCGACTGTGCCCTCCTGGGCGGCCTCCAGCAACGCCGACCATCGTTAGCCCCGCTGCCTTCAATTACCTTTGCGCAGCTGATGGCAGCACCAAGTTAGGGATCTCAGTCGAGTCTCCGGAGGACGCTCTGGTCCCACGAGGAGAACCAGCACCCCTCACTGGAAGGGTGGTGGGCTGCACGGGGGGAGCGCGGCGCTGGCAGGAACTGTCCTGCGCCCGCACAGCTCCACGTGGCCGCCCTGACAGGCAAAATCCAACTGAACGCAAAGCGACGGACAGCAGCGGGCCGGACCCGGGATAGGGGGGAAATTCATCGACGGAGCTGAGAAAGTGCTGCGGCATGGGAGGGGGCAGGTCACACCGGGAGACACTGACCAAAAGCCCAAGCGGCCCCAAAAGTGCGGCCAGTCTCAGGTCCAAGGACTGCCACCCCCCCGGCAGGACCCCTAACAAGGTGACTTGTCACATCCTTGGACGTTGTCACACTCCAAATATATTTTCATTCCATTTTTGAGTTTACCGTATTCAAGAACTGAATGACATCTCGCAGCAGTTTCACAGTATTCCCTCTTCTTAAATCAGATTTTATTTTTGTTGCTCTTTAGTAAAATTCATTGTCCCCTTATTCAGTATTATAAGATAAAAAGGAGAGAAGTGTCTTCTCTACAACTTTGGGAACAATTCCTCATGTTGCACAGTATTTGTATGACATCTTTTCTCTTTTCTTAGTCAGTTAATACTAATCTTTTCAGTTCTCTGTACACAGGACCTTTCCAGGGAGTGGTCTCTGCTGCCCCCCGCAAACCCCCATCCAGCCCCGCTGAATGGGACCGTCTCATGTCACCCACAGCACATCAGACCAGGCTGCACCACCGAGCTACGGAACGGTATTACCATAGACTTTGTTCTATTCAATCATCCTGCTTTTTATTTATATGCAAACATCTTTTTTGCTTCTTGACCTCAGTAGCACATTAAGAGAAACACTGACGACCCATGACTGCCTTTAACAGTATCTTAAAAAAAACCCAACCCAAACCCCTACAGGATGAAGAAACAGCTTTCCAATTTTCTCCCTCTTTCCCAGCTTGCTATTAAAAATATACATTATAAAAGGTCTTGATTCTTGATGACCAGTATCCAGAGCATCCCGTGCTCCGACACCGATCTGACCGAAATCAGTGTCTCCCGCCCTGGCGGCATGGTGCCCCTGTGCTCACCCATCTCCGAGGAGGGTGGAGGTGCTTTCCAGGACACATCATCACTGCAACTGCTCCATGAAGTGCTTTATCACAGACATATTTTAAACTCTCGATAACACTCATGCAGAGATAAGGGAACAGGAACTTAGACCACAGTTTTATAACATTTTCTCGATTTCTAGCGGTTTATCTCCAGAAAATATCCATATGTCTCCCAAATCCTTACGCATTAGTGCAGCTGGTGATATCAGCCTCTCCGACCTCAAGCAGTACTGCCTGCAATATTTACTCGGAATACTCCGCTCAGTAAGGGAACCCTCGTACCAAAAGCAGTCTACCTCCAATGCTCCCAACATCAGGCACTCATCTTTGCAGTGAAAACCAGAATTTGTTGGACTGATGCACTGATATTTACTTGAAGCAACGACTGCCCACACTTCTTTCACGCAACAACCTTCGGCGTGCAGGAGAAGAGCTGACAGAGTCCAGAGAAGGGCATCGGAGCTGGTGAGGGATCTGGAGCACAAGTCCTGTGAGGAGCAGCTGAGGGACCTGGGGGTGTTCAGCCTGGAGAAGAGGAGGCTGAGGGAAGACCTTATCGCTCTCTACAGCTCCGTGAAAGGAGGGTATAGCGAGGAGGGTCGGTCTCTTCTCCCAAGGAACAGGCGATGGGACAAGAGGGAATGGCCTCAGGTTGCACCAGGGGAGGTTTAGGATGGAGATTAGCAAACAATTCTTCACCAAAAGGGTTATCAAGCCCAGGGATGTGGTGGAGTCACCATCCCTGGAGGTATTTAAAGGATGGGCAGATGTGGTGTGAGGAACATGGTTTATTGGTGGTTTGGGAAGCGTTGGGTTGGTGGTTGGACTTGATGATCTTCAAGGTCCCTTCCAACCTAGACAAATCTATGCATTTCCACCCTTTCAGAGGTTATGGTGTGGCTGGGAATTAACCTGTGATGAGCGTGTCATGCTGCTGTACAAGCCAGGGCCGTGCAACGCCTGGAAGGAAGATCCTGGCTGCTGCTTCGGGCAGCGTTCACAGTCCAGCGCTGGACCTGAGGGCCGGCCAGATCACGCAATACACAGAACAGGGGTCTGGGACAGAGAGATACCGAACACAAGGGTAATCCAAGCCAAGGCGTTTAAAAGCACACACAGTTGGACCTTGTAATTCTGGATACAGCAGAGAGCACCTGGGAACAAACCGGCTCCCGGGCGTCCTGCGGCTGAGCAGGACCGGCACTCGACTGCTGGGGATGTGCGTATAATCCCTGGCACGCTGCTAAAGCCCACGCTCCCTCCGGATACAGAGAGACTAATCCTCGGGAGCTCTCGGCAGAGATTTGGAAGGAGCTGTTTTACTTTGCATTGAGCTGGACCAGGAGTGCTCACGCAGCCAGAGCCATCCAAGGCTGCGCTTCTTTATTTTCAGTTTTTTTTTTCTTTTACACAAGCACAGACTGTGCGCACAGAATCTGACATAATACAAGTTCAGAGATGCAATAAAAAATAGCACACCCTTCCCTGAGCTTTTAGACTCAAAATCTCATCAAAAAGAAATGCACTTTCATAAATTATGCAGCCCTACCCTGCCTATCACATTGGGTTGCTGCGTAGAGTCTCTTCACCTGACAGTGGTTTTAAATCATGAGAGCTCTTTGGCTCCTTGAAAATTATGAGGGCTCCTGCCCCGCGCTGCTGAGAGGGCAGCCCTGCCCTGGGTTGCTGGATCCTGCCGAATTCAAACATCCTCGTAGCCAAAGAGGACTGCTGCTTTCGCCGCCAGTACTCCTGAACGGTTGTCTGGCTCAAAGGGGTGACAGCGCATGTGCAGCAATACCGTGGCCAAAGCATCCTTCTGGCCGAGGAAAGCAGCTTTCCCTGAACGCGTCCCCTGAAGGACGCTGGCCCCAGGAGCAGGACAGGCGAACACCCGTGCTGGTGCTGCCCGTGCTCACCCGCTAACCAAGCGGCACAGCATTTTTCATCGTATTCAGATCTTGGCATGGCATGTGATGAAAGACCTTCAGCATTGCCAACGTGCTGATTTTAGCAGGGAAGGGAGCTGGGGAGATGGGATTCCTGCAGACAAAAATAGAAAGTTTTAAAGCTGCAGCAAAGAGAAAGACTGCTGGAACATGGAGTCCTCTTTAGCAAGATCCAGCCAAGCAGCAAGAACCAAAAGGAAACAACCTATAAATAATACAGAGCAGATCTGCTCTGATCCACTAACCTACTTTAGGACAGGTTTACAGTGAAGAAGAAAAAGAATTTAAGCTTGATTGTGGTGATTTAGAAAGTGTCGGTATGGTGTAGATGTATATTCCTTGCCCTGGTTTCTCAGTTGGAATTGAAACAGACAACTGGCTCCAAGTGCAGGAAAATCTGTCTGCTGTGTTCCTTTCAGTGGAGAAGGGATCGAGTGCGTTGCGACTGCCCGCCCCGTCCGCTGCAGAGGCGTGTGCTTCACGGCATGGCTCCCAGGACTGCCCGTGGGGCAGAGGACATCCCGGATGCTGCGACCGAAGCACGACGGGATTAGACCGTCTCCACCAGCACCGCAGCATCCCCACGGGAAAGGAGAGCAAACAGAAACATGTCACCATTTATCAGCTCGTAAGAGCTGCCCTGGGATATGCAGCACATGTAATACTCATTTACTAACAGGACATAACATCAAAGAGAATATGGGTTATTAATTTCCATCATGGAATAACTTCTGTTTCTTTATAGGTATTTGATGGTGCGTGGGGCAAGGCAGAAAAGAAAAGCAAGCTCACCTTTCCTACAGGGTGCAAGGCCAAAGACAGACACTGCTGAAGCTTTGTTTTCACCATTAGGAAATCCCTTGCGATTGCCAGCGGAACGCGAGGCGGACCCCTAAGACAGCAATGTTTTTGCAAAAATGTCCTCCTGTGATGACAAGACTGTCAGCAAACCCAGAGAACAGCCCTAATTTTATTTAAATAATCCGGAGTAGTAATTTCCTGTATGTTTAGACTGAATACAGCAAAATGGTGACCCGTAACTCTTTGCAGGTATCGCTGAATGCCTCAGTCAAGAAATTTGTGGCATGGGACCCCCTCAGCCTTACGTTACGATGTCCTGCCCTCTGACCCTGAAACTTTCAAATGAGGTGCCAGACACCATTTAGTCACTGGCTAACTAGTTCTTCAAATAATACCAAATAATACCTCCACGTTGCCAAGTTCCCTTGGCCCAGGGCCTTCTACTCTTCCCTCTTTCTTCTTCTATTCATCAGCAACATCTTCATTTTAAGCACATTCCACCAAGGCAGACTGAGCCTTAAATAACCTCATACTTCATCATTTCTCTTCTTTCAGCAGCTAACTGCCGTTGGTACAGGCAGAGGCAGCCAGCTCTGCCTCATCTGAGAAGAGAAGCCATTTGCTCTGTTTTGCTTAAGTGCATTTTAATAATGCATTTTGCATGTGAGGAACGGGGAGCTGAAGCACGGCTGGGGAGCTGGAATGCACAGCTACTCCAAAAGGAAATCTCAGGATGAGCAGCACTTGGAGAAAGTTTAAAGATTATTACTTTCCTGAAAATACTTTGAAAAATAATCATGACCATGGTTGGGCTTAATGAGCAAACATGCTTTGTGTTCCTTGACACGGGGCAAGTTCTAGACAATCCGATCGATAGCCTGTTTATCTGTTAATTTATTACGCCAGGCTCCTCAAACCTGAGGTACCTTCGTGGCTTCCTCCTCTTCCTATTTCCCATCTATTCCCATGTCCTTTCGACCTGACAGAGAACTTTTGAAGAGCAGAGCTACCCGAAAGGCACGGAAAAGCTCAGCCTAGGTGTTGGGATTGCAGGAGTTCAGGTCGCACAGGGTGCACGCTCTCAGGAACATGGAACAGAAGTTCCTTCTGCACCGTGAGCTCGGGGAGGCGAGAGCAGTGTGTCCCCCCTGCTCCCTGGCTCCGCAGCGTGCTCTCGGGAGGTCCAGGAATTCTAGGAGCAAGATGGACAAGTTTAGGTGCAGACCTAACGCCCGACAGCACGCAGAATGAACACAGATGTCCCTCATTCATCCTTAAGCAGAACTTTTCTGCATTTTTCTCTTCCAGTCCTTTCCCTGGATCCCCTAGAGCGGTCCCTGGACTGTACCGTCCCACAGTGAGAGGTGGCTGAAACGCCACAGATGCAGGGAAGAGTTCAGCTTTTACGCTTCTAGGGAGCAAGGGGAAGAAAAATCCTTAAATTCATTTGCCACAAGTATTTTTGGAGCTAAGATCTGAGTCCAGATGCCAATTAAAAATATCTTTGTGCAGTAAGATGACATTTGGAGCAGCTGTGAGACAGCCTCTGGTTTTGGTTCCTATGAGAAGGGTATACTGCAGCTGCCACAACCTGTACCATTTGCTTCAGCTCATCAAGCTAAATCTGCTTGATTACAGATTTGCTACAATCTATTTTCTGTTTGCTTACGGAAACATCGGTCACCAAGAAAAGAAGCAACCAGATTCTGGGGAGAAACTGGCCCACAGAGTTTACAGCACAAGCGAGTCGCGATGGGCTAGCAGCTCCCCGCGTTGAGACTGTGTGGATCACCAGAGGGTGGTGTGAGAGGAGAGAGCATCACGGGCACAGGAGATCTCACAGAGGCAACAAAAGTTGGCCGCAAGCGCCATACCTACCAGCCAAACCCAGCACGGCCCAGCAGACGAGGCGCACGGGCGGACGCACGTGGCGGGAGGCGGAGGGCTGTGGGCGCACAAAGCACTGCCGGAGGAGGGAGCAGGTCCACTACGCGTGTGCGCCACACGTGCAACGGTGCGACTCGGCAAAGAAACGCCTGCGAGAGGCGGATCAGCAGCAGTGGCGGGACTCGGGGCAGGACAGTCTGTGACACACCAGTGACAACCCGCGCTCGCTCTTGGAGCCAGTGCCCCGTTCAAGAGCACTGCAGCTCCCGGCTGCCGACGTGCAAACCACGTACTGCGCACAAAGCCGTGTGCCGTAACAGCCCAAGGGCTCCAGCCCACACCGGAAGCAGCAGCCCAGTGCTGCCGTCAGGTATTTCTTTAGCTCACGAGAATCCAAAAGTCCCACATTCAAACCTTACTTATGCTCCATATGGGAACACATCCAACCATGGAACAAAATATTCACTCATGTAATTAAGCATTATATCGCATTATTATATATTTTAACACTCAACACATGGGAACAGATCATCTAATTCTGTATGCATATGTTTCCATTTTCCCAGTGTTTTAACAAAGTTTAAGCAGACCATACTGTTTGGGGTAGGGGATGGCTGTGAGTGGTGCCAATAAGCAGCTCCTGCAGTGGCCACACGTCGGCTCACCGGGGCAAAACGCTGATTCCCTCCGGGGACCTTCGGTGGTTTCCACCTGCAGCAAATCGCAGTCCCACTCCCACACCTTTACTCCCCCGAGCTACAGGACAACCAGCAGACTCAGCAAAGCACAGAGGAGTCGTTCTGCCACGGACCGCGCTGGCCTGTCCCCAAAAGCAGTCCCGCCGCGGCAGGCGAGGCTGCGGGGTGCCTGGCAAGCAGAGCACCCCGGAGCACAGGCTGCTGCCGCCGAGCTTTTACGCCCTTTTGTAAAGCGAAGACTGCTGTGTTTTGCCTACGCGACATGCAAATTTGCACATTTGTGTGGGCAGATAGTTTCTGTAAAACATTCCCAGTGATCGTGCGCGAAGTCTGGCACTTGTCGAACAGGCTCCTGCACCGCTTCAGCACCTGCGTCCCCCCCTCGCCCGCTCCGTGCCAGTTCTGCGGCACGCTGCCCCCCTCCGTCACTTGCCCTGGATGGGCACCTTAAATTTCTGACCATACTACTGCTGAATTCTGCTGCCAGCTAACCGTCGCAACAGCCAGCCACGGCGGTGAGCAGCGTACGGCACAGACCTATAGATGGCACATGAGGCTCAAACGCCATCCTGGACCAGAGCTGGATGTGAAGCAGCACCCACCGGCCCGGGGAAGGGAGACTCCATGTTTTCTCCCAGGAGCAGCCCACGGCCACGCACAAGCGCACAGCGAGCCGGCTGTTACGCTTCTGGACTTTTTTTCAAAATTAAAACCAAAGCCATGCATGCTTGTAGTAGGAGGAGTTAATTCCCAACCCGAGCACGTGGGAGCACGTCCTCGGGGAAGGGCGTAATGAAGCCCCGGTGTTGCAAAACAAATAGATAAATCAATGTTTCCGTTTGCTCCGGGAGAGCGAAGGGGCCGCAGTCGCTCAGTCATCTGGGGGACGTGACTGCAGCTCCTCACACGCTACCAAAGGTGCCAGGGCTTTCACCACTGTAAAATTAAAATAAAACTTACCTTCTGGTAACATCAGCAACTCAAGGGCCGAAGGAAGATGCCATTTCCATGAAAAACTCCCTGAAACCCTCAGCTCACAGCTGAGCCAAGCAGCAAATGCCTTCCGAGAGTACTTTCAAGTGCAGCTTGCGTGTTGCAGTAAAGGAGGGACCAGGTTTCTGTGGCTTGTAGGAAAAGTCACCCCAATATCAACATAGCAATTCTACAGCCACACAGGTCTGGACAAGGAGGGCACCACGTTTGCCACATGTCCCCCCAGGGCTGTCGGGGTACAGCCCAGGGCATGCTCACAAAGGGCTCATACAGCTGTGCTCTGTCTTACAGTAATTAGACCTCCTGATTGCTCTGAATCCATTCAGGTGCAGCAATGCCATAAAAACGGGGCCTGGAACCAGCTCCAGGTGTCTCCTCAGACATGTTGAGACCTGCCTGGTTGTTTTGACTTAGGATGGGGTCATTTGGGGCAAGCTGATGATTTCTTTATACTGAGGGCAGGGAAAAAAGACGACGAGATCCCAGGTATTTCCCTGGGTACCAGGGTCTAGGCAGTCTTGCTCTCATACCTGTCTTGTATGCAATTCCCCCGCAGACCGTGCTGCAGCTCGTTTACTGCGTCCCTTGGTTCTCATTGCCTGCACCACGTGGAGGTTTGCCGGCCCCATGCAAGCCACGAGCCCGTCTGACCTTGTCCCCGCCTGTCTGCCCTTTGCTGCCGCCCGCCTGCCAGAAGCCATGGGGGAAACCAGTTGGGTACCTCTGCTTCCATCCGAAGGGGTTTGTTGGGGTTTTTTGCAGGACCCCACAAGGGTACCCACAGCCCACCCTGAGAGCATCCAAACCCAGAAGAGCCCCAACACACCCTAAAGCCAAACAACCCTTCATGGGAAGCAAAAAAAGCCAAATTTTAGCTGTGTGCTCCTGGGATTTTCTGATCAGAGGAGCCTGTGCTAAACACTTCTAAAAGCTCTTTTGGCCCCAGGTACTTCCTGGCATAATATCCTTGCTGGTAAATTGGTTTGGGGGGGCGGGGGACTCGGTGCAGACAAACTCCCTGTATTTTGCTGCCAGGTCTGTAACAAAGAAATGCTCCATTGTTCGAGAATACGGTAATCTCTCTCTCTCAATCAAACCTGAAATCACAAAAACACATTCCCCCTCTAATTCAGTTTAAACCCTGAGCTGTTCCCCAGGTAATTAATAATGTTTGCAAATGTGCCTCCTTTGAAGGAATATTATCGTAGTTTAGGTGACAAGCTCAGACTCATATTCCTCTTTATAATTCCTAACATCTACTCAGGCAGCATTAATTGGATTCAAAGCAATTACACATGAGTCGTGTTGGCCACTTTATATCAAATTCTAGGGGAAATTTTGCAGCGCTCCGAGCTGCGGTGCCGATTCCCCTTCTGCTGCCTGGTGGGCACTCGGCAAGAGGCAGCGTGGCAGGTCAAGCTGTGGCTTTGCAGAAGGAAAGGAGCTGAATTTACTGACTGTAGATTGATACCTATAGTGCATCCTTTATTACTACATGAGGAAGGACCACAAGATGGAGACTCGTCATCCGAGGCAGTAAGTGGGCAGTCCCGTCTCTGTGCAGCACCTGCCCCAGGACAGGGGAGTCGCAGCGGCAATAGAGGATGTGCACTGTGTACTTTGTACTTGGGGACGACACTCCCCATGTTTGTGTGATCTCCCTCAGCCTAGAAAGCCACAAAGTGTTTGTGGATATTCCAGGAACAGACTTGGCTCCAGAAGGAAAAAAAAAAATTTAAAAAGGATGTCTGTCTCGGTATAGCTCTGACCCATTTCTCTGGGGTCAAACGAGAAAGTTCCTCGTCTGTTTTACGATGCACAGACACACGCGTGTAGCCAAGCAAAGTAAAGCCAACGCAGGGGCCCGATGGATGCGTGCCTGGGAAACGTCTGGAGCAGGGACTGCTGAGAAGTGCATAACATTGGAAGAACACCAGTGTGATGCTCCATTCACTTATTTCATAATCATGAAAGATATCCAGAACATAATCCAACAGAATTTGAGGATCCTGGCTGGTACCGGGGACAGGCAGCCAAGCCTTATCTCATAAACTCTGCTGTAGTAGCTCTGGCTGAATGAACGTGGTTTTGTGTTTTGTTTTTTTTTTTTTTCTGCAAAGAATAACCTTTAAATTAAATTCCACTCTCTGTAAACAAGACGCACTGTTTCGCTCAGGTGTATTTTCTCTTTTCTCATTAGAGACTATCGAACAAAAGAGATTGTTTTAATAGTAAGTCCAACATGTAGCATCCATTTACTCCTCGAGCTGCCGGGCAAGCCGTGCTGCCAGACCTGGCAAGGCTACCTGAGTCCTGAACGCTTTCCAGAACTGGGCTGCGAATGACCCAGCGTGGGGCTCCCATGCCTGGGATGGGGACGAGGGCTGGGAGGAAGGCACAGAGAAAGCATCCCATCAGATGGCACGGGGTCAGGGCTGCTCGCGGGGTCCCAGCCTACAGGGCTGCGAACCTGAGGTCGGAGCAGCCAACATCCTGGGCACGGCATCGACGGGGGCCCCGAAAGAGCAGAAAGGCTCTAGGGGAGAGAGGAAGAAGCAGCTGGGTCAGGGGGTGCCAGAGGACCTGCCAGGGACGGAGCAGGGATGCCATGGCCTTGTCAGGGCAGAGCCAGAGCCCCGTGCCAGGGACGGGGGGCACAGTGACCTGGAGGTCATGGCTTTAATACAGTATTAAACCCAAGGAATTGCAAACCGATTTGGTGAGATGTTACACCATAACTTTTTTTGAAGCAGAGGAAGCTAAACCCCGCTCTGAGCCATGCTGATGGCTTTCAAAACCGTAATACATTCTCTCTGATATCGGCACTCCAGTTATCCTCAGGAACGTGCAAATAATCATGTTTTGCAGCGGTTTCCAGGGTGCATTGTGTGCCTGTTGAGGAAGGATCTGCAGAAACCGCTCCGATAGAGTTAATGGGCTGCTCTGCCAGAGCCTATTTAAAATTCCAGGCAGCGCTAATTTAGTTTTAATGGGCACAAATTCAATTCCAATGGCTAAAGTATGCAAATAACAAATAAAAGGGAACCCCTGCTCCAGCAGCTGCCGGAGAGGAAAGGCACAGCGCCCAGCTCCCCACCTCGCCCCGAGCCGTTCTCTCCTGCCTGTCCTCTCCAGCAGAAGCTGCCCCGCGGCCGCCCGGGCTGCGGGCAGAGGTGGGGTCGCCCCCACACCACCTCCTGATGTATTTATTTGCTGATGAGTGCAGAACTGTCGCTAAAGGGCCCTCAATAATACCAAGCCTCATTAAATTTTAATCAGGGCAGCCTCGCGCTCGCTCTTCAAACACCAAGAGTCTGCAAGGGAGGAGATGCTGTGGCAGGGAGCCCCCGGCAGGACAGGGGATGCCTTGGGAAGACCCTTCCCAAAGCACGCGCTGTTGTCACACTGCCTGCCGGCGCTGGAGGAGACGGGCTGCTACCCTGAGACACAGCTCGGGCACCACTCCGACCCTCCTGCCGCCTCATTTCAGGGAATCCCATGCTAAAGGCAGTCTTTCCCACGGTGTCTTACAGGAACCGATGGAAATTATTTTCTGCTTTGAGCAATACAACAAAGGGCTCTTGCTGTGAGCTCGAACTCTGGGCTGCAGAAAGGACGGATTTTGCTGATGCTCAAGACTTGGTCACCTCCGCACAGCCCAGCAAAGAGCACGTCAGCAATGCCTTCCCAGTCGGGAGGTATCGGCACCGGGAGCCGGTCACGGATAAGCTGGAGGAGCGTGCGTGTGCATTTGTGCCCTCATCCCGAGGGCTGCACACACACAGAATACAGAACTGGGCGCGTAAGAAATCCTTTGCTTCCTGCTAAATATTGCATTGGCACAACATGGTACGTGCACCACAGCCAGATCCATTCCGACACTACTCGCAAGCAGACCTGGAGGTGGGGTTAATAACCCGCTGGCTGTCGTTGCGGCTATGCCACTTGTTCTTTGGGAAAATGTGAAAAACAAATAAAGAAGTCAGAGCCAATGAGGAATAAACAACCAGCAGACGCCACGCCATTCTTCAAGGGAATACAGGTGGGGTATCAGAAAGGCGCTGGAGAAAGGCCAACTCTCACCACGACACACGAGAGCGGCTGAGCAAACCTGTCAGAGGGGCACCGACATCGCAGCACGAGTTTTGTGGGTAGCAATCAAAGATCAGTTTCCACAAACTGAGGTCCCTTTCCCACACTGCTGCTACAGAATCTGAACTCAAACTGAGTTTTGCCATCCAACTACACAGGAAAAGTGCTGAATTAAACAGCTTAGTAACTTTACACACTCGAACCAGGGCAAAATACCATAAAATATGCTGAGTAACTGTTGCCTAATGTAGATTTCTTTCTTAAAAATGGCTAAGGCAGCAGAAACTAAGCACGCAAGCACTGAGAGTTTACATCCTCCGCAGCTATGGCGGCGGCAGACCCAGTCCACCTCCTCGACGCAATCCCTGCAGCCTCCCTCCTGACGCCACGCCACGGGGGCTGCGAGGGCGCTAAAGGGAAACCAGATGTCAGCATCTGGGACACAGGAAAACCTAGCTTTTATCCAGGGAAACAGGAGAGGCTTCTCCCTGTTAACCACTTCAACCTGTATTTAGCAGGGAAAGGACTGCAGTAATTCCCAGCTCCCCATCCTCTGTCCACATTGACGGACGGTGTCCCAGCCGCTGCAGAGAATGGGCGTTATGGTCCTGGAAAAGCCACCTCGGTTTGGCACCTGTGGGCTCGTCCTGCTGCATCCCGGCAGCATCACTCACCGCTAATCACTTGCAAAGCTTTGGGTCAGGTCATTCCCCCACTAAAGTCATTTACTCCTTGACAAAGGCTCATTGTGTCACCGGAGCAGCACCAGAAAAACACTGACGGATGAAGGACTTCGCAAGGACACTTTCAGAGCCTTTATACAACGCTGCCAGCCCTGGGAAGGAGACGGCAGGGTAACGTGCTACAAGGACGGAGGGATGCACAGACCTGCCATACCAGAACCGAGGGGATCACGCCCCGGCCCAGGGACTGCTGTGCGACCTGTGGCTTCGCCATGTGAAAAGAAGAGCAGCCGGTTAGAAGAAGGACGCATCCTTGACTCTCGCGTGGCACTGCAGGGGAGAGGGGACGCGGGGCTCGGCACAAGGGCTGGGTGCGCAGCGCGAAGTGCGGGTTACACTGTCCTCGGCTTTGTCCTCAGTGCTGCAAAGCCAATACCGACGGCCAAGCGCCGACGAGGCACGGCGCTTCTGCCCACTGATGGCAGCACCTGCAGACGCACGAGCCAGGCACGCTGCCAAGCACAGCACCCTCCTGCTCTGAAAATCCTCCTCGCCCTGCCAACGAGCAAGGACTCATGGAAGGAGTTTTCCAGCAATTGCCTCGGCAGGCGCAAAAGGCATTAATATTGCTGTCTGCTCCCCGCTGGTGCGGTGAGCCTCGCACTACCCATATGCTGCGCTGCTCCCATCAGAGAAACATCAACATTCTCCCCCTGTTGCTCACAGTCATTCTTACTTGTTTCAAAGATGGGGTTTTCCCTTAAAAAAAAATAAATCAAACTGGGATGTAGTTTCTTGGAATCACTCCAGTTTGTCAGTGGAAGATGCACACTCCCTCGCTCCCTGAAGGACTGACACCAGAGGCTCACGGTTCAGGTGAGCAGGAGCGTGTGTCACGTCACGCTCCCCCAGCGCAGATGCCGGCGATGCCCCAGCTGCCGTGCTGCTGCAGTCCGCCCTGGGCTGCCTCCTCCACCGCCGTGTTTCCCCGGCCTCACTGTACGCACGCCGCACATGTACAGTATCACAACAGAAATGGAAATGTATGTGAAACCACTGAGGTGAAGTATAGGAAGACTGCAACCTCTGACTCCGGCACTGGGAATGGTTTCTGCTTCTCTCCTCAACATCGATGGATTTCCCTGTGCGGACGTTTCTCAGACCACTCGAAGTTAAACCTGAGTTGTGCCTGGGCATCCCCTTCTGCCCTCCACGACCTCAGCAAAGTCCTCCAGCACACTGCAAACTCAAGCCCTGACACGTTTTCTTTGCATGTCCCCCTCAAGGGAATCCAGATTTCACAGATGCGACGTTTAAGCTGTGCCGGGAGCAGTTCAAGCCCCGCACCTGCACGGTACCGGCAGAGCACGCGGTGCACCGCATCTGCCTTGTGCTCATCACAGGGGTGCACCCTTGGCACGTGTCTTTGTCCACAGTTACCAGAGGGCAGAATGTGTCCTCTTTTATAACTGAGGATAACAATTTGGAAGGTACAAAGAGCCTTAGATGTCAGGAAATTGAATCTTATTCAAATTCAACACAGATAGTATGAGCAGAAGAAATGCACATCATCAGGGCAAAGCGAGGATGAGAATGGACCGGGTGATCCTGATCAATGGCTACACTTACGGTATTTGAAAAAAAAGAGAGACTGGGTCTTTTCATACCTTTGGCGGCACAATATAATTCTAACGCCGTGGGATTATCACAATCAGACTTTTTCAAAGACTGTATCTTGAATACTTTATATCAATGATTTCAGTTAAAATCTGAATTCACAATATGATTTCTATTTATAGGCTCATATTCTATTTTTGAGAAATAAAGGAGATTATTTCAAAAGTAATACCTAGAGTGATGAAAGATCGTATTTCCAGAAGAATTAATCTCTAAAACGATGTACACTGTTCACCTGAAATGTAATTTTGCAATTAATTGCTGCGAGATTGCATTCCAATGGCAGAAGATCTCTTTAAAAAGTCTCCTGAAGTCAGGGGGACAACTCTGGACTTTTTGTTGTAGCACATCTAATTTCAGAAAGTATCAGCTATGTTTGCAAATGCTCAGATAGCAAGAAACAGTCTGTGTGCGCTCTCTGCGGTACAGAAAGAGCCCGTGAAAGCAGAAGGTCAATGCTCAGTGCACGTCCGACAAAGCAAAACCAGGAGAGAGGATGCAGCAACACTCCAATAAAGAAGCTCCTGTGCGAAACACCATCTCCCAGCGCAGGGACCCAGCTGAGCCAAGGAACCATCTTGTGTCCCGTCCGTCAAACATCTGTGCATCTTGATCAGACGGGGAAACACAACACAGAGCTCCTCTCCTCTCCGCATTTCCCCAGTAGAGACACCTCGCTCCTTTCCTTTTTGAAACTGCCGTCCTCTTGGCTCTGGGGTGGGTATGACACTGGTATTTCACACTAATATTTCCTAATGTTGGAAATCAGTGCAGTGTTGCAGGGCCTCATCTCTCTTCTTAAATTAAGAAAGAATCCAATTAAATTAAGAACTGAGGACCCAGTAAGTTTCTCCCTATTAGTGGGCCTTTTATTATATTGACTGGTTCCTAAAATTACTCTTTAAATATCACCTTTTGCTGCCTTTCCTTGTTCAGGGGAACGCTGATTTCATCATATGACAGTAAGTGGTAAATCCCGATTTGAACCATCTCCATTAAAAGAGAAAAGAGAATAGGTCTCTTTCTCCACAGGTGTTTTATCCCCCGAGGAGAGGACCACTGAGTCGGGTCCGATGTTAGCCTGAACTCATCCCTGTGCCTCAGCCTGGAGTGGCTGCAACTCCTTACGGCTCCGCGTCTCTCTTGCGAAGGGAAACCAACATGAAACCAAGAGCAGGAGGAGAGAGGTGGGGATCCCTCTGGGACACACGGGTCTCCTTCTCTCACTTCTTTCAGTCCCTGATCCAGCCTGGCATCTGGATCAGACGTCCAGGCTGGGCTCCCGTGATGGCTTCCCTGCTCCAACACAAGGGGTTGGGAAGAGACAAGGAGCCTGCGGACGGGGAGGTGATGGTCGCACAGGGACCATAGGTCATGGCAGCTCCTCGTGGGCTGCAAAGGAAGACATCAAAGGGAGAAGAGGTTTCGAATGTGCTGGGTGAGGAGGTGGTGAGAGGTGACGGATGGGCTGCTGCTCCAGAGCGAGATGGGATGTCTCTGGCTGGAAACATAGGGAGTGACTTGGGAAAACAGATCACCTGCAGCGTGTGACAACTTTAATACTTAAAACACTTAATCAAAAAGCGCTTTGATTAAGCAGCACTTAATCAAAAAGTGTCCACCTCACATTGTTATCACTTGAATTTGCTTGGTTTTCCTGATCCATGGGAGACAACTGAGATCTCAGACCCCCCTCTGTACCTTCAGGTACCACCTTTGCTGGCCACCAGTTTGGGCTGGTTGAGAAAGTCATGCAGGGGCATCACATTTTCACACAGACAACAAGGAATAAATAAAAGCAAAATCAGCTGCTGCTAATTATATCCTGATGTTCTCACCTTTAAGCTTTTAAATCACAAGTGACATTTCCAAATCAATCCTATTCTTTTTTGGAGAGTTTAACAAGAAACATTCAGTCTCCGAGAGCACTCGGATTTATTCTGATCAGTAATTTGACAAGAATCCATTAAAATATACTGGAGGTTGCTTTACCCCCTAAGGAGAGAGTTTAGTCCAAGGGCTTTTTCACAGCTGCCTTTCGGCAAAAATGTAAATGGAAACTCATTTCAAAAGTGCAACGACTTGTAATGAGCAAGCTCCAAAATGCTAATCCTAGCAGTCCCTTTTTATTTAGCACCTGGTGATGAGCTGTACCTGGGCATGTTGAAGGGACAAGAAAACTTCTCCTGTGCTTGGGCATACCAAAGCGTTGACAGCTATGCGAAGGGTCCCACCACATCCCAGAAAGGGTCTGGGATTGGCCAAAAAGGAGAGGGACCGACCAAAGGAACCCCAACCCCACGCCCCAAGGAGCACTCGGGGCTGCGGTGTCACCGGCAGCTCTCCCAAGGAGCAGGTCGGGGCACGGGGAACACTCGCAGTTCGGGGCAGAGCAGCCCAAAACAGGAGTGTCCTCCTGCTCCGTTCCCATCCTGTCTTCTACCCGCAGACCAGAGGGAAGCAACCTGCCTTGAATTCGCAGCAGACGTTCTGTACCCAATTTTATCTGTGTTTTCCCCAAAATTATGAACGCAGGCAGAAGCCCAAACTCACGCTATTGCACTTCAGCGTCCCCACATAAAACTGTTATATCATAAGCATGATTAACCTCAAACTGTTACCACCACACTGCAGTATGCCAAACCAAAAGCAGATCTGCAGCATCATTCTGCAGTGCATACTGGTACCTAGCTTTTAAGCCCAGGCAGGAACAGTGTTATCGGGTATTTTTGAATGAAAACTGTAACTGCATCACTGATGCATACTTACCAAATCTCCATATACTCTTTTATTTTTCTTATACACAACAGAGCAGGTCTTAAATGTGTCACAAATTAATAAAATACAAATGAATAATATCTGTCCTTTTTGCATAATCAATAATATATTCTAATAACTCAAAAGGAAACGGGAATTTTCATTTCATGTACAACAGATTGCAATTACTTTATTTATCTAACACGCTTACAACTGCTGTTCTATTTTCAGTGAAGGCACTTTGCTGTATTGATCAAATTGGGTCCGAGGGCCATGATACCAACCCTTCTACCCATCCTAACTCACGAATTCCTGCCCGACAATGACTATCAAAGAGATGACATTTTCCTTTTAGAAACAGGCTATTGACAAAGGTATTTTTGGAGATATAATCAGATTTTAATTCATAGTAAAAAATTATCCATTTAGGTAATTTTCAAGTAGCATCTGGAGAGCGAGCGTTCCTACTGAATGTAACGCAGAGCTAGTGCAAAACAGGAGAGAGGGTGGCAAGTTCTTCAAGCACATCAACACAGCAAATGGAGAGGTAAAAAGAAGGGAAGAAGGGCGGAAAATAGGAATGCACAAGCCATGAGCAAGCAAGCTAGTCTGCCCAGCACTGGGATGCTGAAAAGTGACGCCAGGTCCCCTGCATTGCAGGATTTGCAGTTTAATACGCTCCTTTCTGTCGTGCTTTGCACAGGGTCTGGAAACCTCATTCACTCCACCAGAGTGAGAAAAACAGTTTGCCCAAAAGCATCATTCTGGCAGATTCCAGTGGAGGTCATTTTCTGGAGACCAACGACCTTCCCTGCTTTGCTGTGGTGAAACCACTTTCTGTAACTAATCAACTAATTCATTAAACTTCTGTGAGGTAGGTCAAAGCCTCTCTAATTTAGCCAATTAATCACGTAGCTATAGCTCCGTTTGGTGCTTAGGCCTTGACAATAGTTTCTATGACCTCTCTGACCACGTAACTATCCCTCTGAAGCCTTTAACCCAACGCATTACTCATTGCCAACCGGCCAGTTGGTTGCCACCTGCACAGAAGAGAGAAGCAGCAATTAGGTCTATGAGTTCAAGTTGTTGCCACTGAGAATTAAAGCTGAGACAGAGGCCAACTCCAGCCACCACTTCTAGATTGAGGTGTTTCAAAGCAAACTCAAATTTTTCCCTCCTGGCCCCAGGACACAAGACTCGAGCTCAGCCCCACTTAACTTGTCACCCCTGGTGGCATTTCTGGAGGTCATCCCGACAGCCACCCGACTCCTACGCTGTGTTTATTCCCATGGGGACACCTTCCTGCCAACAGGTCCAGAGAGATGTGGCTCCCCACAGTTGACCAGTAAATGCCCATTTTTCTAAAATGTACCGCTTCCAGCAGTGTAGCCTCAAATTGAGAGGAACACAAGAACAACCATCATCGTCTGCCACATTGTGCCCGAGGAGAGTCAGCAAACGGAGCTGCATCTGGGGTCTCGTTAACCCAACACCAGCCCTGCCTGCCCTATAACGCTGCTGTCTTTCTGCAGTTAACGAACCTTCCGGCAGCATACCCTGTAATTAGAAGCACCACTGTTGTGGCCCATCAAGGGATGCTATTTGGGATGTTATCTCTCTGAGGAACCTGAATTATGGTGCTGAAAAAGGACAGTTAAAAGAGGAAGAGTCAAAAAGGTACATGCACAAATTTTCCCCCTGTTTCTTAAAGAGGGTGCTGATCGGCCTCGGCGGGCACGGGGACGGGTTTCTGAATTATGTGAGAAAAGAGTAGTGCTATCCACCGGCATCGTGCTTGCCCTCCGGAGGAGGAAAGGAAACGAACCTACCCTGAAAGGTGCTCAGGGTGGCTGAACGGCCTCGGTGTTTAAGAGGATCTCCACAGTATTGCGCTTGTCTCCTATCGGCTGAATAAACTGTCCCGGTACCCACCGGGCTCTCGGCACGCACGGGGTTCACGCAGACAGGGCGCTGCTGCGCCTGCGCCACCCGACCCGAAACCCCGAACTGCACCCAGACACTTCAGGGAAAGACTGGGATCTCCTGCAGCTGGAGATCCAAGGGAAAGGGAGATGGAGCGACCTGTTCCAAGCCAGCTCAGGAACGCGTGCCCCGCAGCTGGAGCCCCTGCGCGCAGCCCGGGGCCGAGGAACGCCTGTGCCGCACCGCACGCCGCAGCGGGCCTGGCGGGTTCCGTGTGCGGGAGCGAGAGAGTGAGCACGCAGCCTGGAGAAGCGAGCCGAGACCAGAAACGCCTGGAGAGAAAACAGGAACCTATTAACTTGGGCTGAATCCGCTTTACAATATCACAAACGTTCATTTTTGACGTGGAAATCGCTGGCTCTTGCACCCCAGGGACGCAGTTTTGAAGCACACAGAGCAGCTTCGCCCCACCCGGCAGCGCAAGGCATCTGATTTGCTTTCTGGATTAAGTCCTGAAGCTGGGAATGCCTTCCTTCACGGCGTAAGAGGAGAGAAACCTTTCGCTCACAGGTGGTTCTCTTGTCAGGGAAGAGAAATGTTCGGTTCTCCAGCAGGTGAGAGGGGCTTTCCACCGCGTACTGCTGCAGCCCTTCAGCTGGCATTTGCTCCAATGCTGTGCACCTTATTTATAATTCACATGTGTAGAGCAGGGCTTTTTAACTAAGTTTATTTAGCACCAGTTGGAGTCTGCAGCTGAAAAAAGCAACCATCCTCAGAAAAGGTACAAACCTCTTCTAAAAGATCTTCTGATTAGCAATATTTACCCTAAAACATAATTGGGAGAGTCAACACGCTGGGTCTACACTGAGATCAAAGCGCAGATGCAGTCACAAACTATCAACTGAGCAGGAGCTTTCTTTAATAGCTGCCAGTGGATCCCCAGTAATTAATTACTTATCGTGGTGCCCTTAGCTTTGTGCCTAGCCAAGGAATGTATAAAGCGAGCGTAAGCCACCGGATAATTACGGGATGAAACAGGCATCCATCTTCCCGCACCGAAACCTGGCACCCTTCAGCGGGAACAGCCTGTGTCGAGTCAGCTTCATTAGGTATTGTCTAGAGCCCCAATCCTCATTTGTTTGCATCAATAATACATTCAAAGGATTTATCTAACTTGCAAATGTGAATTCATTTATTGGTCCCATAAGCAAGAAAGAGCTGTGACCAGAGGAGTGTTTCATGTTACACGTTGGGTACTAAACTGGGACTATTTGCTGAAATTTCAACAATTACACTCTATCATAAATGTTTATATTAGTATAATTTCCCTGTGCACACTATAATAATGCATTTTAACATAATGTTAATCTGCAATTTTAAAGATACATATTCCTTATAAGAGCACAGCAAACGTGTGAGCGTTAAGAGGTTTGTTCCTACAGAATAAGTTAGAAGTTAAGTAACAGAGTCAACAAAGTAAAATTTGCAGAGGGTTAGCAAACTACCTGTGTTGACCTTTGATTCCTCCTTGCAGCACCGATCCTTGTCTACACAGCAAATTTCAATTACCTTCCCCTTTTCTGGTCCTGCTTTTTACACTGCAACATCCAACAATGGTATTCCTTGTCTGGAAGAATGGTCCTCCCTGCATTTTATGTCCCGATTGTACGGTACGAAGTACTATTTATTGCTACTGTTCTGCCTGAGATTAGGCAGCCGTTTGAACACCGCAAGATCTCACCGCTCGGTGATCAAGGCTCCACGTATGCCTTCCACCCAGATTTTTCATCCTTTTTGCCTCTTCTAGCCTTTGCTGCAGGGACTGCTGGGCACGGCCAGCAGCACGCAGCGGTGCTCCGCTCCACGCCGGGCTGGTTCCTGCTCCCACCCCGCCAGCAGCATTGGCACCAGGTCAGATGCCCATGTCGGCGCCTGCCTGCCCGGTCTCCCACCCACGACAAATGCCGAAAAGATGAAGCATGATGGAGGGAATGTCAGTTGCTAAATCACCAGCTATTGCTAGAAAAGCAGATAGGCCGGTTTTACAGGGAGTCCCACATCTCGGACCTTGCTGTCTTGCTCCAAACTTGTGCGAGGATGGAGTGAATCCTCAGAAAATGGGAAAAACCCAGAGAGAAAAACCACTGTGGACTGGTAAGACTCAGATTCTGCCATTGACTGGATTTCTTCCTATAAAAGATACCTAAAAATAGCAACAAACCTGGCTGAAATGGCCACCAGCCACAGCAAAAGCAGTCTGTGATTGCCACGGCTGTTGACAGCTCAGAGGTGTTTCTGAACCCTTTTTTGTAGCAACGAGGCTTAAATTGAGATGGCAGGGCAATAGTTTGCCATAACAACATGCTCTGAGGTTTCTGCTGTTTGCTGCAACCGCGAGACGCGGTAGAGCTAAGGGATGTCGCTGCCAGAAGGGCCAAAGCCTTCCAGGGCCTATTGGCTGCACTGCTGAGGAAAGAAAGAAGTGTCATTTGCTTTAAAAATAAACCAAAAACCCCAACACAAGGAACTGGGGACTAAGACAAGATTTCTTTGGCAATTAATGCATCACTGTAACGCCATTCCCTGTGTCAGTAGAGCTTGGAGGGGGCAGGAGGGGGCTCAGACGGTTCAATTTTGTTGGATTGAAAATTAATGCTCCAAACTGGGCAGTGAGGTAAACTGAAAGCAGCAGCAGAGCCCGCATTATTTGGAGCGCATCATCTGCTCGTGTTTAGCAGAATTTTGCTATGATTCTCACGTAAAGGGAAGACTAATGGATTTCTTCCTTGAGGCAATTAAAAAGCGATTTGTCACAGGCCAGGCCGCATGGCTCCATGTTGGCAGACACCCCCGGCTCTGCTGCGGCCTGAGGGAGCGCAGGGTGCCGGCAGCCGGCGGCAGGCGCGATGGCGGTGCCAGGGCAGCGGGAGT
>NW_009648161.1:283030-290490 GCF_000708025.1 Charadrius vociferus | reverse complement strand
GGCAGCAGGAGCCCTGGCCTGAAAGCTGCCCGCTCGGACTCTTACTGACGGCTTAACTTTTCCAGGTGGCCACGCACTTGTGGGACTTTGGGACTAACTGTGGTGATATTTCTGAATAATTCTGAAAATCGGCTTAAATGCGAGTTTAAAAAGAGGCTTCCCAGATTCACATGAGCCCCCGAAAAGGTGGAGCATGAGCACTGTCCAGAGAGAGAGCAAACTTTGTCTCCTCCATCTCCCCATCCTACTCAGCCATGCCTGTGCCCACAATGTGAACGCGCCAATGTTCCTCCTTCTCCACTTCTCCAGCTCCTGCGATACCTGGTACGGAAAAGGATGTCTTCTGCAAGATGGCAACAAAGCAAAGGAGGGGGCACGTGCACGCAAAGGTGCTTTGGGCACCGGACAATCACTGAACATAACGCAGAGCAGTAGGGAGAGCTCTGCCGAACACAGGGAACACTGTCCCGGAGGAGCTCAGCCCTGGCGCTTCAACGGCATCTTCCTATGGAGAGCGCGTACTACAGCCCCAGCCCCAGCGTCGCCCCGACACCGCAGCTTCTCTGGGTAAAACGCAGCCGCTGAGGCAGCAGCAAAGCTGGCAGCGGCCGGGGGAAGGGCCGGGGCTCTGCCGCAGCTCTGCAGCCGGACTGCGGCCAGCGCCGGGCAGAGGGCACCATGCAGGCTGAGGAGGACTCGGAGGCCTGAGCTGAGCCCGGCGGCGCCCAGGCCGTCCCCTGGCGCTGGCTCTGCACGGACGGCGCCTGAGCTGACCGCGAGGTCCCTGCCGGCAGTGGGCAGGGGGTCCCCTCTCACCGATCCCCAAAGGACCCCGCAAATGCCAAGAGCCACCCTTCCCTTCTCCCGCCTCTTCAAAATCCTTTGATTCCCCCCAAGGCTCTCAGCACATCAAACATTAAAAGACTAACGTTATTTTGAGCACACAACGACGCTAAAGTTCAAGATATTCTGCAGATGGATTTTAAAATCTTTTAATCCATTGTGAAGCCAAAATCCTGCCGTAAACACTCTGCAGCATGCTCCAGTTAACTGCTCATGCAGATATAAAAAAAAGCCTTTCCAGCTTTACTCTTTGCAGATGACCTTGCGGTCCCCCCACCCCACGTCTCATGAACCTCGGGGGACTGGCGAGGAATCAGATAAAAGGATTTCATTTATTTTTGTTGGCATTGTTTTATGAAGCTTTCCTTTTATCGACACCTCGACTTCAAACCATTTTCAAACACCAACCGAGGCACCAGATATCAGCAGATATTTGAGGGACACGCTGAAGGTGTCTTGTCTTTGTTCCCGTCAACCCTTCCTGTGAAGGAAACTCTGTATTGCACATATGCCAGGCTTTGACCCAAATATTGGTGGCACCACGGCGCTGCTCTCCTGGTGTGCAGCCCACCGCTGGTGACACCCGTTTGCAGAGGGATGAGCCGTGCCAGGCAGCTAATTAAAGAGCTGCAATCAAGCCTCCTGAAAGCTATTTCATCAGAAGGCTAAACCCCTATCTCATTTTCCCAACAGAAATCATAGCAAAAATTCTATCAGATGATTTTGCCCAGCCTTCTAGACAAGCAGATGGGACATCATGGTCCTTCCTATTGTGCCGGATGCTCGTGCACATCATCTTTTTCTTTGTTTTTCACAGGGGGGAACACTGAAGTCGCATGGCCTGTACCGCTGGCAACAGAGGCAGCTGTTTTCCCAGCGGCTGGAGAGATGCTGAGGATGCTGAGCGCGTGGGTGTGCCTGCGTGTGAACTACTGGCTACCTGTTTCCAACACTACTATATGCAAACACTTCATTTAAAAGGTTCATGTATCACCAGTCTCCCGAGCTCCCGCTGAACATCCTCTGATCTATTCTCCTCTGTGCAACAGAAACACGGGGATCTCTCTGGAAACCAGGCAGGAGGTAAATTCCCAACCTCTTGGCTCTGAGAAGGGGAATGCTTTCAGGCTGTAGAAAATGCTGCTTTTTGTGCGGCATGTTTCCTCCCAGCGCACCCTTCGCTGCCAGGAATGGGGATCTCACTTTGTGCCCAACAGACTGATTTCCTATTTAACAATACACGGCCAATCTCTCGGATCAGTTAAATTCAACACTGAAATACAAATGCATTTGAAAATGTGAGGTTCTTATAACACTGTGTTTCCCCCAAACACGAAACGATACTGGAGTTCAAGACGGAGAGGCAGGAAAGAGGCAGAGACCGATCTCATGCTGAAACACGGAGCTCGCAGCCTAGCCAGCCTCTGCCCGGGACAACCACCTTCCTTCCCCAGCCGCCCTCCGTCCCGGCAGCACCAAACACCGGGATAAATCTCAGGGCTGTGTGCTGCCGCCTGAGCTGCCAGAGGGCTGGTCTGCACCTGTATTGAGATGGATGTTTTATATCCTTTCCACCATCATTATTTTTGCCCTCTGAATACGGACTTTTCCCCTTTACATTAGTATCAGTGGAGTGGCACAGCTTTAAATATATGTAAATATATCTAAATACCGTACCTCAGAAAAAAAGAAGGCTGTGCTTTGTTCCAATAAACCATCCGAGCCTTCTGAAAAGAACATTCATGTCCAGAGAACTCCAAGTGGAACTGACATACAGTAAAATGCACTGGGTTTATACTTGTTCCTAATTGGTATTTATCCATTTAATAAATACAGTTGCAAAAGAATGCAATTATTGAAGCCTGAGGCATCTGTAAGCCCTTTCTGCAGCTCTCAGACGATGGGACAGGGATGCTTCGCAAGGGACGGCTCCCAGCAGGTCAGGTCTACTGCAAACCATCTAGCGAGGCACCAGGGAAGGGCTCTCCTTACATCGCACTTGACCCTCATACCCTCCCTGTCACTGTGTCATGCGTCAGTGCCAACATAGCATCAGGAGAGTGCTCAGATAATAGTGCATTTACAATTATAATTGCTCATGTCCAGGAGTAATCCAGTTTAAGCCCTTTACCATCTCAAATATTTAGAGAAATCCTGCCAGCTGCCTGGAGGGGAGAAAGTTAGGAGCCCTGGGAGAGCACAACAGATTTTCATCTTTCCAGCCCTGACAGTCCTTCACGCATAAATATCCCCGCAGTCCCGCTCCCCCTCCCCACTCCGCAGGCAGCCCTCGGCGGCTCCCGCTGCGCTGGGCAGCAGCCGGGCACCATGGTGCCGGAGCGGAGACGGGGACGGCACCTCGCTGCCCGCGCCCCACAGCCGACACACGCTGCCCAGAGCCCCCAGCGCCACGGAAGCCTCTGCCCTGGCAGCATCCTCTGAAGACGGGCTTCCATTTGGCTGGGATGGGGATTTTTGCTCTTTTTCTTTGCCTTTTTTTTTTTTTTTTTGTTCCCCAGGTAGACAGAGAGTCAACATCTCCTGGCCTCGCTGCTGCCTGAGAGCTGGCACACGAGGGTTGGCAGGGCTGGCAGGGGCACCGGCATCGCTGCCTCAACCGCCCCGACAGACATCCCTTACGTGCAATTCCAACAGGTTCCCTTCTTTTGCAAAGGCCCCTGTGCTGCGCAAGAGATTTGGGCAGAAACCCCACAGACCTGCAGGCTCCAAGAGCTGTCAACGAACGTCTTGCAGAGCTCAACCCTCATCTCGCAAACTTTTCACATTTCATATTTTTCTAGCTTTGAAGGCCAGAGGACAGCACTGCTAACGCTGAGACTGACTCTCGGGCAGGCGTATTTCAGGCAGTGGTCCCCACCAGCGACCCAGCCGAGCCAGACACACATCTTCTCAAACCCCACCAAAGTCCACAACGGGAGTGCCTTAATAGCTCAGTCCCTTGATAATTGCGTTTACCATTCAAATGGTAAACACAAGTCAAAGTTTTAATTTTGCTGACTTCAGCTCAGAGGACTCCATCTCTTGTTCAGCTTTTGTCTGTTAAAACTGCCTAAACACAAGTGCAAGTAATGGGCTGTACAGTCTCCTCTCTGAGCTGCTTTATTCTCTCACTACAAGCTCTCCTCTCAAACCTCTGCAATTTTCCACCTTTAAAAGTGAAAGGACCATGGCTGGGTACGTGCTAGCACTACTCATCACAGAGCCGTACAAAGTCCTAACTTCCATAGATTTGGACATTTGTGGATTGGAAGCCATTTTCAGAGACTCCACTGGTTGCTGCTACCCTATGAGTCTGCTCTCACCCTTCTTTTTGATGCAAAAGCTTGCTTTTCACTTCAAACACACGTTGATAATTCCACCCATCTCTAATAACCATGTTCAGACTAATTTCTGTGACCAATTTTCATCAATATTTATTACCCTGCAAAACTTCACAAATGAAAGTGGTGATAAAACTTGTAGGTAATGATTTTATAATTTCTTTCAGATGGTTGATAAAATATTGAATACTACTGGGCTCAAAACCAGTCTCAAAGGGATGCTACCAGAACCGCTATGACAAACTCATAAATTTCCCATTAACAGGGAAGTGGCGAGATCCTCCAGTGAGCTGGTGCAGCCTACAGGGCACGTGCCGGTCCAATAACCCTGGCACGTGGCGTTCATATTTATGCCAATGAAGAGTGTGGCTAAAAGTCAAACGCCTGATCCTTCCCCAGTGGGACGTTTTCAAGTCCTGTGCTGCAGCCCAGCAGGAACAGACCTCTGGGGACAATACAGGAGTATCAAATTTGAACTTTGATGGTATTGCGCAGTATTTCCTTGATAAATGATGGGACGGTCCATAAAAGGAGCGACAGTGGCTCCTGAAGACAGTAACTCTTAAGGGATGCCCGAGCAGGGCACGGATATTCCTTGCCTTTGAATCCACATGGACTGCTGAATGGCACTTGTACCTCCTTCCACGTACCACCCCATGTTCCTAAAGCACATTCCCCACCGGCTCCCTACAGCACCTGCACAGCAGTGCTGCACAGGCCGTGGGCTTATTTTCTTTAGTACTGCAGCTGGACACAAGCAGAATATTGAAAAATATCTTTCCACAAGCTTCACTACAATGACATCCAGTATTTCTCCGCTTTGCATCCCAACTTCCAGCCATCACAGCACAGCCAACTCCCGGGTACAGGGGGGTTAGATTAAAAAATGATCATATTGGCTGCCTACGCTTTCTCCATTTTCTGTCTAATGCTATTCCAGTATCCGACAGGAGGAAAAACCTTTGCAGCTGATGAATGCAGACAGGCTGATATGAAGAACTGTGGAAGTTTTGTCAGCAAGAAACCATCAGGCTCTCAATGCAATATTAAAGAGAGAACACCTGGAGCTCTCCCGAGCTTTTATGAGAGCACAGCCATGGCAAAGTGAATCCTCCCGTCAATATCCCACTGCCAAAGAGAAATATTCATCATTACTACTTCAACCGGGTAAGATGAAGCACCGTTGAGAATACAGGCCGTGTCTACCTTGTCAATTTGATATCAGCGCTTGCATCTTCTCTCATTTTCACCAGTTATGTAAGTTGTTTTCCTCACAATGGAATTACACACATTTTGCTTACAGTTATGCTAACGGAGCATCCTAAACTACAGACAGACGGCTTGGGGAAGAGGCAAATGGTGTCTGTCGGTGCCCGCGGTGGGGTGAGAGCCCGGGGACACAGTCCCCGCCAGCCGGAGCGGGCGGCTCTGCCCCGTCCCTCCTGCGCCACCCGCGTCCTCCCCCGGCAGCGCGCGGCATCAGCCTCTGCTTCCGCCGGGCGCCGTGTCCCAGGCACTGTCTGCGGGCGCGATGCAGAGAAAGCGGGGAGAAGCAACCATCAGCAAACCCAAAAGCAGGCGCAGCCATAGACGCGGCAGGTCTCTCAGAGGGGTCTGGTAAGCCGAATTTACACTCCTCTCTTGGCAGACGTTAATCTAAGTCAGAGAGATAACGGATTGCCAGGCAAGGGAGAGACAAGAGCGGGTCTGTGCTCTGCTCCACGCTGGCAGGCGGCTGTGGCCCCGTGGGGTGTGCGGGGAGCGGGGACGGCGCATGCGTGGCAAAGGCTGCGAAGGGACTGGAACGTATCGAGATGGAGACATCCCGGTGCGCCTTCTGCTTCCCAGCGAGGTGACAAAGTGCGCGCACATCAAGAGACAGCTCGAGACGTTGCCACACTAAGAAGATCTGGTGACTTTCCTCACATTCTCGTTTATAGGAAAACATCCTACGTACAAGCGGAGAACTTGCCACGAGCAGCCTCCTCTTCGGAGTCCCCATCCGAGAGCTGCCTGATGTTATTGCTCTCTGCCTCGCTTAATACTCCTACAAATTTCTCCAGGCCTGCCACTGTTATTCTGCGTTATTTTTACACTCATCTTCTGCAGCACACGTTTAATTAGAAGTGCGACTTCAAGTAATGTGTTCCCCAGAGAGAGGGGGTCAATGCACGAACGAGAGGAATTTCTGATCCGGTTATGCAGGAAGGGAGGGATCTCCTCTGACAACTTCTGACTGCACAGAAAAATTAATTCCCCTTTCCCACAGAAGTTTATAATGAGAAAGCTACAATATCAAATTGTTAATGATTTCGCAGGCACCAGATCAGTGTCGCTGAGTGAAATCTCACTCTCATAACTTCACTTTTAATGAAAGACCACAGATGTTGGACTATATTTAGATTACAACTTGAGAAATGTTTCATAGTTTAGACTTCATCTATGTGGTTCATTTACGTTGACCTCAATATCTGAGCTAATCTGCACAAATTTTCAATTGTACTCATTTGCAGCAGCCAAGAGGGTCTCTGTGCCAAAACCCGAATACCACTGGGTACTCTCTGCAGGGAAACCCACAACAGCCCTGCTGTTTACTCCAAAGCATTTTTCATGACTTCTTTAACAATCATAACTGGAAACAGAGTGCCAGCATAAGTCAGAGAGCCTCAGAGCTGCACCCCGGGTTGCCGTGAGGAACAGCGTGCCGGACGCTGCCGCTCCGGAGCCCACAGCACAGGGCGCCGCGCTGCACCGAGACCCAATCAAACCAGGTACCCACCGCAAAACCCCAACCACCACACCACCAAAACTTCGCGTTAGGAGAACTGTTAGGCTTTGGAAGAAGCCTTGGCGTTCTTTGCTTTGCTATCTCTTGCACGTGCCAACGCACGCTGCAGCTCCCGGCCGGAAAGCTGGGCGTCCGACGATGCGCAAGGGCGGCAGGCTCATGCGCAGCACTGCCGACGGAGGAACGTCCTGCTGTCACGCTTCGGTAGTGCAGCGACTGCAGAGCCCGGACTGAGGGGATTAACCATGTTCTTGAGCAAGCTTTTTGCTCCCTGCTGCTGCTGTGGGCGGCTCAGAGCCCAGCACGTGCCCGCGGACCCACCGAGACGCCCGTGGTGCACAGGCACGCGGCAAAGCAGCCCTCTGCTGCCGAGGCGCTTCGTGCTCTCTGTGCTGCAAGGCAACGCCGCCGGTACCGAGACGTCACCACGACCCAAGCGAGCAGGCTTCGGCACCGCGTGCGGGGGGCGGCGGGCCGTGCGCGGGGGG
>NW_009648161.1:264902-282657 GCF_000708025.1 Charadrius vociferus | reverse complement strand
AAACATCCTACGTACAAGCGGAGAACTTGCCACGAGCAGCCTCCTCTTCGGAGTCCCCATCCGAGAGCTGCCTGATGTTATTGCTCTCTGCCTCGCTTAATACTCCTACAAATTTCTCCAGGCCTGCCACTGTTATTCTGCGTTATTTTTACACTCATCTTCTGCAGCACACGTTTAATTAGAAGTGCGACTTCAAGTAATGTGTTCCCCAGAGAGAGGGGGTCAATGCACGAACGAGAGGAATTTCTGATCCGGTTATGCAGGAAGGGAGGGATCTCCTCTGACAACTTCTGACTGCACAGAAAAATTAATTCCCCTTTCCCACAGAAGTTTATAATGAGAAAGCTACAATATCAAATTGTTAATGATTTCGCAGGCACCAGATCAGTGTCGCTGAGTGAAATCTCACTCTCATAACTTCACTTTTAATGAAAGACCACAGATGTTGGACTATATTTAGATTACAACTTGAGAAATGTTTCATAGTTTAGACTTCATCTATGTGGTTCATTTACGTTGACCTCAATATCTGAGCTAATCTGCACAAATTTTCAATTGTACTCATTTGCAGCAGCCAAGAGGGTCTCTGTGCCAAAACCCGAATACCACTGGGTACTCTCTGCGGGGAAACCCACAACAGCCCTGCTGTTTACTCCAAAGCATTTTTCATGACTTCTTTAACAATCATAACTGGAAACAGAGTGCCAGCATAAGTCAGAGAGCCTCAGAGCTGCACCCCGGGTTGCCGTGAGGAACAGCGTGCCGGACGCTGCCGCTCCGGAGCCCACAGCACAGGGCGCCGCGCTGCACCGAGACCCAATCAAACCAGGTACCCACCGCAAAACCCCAACCACCACACCACCAAAACTTCGCGTTAGGAGAACTGTTAGGCTTTGGAAGAAGCCTTGGCGTTCTTTGCTTTGCTATCTCTTGCACGTGCCAACGCACGCTGCAGCTCCCGGCCGGAAAGCTGGGCGTCCGACGATGCGCAAGGGCGGCAGGCTCATGCGCAGCACTGCCGACGGAGGAACGTCCTGCTGTCACGCTTCGGTAGTGCAGCGACTGCAGAGCCCGGACTGAGGGGATTAACCATGTTCTTGAGCAAGCTTTTTGCTCCCTGCTGCTGCTGTGGGCGGCTCAGAGCCCAGCACGTGCCCGCGGACCCACCGAGACGCCCGTGGTGCACAGGCACGCGGCAAAGCAGCCCTCTGCTGCCGAGGCGCTTCGTGCTCTCTGTGCTGCAAGGCAACGCCGCCGGTACCGAGACGTCACCACGACCCAAGCGAGCAGGCTTCGGCACCGCGTGCGGGGGGCGGCGGGCCGTGCGCGGGGAGAGCAGCGCTGAGCCCCGCGGTCCGGGGGACGCACGCCATACTGACAGCCAGGGCTGCCCGAGCTCTCGGTGCCCTGAGCACAGCAGCACAGAGACGATCCCGGGGAGAGCAGCGCTGAGCCCCGCGGTCCGGGGGACGCACGCCATACTGACAGCCAGGGCTGCCCGAGCTCTCGGTGCCCTGAGCACAGCAGCACAGAGACGATCCGGCTGGCTTCCAACGAACTTTCCTGTCAAATTATTTGTTTGGCTCGCCCTTAATGCAACCAGAGTTCTATTATTCCAGGTAAAATGCATCTTCCTTTCCTACTTACAAACTGAACTGATAAAGCTTAAAACCATTCTGCTGAAAATCATAAACTCCACTTCTCTTCCATTCAGCGTGTGCAAGCCTGAGGCAACACTGATAATATTATTACGGAGGCCATTTGCATAGGAAGAAATTTTTCTTTTGATTTTAAAAAAAGAAGTCTTTCTATATTTCTTGGTCTGCTTGTGGTGGAAGAACTATGGCAGTTTCATCACTATGCAAATTATCCAAAGATCTGAAACACCGCACCGCGGGAGTTTGCAAGAAGTCTGGCGCACACATTAGAGAACCACCTCCTCTGCAACACTGGATGCACAACAAGCACTGAAAAGGCACGAAAGTTGTCCCTACTGAACTCCTCAGCAGGCAACCACAACATTTTCAGACACAAAAGGAACTTCTAATTTAGCAGGCAAATGGCAGGAGAGGTTGAGCCTCTGTGCCCCAGGATGCCACCGGTGCCCAGGAAGGACCCCAGAAGAGGACAGCGCGCCTTTGGTCCCCACCTCTGCTTCTCGCAGGACAGAGGTTCCCGGTTTACGCGGCGCTGTCCGGGAAACCCTCGGTGCAGGCAGGCTGCGGGGCACGTCCACCGGCTCAGGTTTGCATTCCGTCGCATTTTGGGAAGTGCTCACTCAAACCATTTTGCTGAGCCTCTCTATAATAATCACATCTCCCTCCTGCTACTTAGATGATTAATGGCTGAATTTGATTGAAAACCTGGTGCCGTGCCCCGTTTTCCCAAACCTCCCTGTCAAGAAACCTTATTCTGCTATTTTGAGAGGAGACCTCACCTTGCTGCCCATGCCATTAATTGAATAACTATCAGTTCCAATTTATTCCACTTGGCTACAAACTAGATTTCAGTGGGCTATTTCCAAGCCCCGCTTCAGCACAACCTTACAAAGCCGTGTCCCTTGGCTGGTGCCACTTGTCAACCTGCATCTGTTCTTGGTGTATTAAAAGACAACAAAGCCAGAAACCCACCAGTCTCTTAATGAACAGAACCCAATACATTTGGCTTTGCTTTTTTTGAGTTTATCGTTGCTTTAATGAAGACAGCGAGGCTCGGTATTTAGGAGGCTCAGCCTGTCTACCTGCACCCTGCAACTCTCCATTTAAAGCAGAGATACAGCAGGAAGTTAAAAACTGACCTCAGGAAACCCAACAGTGTCAACACTCTCTCAGAACAAAATGCCTTAAAAATCAATGTGCAGAAATAATTACTCATTTGCAGCTAATGCACTGAACTACGCTTGCAGTGCCACTTACTGCTCACTTGTCTGGGTCACTCCCTACATCAACGGAGACATCTGTGCAAGGAAATTCCTTTTGCCTGAGGAATTATCATTTGGAGAGACAAGTCTTTTAATATGTTCCCCAGAACCATGATTTTAGCAGCAGAACTTGTAAAGCTTATGAAGAAAGCCACATGCTTAGGAAATCCTACATTTTATTTTAAGGGGGCTTATATTATTAAATTCTTATCATCTCAAACTTTTACCAATTTTTGCAACACTTTTATTTCTGCGTGCTAAGGATATCTTCAGAAAATTCTCATTTTTGGCACCGGTCCCTTCATCATTATGTTATTATTGCCATGGTCATGCATAACTCCATTTGCTCTCCTCATAGGACGATGCTTGCTGGAAAGATTCATCCGGACCCACAGAACGGGTGTGATAAGGCATCCATGAGCGACAGTGGAGAACACCCACTGCAGAGAGAGAAATGGAGTCCACGTGTGAGAGAGGGAAGATTTTCTCGCCAGCAGTCCTTGGCTAACAGCAGCTGCCCTCCCTGCACGCTCCTCTAAGGCTGCTGTTGACCACATCAGGATGGTGCTCAGGTTCCTGGTTTGGTATCTCCTACATTCTTCTGATGGAAAACGGAGGGAGACAGAATATAGACACCCATCAGCACTTTTCCTTAGAAGAGTCTCAGCGCTGATTGGTGGTACAGTATCACATGAAAAAACGCTTTTCACAGAAATGCTGCGTCTCGGGCTTATTTGTTTTTACACTTGCTAGAGAATCCCAAATTTTTGTTGCTGTAAAAGCTTGAAACATCCTCTGAGGAATGAATATATTTGCAAGGGAAAAGAAGCCATGAAACTCAACACTGCATCTTTCATATAAATTAATCACAATACTGAATCTGCAAGGCATGTTTGCCAGCAAGGACTGAAAGAAGATGCAATTAGAGAAACCACTGCCAAGTTAAAGTCTTTTCCGGGCAGAAGGTGTTTGTTTAGAGTACACTGTCTAGGGATAAGGTGTGTTACAATGCAAAATATTTTGTCCACTGTTTGCAATAAACTTAAGGATATCTCCCCCTTAAATGACCTCAGAGTAAGGACTGGCTGGGTGACTGGAGGATTTCACCAAAGCCAGTCCTCTCCACTCCCTTCAGAACAAACTCAAGTGAAATCTCTTTCACTGTCATTTCACCTCTTTTTGCAAGCTGCCAGCAAACCTTGCACCTCGCTATCTGGCGTGAGGCCCACGGCCTCCCCCCACATCCCTGCAGGGTGATGCTTCCCATCTGCATCCCTGCTACAGAACGGGGCGGCGTAACGCCGTACCACGCTCCAGCGTGCAGCCCGTGGCCACAAGGGCTCTCGAGCATCCCCCCCTGCCCAGCAACGGGCACCTCCAGCACGGAGTTCAAACTGGTGTTCTGTGATCGTGGAGTGATTTAATTCCTGTTAGAGTATAAAAATTAATAACAGTAAAATGTCACGACCATCTCACACTAATTACGCATCTAATGAATAATTAGCTGTGGACACATTTGACATTTTTGGTCATTAATTTGAGCAAGTGTTTTAAGCCTTGAACAAAACTCCCCTGCGATGGGGACGACGGCCGTGACGTGGCGCTTGCAGCACCCACGCTGTCCCGCATGGGACGGGGACCACCCACAGCTCCAGCACCGCTCCCCGCAAACGGGAGTGGGAATGGCCCAGCCGCCGCGGCGGCACCTTGTGCCGAATCGGGCAGAGGAGCTGCGTGGCTCTGTGCTGGCCCGTGCCACGTCAGTTGGTGGAAAAAGTATGATTTGGGAAGAGAATTTCTGCATGCCACCTCTCTTTGCACCAAACTTTGGTATTTAGACATGAAGCTGTGAGAAATATTTTTTCCTAAATGTGCCATGAATTTTGCGTAAATTAAAAAAAAAGAGTGTAATCTTCTGTCATAAGTCGTAGCTATTCTTTTATTATAAAATCATGACACAAAGGGGGAAGAGGGCAGAACCCTGCGAGTGCGTGTGTACACACACCTCTCTGCCTGGCTTGGGATTTCTCTGCCTCTCCGCCTCCTTTCCCGCCGACTCCACCTCTGACATTTTGCCTGTACGGTCTCAGGAATGAAGGAAAATAAGAAAGGAACAAATCTCTCCTGGAGGGTAGAGGTGAGCTCTGAAGCACTTCAGTTCAAAGGCTGCAACACACATCCACAGCTGATGAACAAAACACGTCTCAGATTTAAGATGAAGGGACATATAAAAAGGTCACGCAAGGCCAGAATTAGCACCAGATTGAGCACTAAAACCGAGACAGAAAGCAACAGATGTTTCCCTCCTAATTTACTCTATTAGGATCTTCTCCAGATAACACACGATGTTGCTTGCTAATGAAGCATTTCAATCTTCTTGCCGTATAGCCCATAAATAAGCATCCCTGAGGTCAGGGACGCAATCGCAGGCAGGAAGAGAACGGCTCCTCCTGGGCAGGCTTTGTCTAATTTTATAAGCCCTATTTTTGGTCAAAGAGAAAATAGAAATCTGTTTCCAAATTCACAACTAATTGACACAACTTAATTAACTCCTCTTGCTGAGTTGCCTTTCTTGAACGGCGGTGCTTTAACCCCGTTGTGAGCCCCAGCTTCCTCATGCTCCTCAAAACGGATCTCCAGTTAGGAACAGCTGTGGATACACCAGGTTTATTGGTTTCTGAACTACAGGAGCAATCCACAACAGACCTAAAGTAACAAAGTATTTTACCTCCTATAATGCCACGCTTGGTATTTTATACTAAACTGAAGAACCCCCCCAAACTGGCTCCATAGGGCAGACCTCTCACCCCCTCATCCCCGCCGTGGCGTTGGCTGGGAGCACCCCCAGCTGCAGCCCACAGCAATAGATAACCTGCAGGACCACGCTCGGCAATAAAACCTGCTGCCCTGTGGCTGCCCTGGCCAGCCGCGAGCCCCTCTGAGAGCTACAATGGTCCAGTGAGCCAAAAATTTGGGAACTACTGCCTTAGAGAGGTTTTCCACCTCTCCAGCCTGTGAAATACAACCTGAGGCTGAAACCTACAGCAAGCAAAGGTGCAACACCCTGGACACACGGCGTCTCTCGGACAGATGGGATCTCTTGGATGGACGGCATCTCTTGGACAGATGGGATCTCTTGGGCAGACGGGATCTCTCGGGCAGATGCGATCTCTTGGGCCAACGGTATCTCTTGGGCAGACAGCATCTCTCAGATGGATGGGATCCCTTGGACGGATGGGATCTCTCAGATGGATGGGATCTTTTGGACGGACGGGATCTCTCGGAGAGACGGGATCTCTCAGACAGATGTCTTCCGAAGTGCCAGGCAGAGGAGCACGGCCTGAGTCTGCTGGGATCACCCTCACCACGAGACAGCTTAGACAGACACTTTCCAAGGAAGACACATTCCTCCCATTGCACTACAGCTTAATTATAACGCTCTTACAAAGAATTTCAATTTTTCCTACCATGGGAACAAGCTCCGTAATGAAAAGGCTTTATTAAAACAAAATGTAAAACATGAGATTAATTAATGAGGCTGTGCAGGTGTGTTCAGGAAGGCAGTTGAGCCCCGTGTGCGTCGCAGGGAGCCAGACTGGGGTTAGCTGCAGCGGAACACCCCAATCACGCTGCAACAGCGACGTTCTTGTCATTGCACACCACACACGTAACAGCACGTTGTAACTCAGGTCTGAATTCAGATGCGAAATACTGAGGAGCACCTGGGGAGGAGATGGCAGGAATGTGCTCCCCGCAGTAATTCAATATGACTTTTATAGCAAAACCAGCCCGTGATGTGTTCTCGCCACGACAGCGCCTGAAGATGCGGTCTGATGAGGTGCCTCTCACCAGGCAAGAGTTTCGGAGTGAGAACTCAGGCCAGCCAACAGCACTAAGGTCAAAATGCCTTAACATACAGGGAAAGAGAAGCTCAAAGACAGGCCTGTTTGGCATTGATGTTAAAACGCACACAGATGGAAAGCCAACTGGAGCCGGAGTGTCACGAAAGATGCATTTAGCTACACTGAGGTTAACGCCGACTTGCAGATTGTGTCAGTTTTCTGTTGGTTTGTTGGTTTTTTTTTTAACATTCAGATTGAATCTGTGTCCTTCCTTCATTATTTGACCATTTGTATATATGAAACCGGTTCTGTGTTGATGACTGAATTGCACATACAAAGACATGTTCACCGCCGTGTGATGGCCATACCTAGTGCGGCGACACAAATAGCCCCTTTTTGTTTTCTTTTGACAGGAGCGCTTGCAGCACTGTGGAAAGATATTCTTCATTCATTTGAGCTAACTTATTTGTTGAAATGCAGCAAATTATACCAGAGCAGGTGTGCGCATTATGCGAGGCTATTAAAAGGAGGCTGTGGGTATCTTATTCATATGTCAACATAAGAAAACCTACTGTTTATATACATTCAAAGCGCTTAAGCATGTAGATAATATTGGAGCTATAGCCTGTGTTGCAAATCTGTTTTCAGGGTTTCTTTTTGGACAATTGTTACTGTGTGGGCTAGATACCCCTCGGTGAGTAAGTATGGCCCTTGTGATTAATATTGCCACCAGCTCATCACTCCAAGTAAGCAAAAGCTATTAGCAGATCCATTAGCTTCTGCCCTGGAAAAGGTCGCATCCTGTCGCATCCTGTCTCATGGCTCTGGTCCAAGGAAAACCTGCCCTGGACCGTCAGACCGCAGTGTTGGGGTGTGTGGGAGGGGTGCCGGTGTGCAGCGGTCCCAGAGCCCTCCGGGGCAGCGCTGCCCAGGCTGTCCCGCAGGGATGCTCGGAGCAGAGCGGGACGGGGCTCCGCCGCCTCCTCCGCCGCCTCCTCGGGGACGACACAGCCGTTCCTGCCGCCAGCGGCGTCTGCAGCGCTCCCTCCCCACGGGCAGCAGCCGTGCCCCGGCTCTCTGGGCACAAGCAATCACAGACAGTCCTTAATTACACCCCTACTCATGATTCCTTAAACAGCGTCCTCTCTCAGCACGCGGGGCAGGCGGCGAACAGGAAGAATCAAAGCTGCACAGGCTGCCAAAAAGAGGGCATTTCCTAACTTCCAAGAGACTAACTTTGAAATCAAAAGTTAGGATAAATTCGTATTGAGTTTTAATATAATTACACAGACCTCTGTGTATAAACGTAGACACCAAGTGTGCTTTGTTTTGCTTGTACATTATCCATGCAAACACATCCTCTGCATGGCTGAGATGCAGCTGTTACATTCCGAGTCTCAGCGTACAGTGAGTTTTTATGGCTGAGCTATAAACCTCTGAAAAATGAGGTTTATAATAGAAACCCTGACACCATCTAAAATATAGCAGCACTATTGGGTGCTGCTGTAATATGGCCCTAATTTATAAACCACGGAGGAATCCTGTTCCATTTTGAAACTTACAGACAGTAATCTAGAAAAAGGGTAAACCACAAGGAAAAATGGTCATGTTGTCCATGAGCTATAGCGTCTAGTCCATCCAACAATTCAAAAATCAAATAGGATGCCACAATATTTAGGCCACGCACTGAATCCTGGACTGTCACAAAATAAAAACATGGCGTTCCCTCGGATGGGAGCATATTTCATAAAGCCATGTGCCATTTCCCATGCCTCGGGGCAGTATTTTTTGAGAACACCAGAAGTAAAGAAGAAAAAAGACTAGAGAAACACAACCCAAACCCTCCAGTTTTACTTGACATAATAAATGTTTTTGCAAGAGGGCTTCAGTGTACTCCCGTTTAAATTGAAAAAAAGTGGCAAAGCAAGCAGATTGTTTACTCACAGGAGACAAAAGTTTATCACTAAACATTAGGAAAAAGCTCTCGGTGCTTTGAGCCTCCGGCTCTGCGCTAAAACCTATTGAGGAGACGGCAGTTCACAGGGGCAGCACTCTGTCTCGCTGCTCAGGATCTGTTTTTCTGCAGTACACTGGACCAGCAACCTGTTAGAAATCTTTACGGTGACCCGAAGTGCTAAGCAGAGGTTTCCACCTCGGGATCGATGTTCGGAGAGTCACTCTGTGCCCCTCCGGTCACCCCTGCCCCGGGATGCCTCTCCCAGCGCGGAGCGGGAGCGGGGAGCTGGACAGACGGCCGCCTAATAAAGCAAAGCTCGCTTGCAATTTTGGGAAACAAATGGAAACCTTTCGGCACAACGGTCAGAAATAAATCGAGAAGGTGAGCAAGGATTTCATTCATCACTGTCACTTGCTTCAAAGCCTGGAAAAAAGTCCCTTCTCTGCTACACATCAGAGTTAACTCATCCTAGATACGGGGATTACCCCACTTACTCGCACTGAAGGGGCGTTATTCCACAGCAAGAAATGACACTTTAGGGCTCACAGCCGTCAGGTTTACCCTGAAATGTTCATTGCGGCCATCCCAGATTCCTCTCCTACTTCCCCTAAACAGTCTCCTTTTGCATGCGAGCATCAAAGGAGAATAAATCCAGATTTATTGCATTTTTCCTGCTAAAACTATTTCCCAGTAGACTCACTATAAATCAAGCACACGGTATCCTTGTCTGCCGCATCACTGCCCACCAGTGCGGTGACGTTTTACCCACCGCAGGCTGAGCCCCCCATACTCAAGTGAGCCCAAAGCCCTCTGGTCTCTTCGTTAACAAAGAGCGTGAATTTGCTTGCAGAAAAAGCCAGCAGCCGCCCGAAAGGAGCACGCCACGCGGATGCGCCTTCCCCTGGAAACTTCACCCACAGAAAGGCCCCGGGCACGCCGGGATGCTGAGATCCAGGCGCGAGGGGCTGAGCTCTTCATGAGCTGTTAGCAGGCTAACGAGGGCATCTGCAGAAGGAATAGGCACTAAAACTGAAACTAGATACAAAATAAATATTCCAGAGCTGGATTTCTTAGAAAAGATTCTGCTGAGCTATAGTTCCACATCAAACTTTTATTGAATACATTTTCTACTGAGAATTTGTGTACTAAAACCAGTCAAAATCACATGAGAGGAGCATAAATTTCATGTACAGTTTTCACTGCAAATATCCTTCAAGAGAAAAAGGACGAGCACTTTTTAACCAAGCGCACTCCCCATCCTCTCCTTCCCCTGCCCCGCTACACGAGCGGCAGGACGGGCAGCGCAGCCCGGGCAGCACCAGTGGCGGCGGGAGCCTCTGCCAGAAGGATGCTCCGCTTGAAGGTCACCGTGTGGGGGACAGATTATCCACCCTTTGCCATGCCGGCAGACGGTGCCTACGTCTGCCTCACACGTAGCGAAACTACGAAGCAGCTGACATTTTAAAGCAACTGATGTTCTTAGCTCGTTATATTAATCCATGCAATTTCAGCAAACCACCGTTAAAACCCAAACTCGATGTCACTTCTTTCCCCAAACTCAGGAGTTGCCCCTCCAAAAATTATGCTCATCATATTAATTCCTGAACCTGTAATGGATTTCGTATTTGATTCTACAAAACCCAAAAATGAGGGTTTAGTTCCCTGGAAGGACGATGTTTCTCACTGTACAAGCAAGATTATGGATCACTTTGAGCTTGGAAAGGCTCTAGGATCTGAAATGATACTACAGACAGAAAAGCTATTTTAGATAACTTCTTTTAGCGACTTCCCAGCATCTAACAGTTGTAACTTCCCCCGACGACTACAAGGTGAACTCAGAAAAAACTTCTTTTCTCAAAGGTTTCCAGTTTTGTCAGCATAATGTAAATATTAAAGGGGTCTAAAATGGAGCACCTTTCAGAACTCAAGTGGGTCTCGGCTGCTGCGCCGTCCCAGTCGCCCATACGGGCAGTCTCTCCCGGGGCGTTTCATTACCCGGGCTCCTGAGAAGAAAATTACACTGAAGAAAAGGTCAATAAATGGCAGACAGGAGATGACATCCCGTAAGTGTTGTAATAGCTGTTTGTCAGAGTGCCTCACTGCAGAGGTAGCAGGTTACAGGACACATTTGCTGTATTTTTCAATGAAAAGAGGAAGACTGCTACACGATTCAGAGTTGGTACTACGATGTGTATGACTGCACCGACGCTGCTTTGTTACAGAAAGCCCAGTGCGGTTCACCGCCTCCGCGGCAACGAGCGACCTTGAACGATGTTGCATTCATTTTTCTTTCTGCATTTTTCCGTGATGGATTTAATGTTCAATAAAACCGAAAGAATAACAGCATTTGAGGCTCGAGTTATTTGTGCAGGTGCCAGGCACTGCAGGAGGAGTTCAGGGCTGATTTCTGCACCGCACTCAACACCTTCACAGCAAAACTGATGTCGTGGCTCCATTCTCTTCGCTGTATGCTGAGGATTCGTCTTCTACACGGATTCCTTTTTCCTACAAAGTTTTACACTATGCACATTAGGGAAATTCCTAGCAGGACAGATGCATGAAATGCGAGAACATGAGATGAGCAAAATTTGACTGAGGTGTTCTCCAAAGCACCAAACACCTCTGTGCGGACACCAGAAAGAGCGCAATTTGTGTCTGCGCAGACCGTGCCACCACAGGGCACCACGGAGGCTGAAGCACACGGTGACACGTGGCTGCCCCACGCCCGACGCGGCCGTCCGTGCACGCTGAAGGCACTATGGGCACCAGCGCTGCACCTTAAAAACAGCAATATCCCTTAAAGAAGGAGGCTCAAGTGTAGGTTATGCAGAGAAAAGTGCACAAGAGTCCTGCGTTCGTAAATACAGGCTGCGATTACGGACCCGCTGATGCTGGGTTTTAAAGACCGCCCGTAACAGACATAAATGAGGAACGGTGAAAATCCGGGCAGCCTCCTCTCCCTCGTCCAGCCGAGAGTGCCCGCGACAGCTCGCTGGATTATAAATGGCGATCATCACAACCGCAAGCAAAAGGGCAGCTGAGGGACGCAGTGTGCGTGCCACCCCTCCGCCGGGCCCGCCCGGACCCGCTGCCAGGCGCGGGGGCGCTGGAAACGGAGATTCGGTTCTTGGGTGCAACGAGGGGCGCGCGGCTGCCCGCGCCGCAGCATCCCAGTCCACGCTCCCTGCCCGGCCGGGGAGCAGCCGCCGCAGCTTCTTTTGCAGGTTTTAGTCCACGATGCGGTACTGTGCTGCAGGTTTCAGTCTGTAATGCAGTACTATTGTACAGGTTTTAGTCCATGATGCCATATTCTTGCTGGCCTTTCCTTCACAGCTCTCGTGCTTTCCTTGATGAGGCTTCAGCATTTACCAGCTCGTCTCTCTGCTGGCTGACCTTTGCTGCAACCACGGTTTTAATTAACCCCTCTGATCCCATACGTTTAAAGTAAAGCTCTGGAATGGCCTTCTCTTGTCAGAGCAAGTACTTCTGACCTAAGAAAAATACCGTTTCTATAACCATCGGTAAATCAGGTGGGGTTTTTTGTTTTGGTGGTGGTGGTGTTTTGTTTGGTTTTTGGGTTTTTTTGTTTGTTTGTTTTTAAAAGACACTAAAGAAGTTACAAAATCACTTTCAATCCTAGTATCCTGTCAGGAAACAGCCTTTGGCACACCTAAAAGGCAGCACTGCATATTACCGTCCCTTCCTCATCAGTATCTGCTCTGGGGGTGGCGGTGGTGTGTCCCCTCTTACTGCAATAAGGGTCAGTTTGAACCCAGGGAAGGGCAAAACCAAAGTGCTGTCATACTTACAGATAAAAAAAGTAAAGCATTCTCTGAGAATCATCTGCTATTTGAAAACTTGGCAGGATTCTGCCAGAATACTTAGTTTTGTCTTAATACAATAATAAACCTTTTCCAAGGTGATCCTGCTACCCGCACGTATATTAACTAAGTGATCCTGCTACCCGCACGTATATTAACTAATGAACGAAAAGAATGAGACAGGCCAAGAGCATCTCTGGTATCTCCCATCTCCATATGTATCTAACACAAACTGAAAGAGCATTATCTGAATTTCTAAGAAATAACCAAGTGGCACCAGAAAAAAACTTTGGTTTTATCCTGCTCAGAGCTGACAATGGCTTATTAACAGCCGTCTATGGCACACACACACACGGCATGCATAAGCACTATTTTTCTACAGAATATCAAAATATCAGAAAGAAAACCTTTTGAGTTAGCAATGCAGACCTGTTTTCTGTGGAAAATATTCTAACCCTAGACGATCATCCAATATCATTTCAATATCCCAACTACTCTGCATTTCATCGCTCTCACACGACTGCTCCAGACCTTGGATTTTTTTTTCTCCTCCTGTTCCACCTGAAGTGGGTTTCCTCGATCTTCACCCGTTTTAGCCATATGCCACGTGACAGCGTGCACCATCCTTAAATAACCCCTTTTCCTCAACTTTTTCTGAAAGTACTTCCATTCATGAAGCATCTCGTCAGACAGACGCCGGGATGTTCCACACCAGACAAATTGCTGACACCCGCAGCGCTGGGCACGCGCACACCTGTAGCACGCCATTAGCAGTACGTGCACACTCGCAGCGCTCGGCACGCGCACACTGACGGTACCTGAAGCAGAACTGCGCCCTCCTGCCCAACGCCCGCTGGCAAACGATGGGCCAACACTGCCAAAAGCCTTCCTCCGGGTCAGGGCTCTTCCCACCAAAAAGCTGCGCGTACCTTGAGCCGAAAAGGCAGATTCAGGTCACGCAGACCCACGTTATCTTCTGAATTTGCTCCGCCGACACGGCAATAGCTGTTCCATACTCAGAAAACCATCTTGTTGTTGGTGGCCGGATCAGGCTGGTCGGAGCGTGGACAGCCATCATTAGGACAAATCCAGTACTGGTGATGCCAGCCAAATATATTTTTCTAACATGAATATTGTCCTGCACGTCCCTGAGGACCCAGGGCAGACAAGACTGGAGCGCCCGTGCTACGTGTGCTGCGCTGGGTCGTGGGCAGATGCAGCCTCACCCGGGATGTCCTCCTGCCACCCCTCCTCCTGGTGAGTGCCTTCTTTCCACTTGCTGCAAGGAGATCAGAAATACCTTCAACCTTTCTCGGGAATCGTTTGCAGTACTGGTTGTAAAGGGAAGACAATGTGGAGACACATTCAATCCAACAGACTTGTTTTGTGCTGGCTGCATTATCAGGAAATCTAATTTCCCGGGAAGAGGCCATCCCATTTTACAGAGACTAAACTGATAAAAACCTCAACCTCTATTTCACTCTATCCAAACCGCGCTTCCTTTACTGCTGATGGCTAATAACTCCAGTGCGAACTAGCAGGCTGTCACTCGACATACGTCTTGTGGCGGCGTGAGGAGCAGATGCAAACCGGCTGACATTTAACTGAAACAAATGTATGATAAGACAAATCTTGCACTTTTTCCTTGACAGAGAAAATGATGCCTGAGGTACGACGCCTGTTCAGGAGGGAAAGCCATTTAGGTCGTTCTCCTCCGGCTTTTGCCCCTTCACTAATACGTTACAGAAAACCACCGAACGATCTCACAGAGGACTGACCATGGTCTGTATGCACCATCCCCACTGCTTCGGAGGTGGAACACCATTTTATGGCACAGACTGTGAACTCGTGGCCATTTTTAATAACCTTTACTGACTCTTACTATGGGTAGTGCACCATATATACATTTGCGTATGAGACGGACACTCTCCCATCCATCGGGCCCACGTGAGACTTCACCACGGGCATGGACCGGCGAGAGGGACACAATGATAAAGGTGGCGGCTGCAGGCGGTGGCTGGATGGAGAGTCCTTGTGCCAGCAGGGCACGGCGGGACAGAAGAGGCATCACAGTTTCATTAGCTGGGGGCAGGCGGCAGGACATCAGCGACAGACGAAGGCAGCTGCTCAACAGCAAGGGGATAGAGAGACACTCCTTCAGAAGAAGATGATTTTGAGAATAAAAGCAACCGGGATAATAAGCGAGACGTTCATGCAGGCAGAAGGACAGCAAGAAACGCATTCAAAACTGCAGGCACCTGGGAAGTGATTTATCCAAAATGCTTATAAAAGCGTGTCTTAACAGATAAAATACAAAAGTGGGGTAACAAACTGCAGGCCAAAACACTGCATAATAAAAGAAGAAAATGTCTCGCGTTAGAAGAAGAGACTTCAGTCCTGGCAGCATCTGCTACACGTCCTCCGCTGCCCACGCCAAAACGAACTCCAAATCTCTAAACTCAAATTGTAATTTGCTTCACTGGGAAACTTCCAACCCAATCCCCAATTATGCCTCTTCGGCAAGGGTGAAACTTCAGCCGACGGTATAATACATTCACGGACACCTGCAGACCTAATAATCGACCCGGGAGGATGTGGATGAGATCAGCACAATTGTGGCACTGCTCCTGCAAACCTCAGTGTCCTACACCAGGAAACAGCTTTGCCACTGCAAGGTGCGTAATTTAATAAACCATTAACTCAGACCTGAGGTGAAGTAAATTCAGTGTATTATATATTTCAAAATAGCATTAGAATTCAATTTAAGTGTCACCAAAAGCCTAATCCTCGGTATACAGAGCATATTAATAAGTGTCTTGGAGTCTGTGGTTTGATTTAATTTCCAGCTGAGCCGTGCTGTCACATCACTGCGATCCCTGCCGTGAGGATATCTCGCTGATAGCATCACCGGTCCAAACCGGAGCAGAATCCGCAAAGACACACACTCCCGCTTTCTGGGGTCTTCCCAGGCGAGCAGGCGGGCGTACGCTCGAGCAAAAGCAATCCAGTTCCAGTCATGTCACTCCTGGGTGCCGCCGCGCGGATGCTGATGCTCCCCAGCGACGGCAGGGTCCTCGGCAGGGTCCCCGGGCTCCCCTGCACCAACCCCGCTCTCGCTTCCCTCTGCAGCCACAGGGGTAAAACGCATTTTGGATACAGCGGGTGCTGCTGTAGGAGCTGCTGGGAACGGGTGGAGGAACGGCTGTTGGCACACAGCCGGCGTCACCTCCGCGCCGCGCTGCCCGGGTCACGCACAAAGGCCATCCCCGCACGCGGCACAACTGCAGCGACCGCAGCGCGACGGAGGTGCTGCCTTCTGCCCCCCAAGGCAGGCGGAAAGCGCGAGCGGTGCATCATTCCCACCAGGAGCCAAAAGCGTAAAATCTGCTTTCCATTTGTGTGGGAGTCAGCCGTGTTCTGGACTTTTTTACATCGCCCCTGTAATAACTCCTCTCGATCAGCAACCCGGGCACGTCCCACAGCAGTTTGGGAAATGCATCTCTTCCATAAATGACAACAGATTATTTAAGCAACAACTAAAGCACTCTGACTGCTTTTTAGTTTGCTCGCATTAACGTCAGTCTCCTCATATATCTAGGGAACGAATCCGGGATTTTCTTTAAAATGGTCGAGAGCAATACAAAAATAGCAGACTCCTCGTCTAAAATAAAGTTATGTGTTTGAAAGGGTTGGAAATTGTTTTTTAATCACTGGCGTCTTTCTTCTGGAATATAATCTGCCGGCTATACATTTTGCTTTTCTATCCAATTTCTCAGGAAAATGCAGCAAGTGTGTTAATAAATAATTTATAAAAACATTACAAAAGATAAAGCACTCCTGCTAAAATGTTTCCAGCCTCCGAGATACCAGTTCATTTGTAATCCTCTCCGCCTCCCCATCGCTGGAACATCAGCAGAGGGTTATTGCTGCCTTTCTCCGCAGTCCCATTTTACTCATCCTGCAGGTGTCAAAACACATCTTTGTTTTGAAGGTATCCGGACCGATAAAGGGTATGGCCCAGCCTGCGCCGCAAACTCCGTTTTATCTGCTACAGATTTTTGTCACGAAAAGTGTTTTTCAGGAAAGCAACATCCTGACTTATTTTCGTGGTCTGGCACGCGAGGACAGATGCAAAGCGCAGACGTGCTGCGGGCTCTCCCGAAAAAGAGGGCTCTCGTGGATGCTGTTCCCTCTGGTGTTTCGTCCTTCCCCGGACAGCGAACGGGATGTGCCTCCTGTGACACCAAACGGTGACTCTGGCGCGCGGCGGCGGGACGGCGTCGCTCTAAGGAAGGGGACAGGGACGGTTGGGAGGGAGACAGCTTGTGACGAGCTCTGCCAGATGGAATTTAATTTTAGTGAAGCCGAAGACTCTATGCGAAGCTAACATTAGTGAGCAAGTAAAACTTGAAGGAGAAAAAATTAAGCAAAAATAGCCTTCAACTGGAATAGATCGTGTGTTTGTCTGTTAAAAAAAGACTGTAATACTGACGGTGGGTTTCAATGGGCGCCGCTGCTGTGACAGCAACTCCGGGGATGAGAAGACAAGTGGAAAACAGTTACTCAACAGGACCCCCCAGGCAAACCACTGCGGGTACTGACGTGCCGTCCGGGCTCTCAGCCCTGCAGGGCTCCGCACCGCTGCGCCCGTCCTGGCCTGGGCTGCCCGTGCCGACTGCGTCTGCCCGCCCGAAACTGGGCACAACAGCCAGGCACGCTCAGGCCATCACCCTGACCAGGAGGAGGTCACACACCGGCAGGTGACACGCCAGAGTGGGCAACCGGGCGGCCCCGGCACTGCTCCCGCAGACGAGCTGCGAGCGACCCCGTCTCCGGCCGGCGCGACTGTCTGCATTCTTTGGCTTCAGAGACTTTACTTCCCACCCTTTTGGATTAGGTGTAATGCTTTATTTCAGCTAAATAATTGAGCCAAAATGTAAGATCTATCTCTTTCAGTTTCCTTTTCCTTCAGATAATTTCCCGGGGAGATGCAGGAGCGACCGGGAGGGAGACGGGAGGAGCGGACCTGCAGCAGCTGTCTCCTCTCAAAGAGAGACGGCTCCGCTCAGGTTGACGATGCTGAAGGCAAAGGAGAGAGGTCTTCCAGCGTTGTGGCTTCTGCTTCATTTTTATTTCGCTAAAACACTGGTGTACAGCAGAGCACAACGTGAGCTGTTATCGTTAAAGCTATCTCTAATGAAGTTTTGGGGCATTC
>NW_009648161.1:253962-264845 GCF_000708025.1 Charadrius vociferus | reverse complement strand
TCCTGGTAAGCGGAACTTGAGTTTTATGCCATGGGCAGAGCCACAAAAAGGCTCCTTCAAACCCGTTTAAAAATTCATCCCACTGCGAAAGAGCTTTGCCGAGGGCGATTCCGGCAGAGACCACGGCTTGCCGAGACCGGCAGCCGGGCACCAGGCTAACGCGGGCAGCAGCTTCCGTCCCCAACCAAGACGAGTGAAAAGCGCTACGGTGTTTGCAGGAGGCACAGCTAACACCTCTCTTACATGGTTTCCCTGAAATTCATTTTCAGGAGTAAATACTTGTTAGGAATGTGACAAAAACCATCACTGAAATAATGAAAACAGAAAATTATTACAAAAGATTTAACAAAACCCTTGGAATTTCAGTTGGACTGAGCAATATTTTTCGCACAGTTCCACCGATTCCAGGATAATTTCAGATCTTTTGACGACCCCCGAATAAAGTGATGGGAAGTCCTGAGACGCAGCTGTTGCTGTGACGGCAAAGCAGGAGACACGGCGAGGAGCACCCTGCCTTCAAAATAGGTGGCGAGGAGATGAAAGGAGAGAAAGGGGAGAGCGGTCTTTCAGAGAGACCACGTCAAAGGAACACTAAGGAACCCTGAAAAGGGCATCCACAACTTTTTTATTCTCCAAATATGCTTTTGCACAGGGAAGCATCGTGAAGGCCAGCAGAGACACAGAAGGACTGCGTCTCCTGTCGACTCCTGCCCGGAGTGGGTATCGAAAGCGCCTTTTCTGTTGCAGCTCAGAGCTAAACTGATGCAAAAGACAACTCTGCTCTCCTGGCAGCGCCGTGTGCTCCCACCACACTTACTGTCTTCTCTCTCAGCACAGCTCCGTGTGCACACTTTGCACTAAAACCAGCAATCCCAGGCAATTAAAGCATGGCTGCTTGCAAGGTCTGCTCTGTCCATACCCACCTGCTGGTGGGAGGCCCTTGTCTGGTCCTGCAGGAATGATCCGTCCCACAGAGACGCCCGTGCTGAGGAGGCACCGAGGTGGAGGTGTCTGTCTGAGCAGAGGCACCGGGGGCTCACGTCATCTTCTCCCCTCCCCCACCACCACCGAAGGAGACGCCAAAGCTCGGGCCGGAGGAGAGCACTGGAGAGTGTTACAGAAGTCAGGAAACACCTGAGCCTTTGGAAAGTTCGGCATTTTGAACATGAGAAAGGCAGGACTTTTCCTTTCTTTCAACCTTGTTTGTGGCCGCATTTTAGGAACACGGGAGTTTCTCTGTCCGTTGGGTATCATGCCGCATCGCGGCTGGGGGTCTGCCTGCAACGCACTCTGCATTTTCCAGTAGAAGTCAGCCCTTGGATACCCACCGCCTCTGACCAAATAGTAACAATAAGTAGCACTTTATACCACTTTACATTTATATTCTATTCTGGATTTCCTTAGCTTTACAGCAAGGGCTGAGTAACAGCCCCTACAAGGGGGCAGAGACCGTACATGAAGACATTGCAAAAGCAAATGGCACTGAAGGCCATAGGTCCCAAAGTGTCTCCACCACAGGTCAGAAATACCATCGCTAACATCACTGCTGGACGGGATCCTGGACCTCGCACCCTTCCGTTGCTGCCCTGAGGTCACCCAGCCCATCTGCGCCGTGATGCTGCGGGGCGTCACAGCAGCGTGCTCAGGATGCTGAGCCATGCTACCGCCGGTTGGGCACCCCGTGCCATCCTCTGCTGTACTTCAATACACGCTTAATTTCATCATATAGGCTAAAATTCACTTTGGGAAAATGTGCTAGTGTAGCAGCAACAGTTTATATTCCCATTAGAAAAAATGCAGAGGCTCGTTATGCCGAGAGCGTAACTCACGCCTTGCTCCCCAACAATATGGGACCCATCTAAAGTGTCCACATACCGCACACAATCTTCAGTGCTTTATTGCCCAGTCATTTCTATTCTACCCAAATGAAAAATAAAACTCCATTACTAAGCAAAAGTCTCAGGAATTTTTATGAGATTGTAATGCTTCAAATTTATGTTGAAAAAGACCAAAATCCTCAAGCTGTCTGTCGTTCCTCCAGCCAGCGACGCGGAAGATGCTGCTGACGCGGCGCAGCACAAGCGATCAGACGGGCAATGCCGCTCTGCCGCGGTGCCATCAAACAGAAATGGGAAGGTTTTCCACTCGCTTAGGACATAATGGAAAATTTGAGGAAAAAAATGACAGAACGAACACCAAATATCCGCAGGACAGCTGCAGACCTCACGTGAAATGTTTTAACTGATTTTCAGGCCTTGAAACTTTCTGCCCACAGCTTTCAGATGAGCTGTGTTTTTGGAAGGGAACACTCAGGGAACATCAAGCATCAGTGTAGACATTAATAGCAATAAACAGCTGAACATCAAAATGTATCAGAAGGAAGAAACCAGGAAAAAACAGTTTAAAGAGAAAATATTGCAGACACTAAGATATAAGTCTCTGGCATTAAATCAGTGCTTATGGACACTCCGCAGGGTACAGCTGGCGCATGCAGAACCACATGACAGATAATTAAAGACCACGAACAGAATACTGCCCCGCTGGAGTGTCCCCTTCAGCATCTCCCGCTTGCTCCTTCCAGGACTTTGATGTCTTTGCCTGGACATCACCACTGGTATCACTCTGATGTCCCCCGACTCTCCCCTGCCATTTTCTACCCCGCGGTAAAGCATCCCAGTGACTCCTGTGGCTGCTGAGAACACCCCGTGAGTGGGCAAGCAATAAAGATGAAATGCCATTTTTTTCCCCTGCAACTCCTACAGGACTGGATTATCACACTTCAGCAATTACTGCAAACACCCGACGGAGGAGGGGCTCCGGCGTCTCCTCATGCCCAGCGCAGCTCAGCCGCATCCCGCTCTGCTTCTCTGACTCACCTGCAAGAACACAGCCGCTCACACACTTTTTCGTCAATTCTGAATTATTCAGTGAGCAGTTACTGTGCATACCATGTGAAACAGGTATCTGCCTAGATATTGCTCTCAAATGCTTGTTGGCTTTAATGTGCTGGATTGGCCGAGATGAATCGGTACACACCAACGGGCTGAACACCCCCACCCGCTCGTATCAGCATTCCCTGCGCTTCCCATCCCCACGAGCGTCTTTATCAAGAAAATCTCACCTGTGCAAATGGCACTGGCAAACAAACAAGCTAATGAACATTCTTTGAACAAATGCATGGGCTTTACTTGAATATATGATCATAATTCATATTATTTTATTCCAGTGTTTCTACAGCTGAACGGGAGGATGTCCTATCATGTCAGCAGCACTCTAGAATATTCCTGATCTCGGCTTGCTGTGGCTGCTGCTGTTATTAAATTACTGCAGAAAGTGGGGAGTCATTCAAAAAACCAAACAATAACATTAATGAAACCTGAGTACCTAAAATGCACATTTTTTCCCATATTTAGGCAAACAATTACAGAAAAGATGGCAATATTAGAAGTTCTGGCCCATGTCACAAAGAACTAATATTTAGCCAGTGTCTATATCAGTAAAAGGTTTTTAGCATGATCCTACAGTTTACGTACTTCTTCATTAAGAAAACGGGCAACACTTTTTTTCAATGTATTACTTCCCATAACCACAGCACCTTAACACCAGCACTAAAAAACATATCAGAATCTGCTACGGGCAGGATGGAAAACGATGACTGTCCAACAAACTCAGTCTCCAGCTGTACGGCACAAGCATGGAAGAGAGCAAGAGACGCATCACTATTCACGGGCAAAGATGAAGCCCGCCTCCAGTAACCTTTGCAAACAGCAGCCAGCCCCGGGAGCCTGGCGGCTAGATTAATTTTGAATTCCTGGGGTGCCAATTACCAATCCGCAGAAGGGAACGCTGCGTTTTGCTGCTCAGCTGTGCCAATGTTTGAAAATTGTCTAGATCTGAGAATCCACATTTTCCCTGCATTAGTCATTACGAGTACAAACAGGGCTTTTTTCTTTTTCCATTGACAGAAAATCTGGGGCCATTCTGAAGGTCTGAACATGCACGGTGCGGGTGTTGGTGCCCGCGCGTCCTGCTGGCAGACGAGTGTGCGTGGCAGTGGCAGTGTCTGCGCGCTGAAGCCCTTCCAGGCGCCTGGGGACCTGCCATCACTCGTACCTAAAAAAAGGCTTCAGCAGCCTCATTCTGCACTTGGCTAACTGCGAACAGCTAGGGGACCGCTGCTTTTAGGAAGCCAACAGGTAATGCAGAAGAATTACTTCAGAAGTGCTAGTGAAGAGTCCTCCCCAGCGCCCCTGGTGATGACGACCCCAAGGCCACCCGCATCCTCAGCCCCGTCCTCTCCTCTGCCCGTCAGTCACGGCATCGGAAAATGGAAAGAAAAATATGAGAACCCAATGTAGGAAACCACCACCACTGCCTTGGTCACACTTCCTTCACTCAGCTCCAAAAGGTCCACGTGAGAGCTGCCAGCACCCAGGGCTGGACTGTCTCCTGCAGGACACTACAATGCTTGCTCGGCAATTACACCATCCACTAAAAATACTGAAGGTGTTTGGGGTAAGGCTGCATTTAAAATCCATTACCAAGAAAGCTTGAAATGTCTCAAAACCGTGAAACCCCTTCAGAACGGAGAGGAGGAGACCTGAGCTGTGGTGCCCTGTACAGCGGACGTGCCGTCGCAACCGCTCGGTGCCAGCCGGCCGTTGGTCCCCGCGCCACAGGCGCTGCCCACTGCAGGGTGACGTCTCCCACAGGGACTCGGAAAACGGCATTTTGCCTGCTGATGCTTCAAGCTGACTGGTTTTCGTCGCTTATCCCTTTGACCAGTCTTCAGGGAGAAGGCACGTTGTGTCCATCATAGACAACAACGCAGAGCTGTTTAAGTAAGAAATCGGATACACCAATGCAATTAATGGCTACAGCGCAGTATAAATGCACAAGAGACAGTGCTGGTCTCTGTGGCTTGTTTGAGTCTTGGCCTTCACGCTGAATCGCTAGTCAGAAAAGATCAAGAACAATTGCACGGGGATTTTTAATCAATATCTAACCTGACAATAGGATTTGGAGGAAGATCATCCCATAAAACACAGGCGGCGGCACAGACTAATTGTATTTACTTCCCACTGACCAGAGGGTCGCAGGCAGAGCGCTCTGTACCCCAGGAAGGTACTGCAGGTCTCTCTCAGAGAGGTGTCACCCGTTTGCCTCTGTGAACTAAAAAGTCAAACATTTTCCCGGAGGCTCATGTTAAACATCGCCCTGTTTGTAACTGTTTTGGAGTATCAAAGCCATTTATTGGGTGGTGTTGAAGCGAAAGACTCTGAAGCAGATGCCCAAAATACCTTCCTCCTCTCTCTTTCTGGTCTCACGCCCCCTAAATTCACTGTGGAGCTGAACAGAAACATCGTGCAGATGTTAGAAAAGCGTCATCGGTTCTTGGCCAGCTCCTTTCTCTCCGGCTGCATGACCCTGAGCGCATGATTGAGGGATGCCCATTTGTGCCTGGGAGATGGTGCCATGAATCACAGACCCCTATTCCTCCCACAGAGAAGGCACAACACATCCTTGGTTCTGAACACCAGTGCCCGACATCCACAGCGAGATGTCCTGCACCGCATTTTATAAATTGGCTTGTAAGAAACCTACTTCCCATCCACTCATCGGAGCAAAGATGTCTCAACGCCGACACACACCCTCCAAACATGGACGAGCCGGACCTCAGGGTAGAGCTGAGGAGATGCTGTGGTGCTGCAATGCAGCTCATTAGAGATCAGCTTGCTAACTGCCGCACCAGCCGAGGCCAGCGACGCTTCTAGGTAGCAAGCATATAATAAAAACAAATACAAAGCTCACAACTAAGGATAAGAGGGGTGACCTACGAGGGGAGGACCTGGGGGGGGACGAGGACCGTCTGGGCAGCCCACACCGGAGCAGGTCTGGGGACTGCCCGTGGTCGGGGAGCATGCGGGCTACGCGAGCATCGCTCAGGCTGCTGTGTAACCGCTCAAAATCACCGGAAATTTCCTGACGGAAAGACGGGCAAAGCTAGAAAATACTCTCTCAAAGGTAATGGAAAAAGGTTTGCGGTTTGGGAGCGAACCTCCCTAAAGGTCACAGCCCAATTTTAGGCTGGAGCTCAGCAGTTTGATTTTGCGTCATCTGTTCCTTGTGGGATCTAATAGGAAGGACTCTGCTGTCTGCCCTGAGTTTCTTCAGAAACAGGGGCCTGCCCTAACATTTTCCGTTTATGAGAAAACATTTCATGAGCTGAACCGTTTTTTTTTTGCTGGAAATTCCTGGCACCAGTGGTGGCTGCAGCTGGGCTGAGGGCTGCTGCACACCCGTGACCACGGGGGGACCTGTGGCACTGCCCAACCCTCCGCAGTACCGGTACCTCCCCGGGCTCCCGGGCGCTGGATGCAGGATGCTTCCACCAAGCCCCAGCCCGAACTCCGGCCCTGCGTGGGCAAGAGCAGAGGAACCAAGTGACCTGCTGTTGCGCCCGCTGCGGTCCCCTCTGCCTTCGCGGGGACACCGGGGACAGAGGCTGGCTCGGGGAGCACCGCCGCACCGCAGCGGCAGTTATTCACAGGGAATTCAGAGTTTCCTTTGAATTCTTGTGTCACACCATCCATCACGGGCACCCGCAAAGACAAATGCTGAACAACAACGCGAGCAGCTGTGTGCCGCCCCGGGCAAACCGGACCGTAAGTTTAGAGGTTTTGCTCAGTTTGGCGCACTGAATCGTGAACATTTAATGGCTCCTTTAGCTGTACCTACACCCCGCTCCCCCTCTCCTCGCTGCTCGCCGCATCCGACCACGGACGCAGGTCAGGACCTCGACTGCAGGGAAAAGCACTAAATGCTGCAGGATTGACGTGGTCGCGCTGCGTTTTCAGAGTAGTCACAGATTTCCACCGTGGAGGTGAAATGCTGCTCCCACCGCTGCAGCCACGTGTCGGCCCCTTTCCTTACAGATGGCATATGCAGGCAGAGGATGCAAACAGAGCTGAGACACACACGGACATCACGGAGGACAGTGACATTTTGTGCACATTCCCTCTGGTTGCGTCCACAGTGTGGGCACCGTCCTCCGTTGGCCGTGGGGCATCTTTCACGCAGCAGTGACAGCAACAGCATCTCCTTTTTTAATATGGAAGCACAATTGCGAAACCAGGGGGAAAAAAGGATTATTTTCCATTTGCTTCTTGAAACAGATGTCACTTTCCTCAGACCTGTTTGTTTTCAGGACTGTGGGGGTTTAATCTTTAAAACAATAATATTATTACAATATGTGTCAAATGCTGTTTTCTAACAAAAGAAAACAAATTGCTTCCGCCCTGTAAGCACCAGTAACCAGTCGATAATATGAACAGCTCTGCAAAGGGGGTGGGCATCGCGGTCCAGCAAACGCCCATCCCGGGCAAGGCCCCGAACGTGAACCCGAGCACCCCCACCGCAGCCCGAGGAGCCTTGGGGGGGACAGGCACTACCCAAACCCTGCAGACACAAGAGCAAAACTCCGCTCGACTCCTCCAGGGGCTTCACTGTGCCCACAACAGCCAGAAGAAAAATCACTGAGTGACCCCCAAAAACTCCCTCGAGAGTAAAGCCCCACTGGCGGAAAGCGGGTCACCGCAAGGCTGCCCACAAGGCTCACCCCAAATCCCAACACAGCCAACAGGGCCGATTTCTCCCCGACGCCATCGCGTGCCGGTACAGCAGTCGGACTCCCGAGCTCCTGTGCCTGCCTCACTTCGGAACGGGAAACACCGCTGAAAACCCCAAAGCCTTCAGGATGGGAAAACCCAACCAAAAGCCTTAAAAAAGTTTCACCTGAGCTGACTCTGTTTAGGGAGCGTTTGAGCTGGCATCGTCTCTGTATTTGCCACAGAAAATGTATCACCCCTCTGAACAGAGACATACAACTAGGAAAATCCATATCCCCTCCAGACAAACAAAATCCCCCCAAACAATGAGACACGGCACCGCCGACCTCCCCGGCAGCAGTCGAACACGGCCCCACGGGCTCGACCGGATCACCCCCGGGAGAGAGGAGTTTGTCGCCATCCTACCTGCAGAAGCCAGTAGCACCTTCTGTGAAACGTGGGGATGATGGAGGAATGGACGTAGCAGCCGTACAAGCACTGGGGACACAAAAAGAGAGAAAGCAGAGTGGGGTTAGCGGAGGAAACCATCGCCCGCAGAGGCAGCGCTCGGGACAGAGGCGGCAGCGCCTCACCCGCTACCGGAGGGTGTTGTTTCTGAAGTCGGCCCACGGCGGGTAACACCACACACCGCGTTATAGCACCCCAACATATTTTTTAAGCATCGCTACAGGTCACAGCGTCCCTCTCCTAACAGCCCCCCGGCCCCGTGCGCTGCGCTCGCCTTTTGCAACACCTTTTGTACAGCAAAATGCCAAAATATAGTTGCTTTTTTTCCTTCCTTTTTTTAAAATGAACTCTGCTTCTCTGATTAACTGCAATCAGTAAGGCTAAGGAATTCTTTCTGCAGGGAAGAATCAAATTTCCAGTATGTTAAAACTTTTCAACACTGCTGTCGGTTGGAAGCTAAGCCCAGTGCAAACCAAACACACAAAACTGTTTTTAATTTAAAAGATCCCAGTACAATTCCTGTCCACAAGATTTGTTTATTATTAAGAAAGCAATACTATTTTCTGACTCTGCTGGCTTTTAATATAGTGCACATGGGGGATGGGTGCGCGTGTAATGATATATTCTCCAATACCAAAGGTGATTAGTTTTCCTTAAATGTGAGATTGCAACACCCCAGCAATCTGCTCGCAGCTTTCTCCTGATATTTCCCCTGGAAGATCACAGGCCACACGTATTTTAGGCACACCAGTATTCTGTCATTACAGAAGGAAAAAATAAATAAATTCAACTACAGGGGACTTTAAAGGGAATTTATTTTTTTATTTTACTCCAGTGACTGCATCGATTATGATGACTCTCACAATTAACACGCTCTTTGCTCGCTCGCAGCCCTGTCCGCACCCTACCGGGGGGTTCGCACCGGTCCGGGGCGCGGGAATCGCCACCGAGCATCCTCCCAGCAGCACCGGTGGCAGGAGGGGACGGCCCCGGCTCCGGCCAGACTTCAGCAAGACTTTAAACCGTGTTAACGGCACCTAAGCGGATGGGTGCTGGGAAAACTTATCGGTAATCACAATCCCGGCTGTCTCGAGTCCCTGCTTCTGCAGACACGGGTGCCACAGCACCGGTAGTGATGCGAAGGCTGAAGCGCTGCATCAAGGTTAACCGGCACTGTTGGGGGTGACCCGCGCTCGGTGCCCCGGTGGTGGGCCGGTAGAGAGCTCCGTCCGTGCCATCCCCCAGTGCAGGACACCGGCTATTCGCGCGAACACAAAGGGACCGATAAATCTTCATTCATAATCCTTCTGGAAGGCACCTCCCAAACTATGAAAACACTCTGCAGGCAGGAAGCGCTCCCGCCCCGCGTCGTTGGGCCCTGCCGCGGGGCGAGGGGGGCGGTGTGCCGTCCACCGCGCAGGCTCACCGGCGAGCGCACGGGGAGGCTGGTGGCAGCGTCTCCTCCCGAGATCACCGCTCGCAAGGTCGGCCTGAATTAAAAAGGATTTAGGGACTGGTGGCTGCTATCACCGAGTTATTTTTAAAATACAAGTGACAAAGATTAATAATGTTTTTAAATGTGTCAAGGATACATTCCACACACCAAAAAAAGCAGGGAGGAAAAATAGAGAGGGAAAAAAACCTGCAGAAAATAATCCAAAGAAAAGCTTAACATTTAAATCCCACCACTCAGCCTGGGGAGAAGCAGCCGCCGTTTGTTTAAGATAATCCCTGGCAGCAACTCCTGGCTGCACCGCACCGGGGGCTGCATTAAAAGGTCTTTGACGTTTGGTTCTGCTGACTCAGAGCTGTTCCCCCCGGCTTTGGAGAGCAGCGTGGTGGGTGCAGCATCCCCCAGTCCGACCCGCTTCCCAGCGGGGACGGGAGAGCTGGTCCGGAGCGCGGTGCTGGAGGAGCCCCTGCAACAGCGAGGAACCCCCACAGCGCCTCACGCAATAGGTGTCCATGTGTATCAGCACATCCCCCGATTCGCTGTGAAGTCGATCGGAACTTCACCACGATTACAACAAAAACTAATGCCAGGCACTAACGCTGAGCTCCTCTACCTCACTGCCTTCAGCAGGGAGGAATGCTGCTCTCTATCTCCGGATCTGTCTCACCTGTAATTCCAGAGGTGTCAATAATGAATTACACAAAAGCATCCCACCTCCGTGAAACTGGTTTTCAGCATTTCAGCAAACCATTAAGAAAACCCGAATGGTTCCCAGAATTTACAAAGCATCCAAAATACAGATGTGATTTCTTTATTTTTTTTTCTCCTTTCTTCCCCCCAGGTGGCATGACATGGGAACATAGTTCTGGATTGCTGTTTTGGGGCTGGATGTTCTAGCCTGGGTGGCTGGGACGAAGGAGACCCACGCGTAAGCCAAGCCCCGGGGCTCAGCGCGACAGCGGGGAGCTCTTCTTCACGGGCACTGCGAGACAACGCGGCTGCGGAGAAATGCACTGCGGTGGGAGAAGCACAGGCTGGAAGCCCAGCCTCCAGAGTGGAGACAAGATGAGTGATGGCGGCAATAAAAACTACATTAATTTTTTGATAAAGAGGCGTAAGAAAATGTTTAAGATATAAATAGAAACCTTAGAAAACTGAGCTTCACTGTTTTGGAGGATCTTCAAGGTTAAGGGGTTAAGCGCTGTCAGACGACATAAAGTGCACGGTTTGGTAGTGGGGTACGTGGGGGTGTACAGGGAGAGGGTGCGCAGAGGCGATTTTCCCGCGCGCGGCTGTGCGCCCGACACGGCAGTGCTGAAGCCCTCTGCCTGGCACCGGGTGCGGGCGGCCCGCCG
>NW_009648161.1:253526-253812 GCF_000708025.1 Charadrius vociferus | reverse complement strand
TTTTTTTCTTTTTTTTTTTTTTTTTTTTTATCGGGGAGGTAGAATGCGGCGGCCTGTGTGTCTGTGGCTATGTTAATGCCAGGCTGGGCGCTCAGCCAACGCATTAAGTGAAATCGAATTCCTGAAACCAGCTTTAATCAGCAGATTTTTAAGGTTAGAATGACTCTCTCCTCTGGAAGGCTTGCCAAGGTTAATTCTGTCCTGAGCAGGCTGAATTAATGGGCTGGACAGGGGAGAACATTTTTTTTTCATGATTCTCTTTTAAGTTTAGAAAATCTCCAGGAGA
>NW_009648161.1:251958-253336 GCF_000708025.1 Charadrius vociferus | reverse complement strand
CGAGGGCCGGCCCTGCGCCCCGCCGCGGCGGGGGATCCCTCTGCGCCACGACCCACGCGGCTCCCCCGGTGCGGAACCCGTACCTGCCTCTGGAGTCCGCGGTTATGAGCGCCTTCTCGGCAGCCCCCACGCTGCTCCCGCAGAGCCAGACCCGCCAGCGCCGCTGCGTCCTGCACCTTTGTAAAATGGACGGATAATTAAAGAGAAAAGGGCCTTCTCTGGGCAGAGGGGGAGAGTTGTGCAATTACAGCTGCCTACCCCGCCATTTATATGCAGTCCACATCTTGCATTACCAAACTTCTGAAAATCAGAGCGGGGGGGGGGAATCAAAGTATTAGTGGATTTTTTTATCCTGAGCTCCTTAAAGTGATTGTGGCTTATTTAAAAATAATACAATAATGCTGAGGTGTTCTTCCTTAACAAGAACACCTTGGGAATGGAAATAGGAAAGCAAGAGAATCAAAAATTCAAGATAGGGTTGGACAGGCTTTGAAATTCTTCTCCCTGGTGAGTTACACCAGTGGATATTTAAAAAAAAAAAAAAAAAAAAAGCCTAGATTTTGTTCAGATTTTCACACTGAATTCCCAATTCCCTTAATAAGAAGCTAAATCAATCTTTAGAGAACAAACCACGTAAGACCCGTGTCTCTAAATTATTAAAATATACTCGAGTAATTTCATGGTGTAAGTCTTCAACTTGCAACACGCCGGCAGCCTGCAGACAACACAAGCAGGAGCCGTACAGGTGATTTTGGAAAAAGGACGGTGCCCTCTGCCCGCGGGCGCGCGGGGATGGACCAGGCTCCTTGCTCAGTGCCACGGGGCACAATGCTGATCGGCACAGCCCTGGGCACTGGGCATCAGAGACAGCCCCGTCCCCCCCGGGGGCAGCAGCGTCGGCGTCCCTCGCGCCCTGCCAGCATGCGCTTCAGGTCCTCCTTCTTTCTTTCAGAGCGGAAAGAAGAGAGGGAGGAACGAACTTGCTGAGAAAGGGCACGTGTTCCCCGTGCGAACCCTAACAGCTCGGGATTTGCACCGAAATCCCTAAACAAATACTCTTGTCAAACGAACATGCTCATGGCAACAGCAGTAAAAAATGCCCCAAGTAATGGAGTCTGACTACCAGGGAAGTGAAGTCCAAACACAGTTTAAAAAGCAAAAAAAAAAAAAAAAAAAGGAAAAAAAGCATGAAATCATCAGAAAGGGGATGTGAAATTCTTTACAAAAGGCTCCTGAATCAAGTAAACGCCCCTGCAAAAGAAACATCCGCTGCCCGCGGCGCCCGAGGCGCGGTGGGAGACAGAAGCCCACGCAGAAACGGCCACCGAACAGCCGCAGGAGCCGCCGCGAGGGGAGCCGCAGGCGCGGCGCCCGGCAC
>NW_009648161.1:248314-251836 GCF_000708025.1 Charadrius vociferus | reverse complement strand
GGGAGGATGGAATGCCGCCGCCGCCGCTCGGAGCTCTCGGGGGGGCGCGGGGCAGCGCGTGCTCAAGTCGAGCAGCAAATCGCACCCCCGTTACACCACCGTACCGCGCAGGATCACCCTCTGTAATTACACTGATGAGTTCAGAGCTTCTCCGCCCGTTTCCATCAGGGAACAGCACACTGCTTGCAGCAGCAGCACTGCCGCCGTGGATCAAACCGCCCGGGAAAGCCAAATGAGGCGTCAGCTTCATTCCTCTCATCACCCTGATGACAGGGCACGGGTCTCCTAAATTAGTGGCTGTATCTGAGCCCAATCAAGCTCTGCCCGTGCCCTCAGCCTGCCCGTTACCGGCGCAGCCGCGCAGCGCCGCAGGAGAGGCACAACGCAGGAACTGCAGCCTCCGCCGTGGATCAAACCGCCCGGGAAAGCCAAATGAGGCGTCAGCTTCATTCCTCTCATCACCCTGATGACAGGGCACGGGTCTCCTAAATTAGTGGCTGTATCTGAGCCCAATCAAGCTCTGCCCGTGCCCTCAGCCTGCCCGTTACCGGCGCAGCCGCGCAGCGCCGCAGGAGAGGCACAACGCCGGAACTGCAGCCGCGCAGCAGCACGCAGGCTGCCGCTGGTACAGGTTTGTCAGACGTAGAAAGGAAAATGGAAAAGCAGCTTCTAAGTTCTCATCTCGGCATCCCTCTGTGCAGTAACCGGTGTCTCGGAGATACCAGTCACAATGCAGCAATAAAACCCCCTCTCCCACCCCTATCCCAGACATTTCCAATATAAGTTCATATAGACACCGCTGTTATCCCATTCTCTTCACCAACTTTTTCACATCCCGGCAGAGGCACTATCCAGTCTTCCTGGAACTGATTTCTCTAGATTTCACACAAATCACGATCAGGGAAGTTTCTTAGCTGTTCATACTAATACATTTGGTTTACACATAGGAGCGATTTTCCATCTGTGTCTGTAATAAGTTCCCACAAAATTCTCTGCCGATCTTCTCCGACGGGGCACAGCACGGCTGGAGACGCAACACAACTGAAAACCTCGAGTCTCTAACGTGAGCTGCCTCTTGGCCACCAAATTAGCAAGCGTCGGGGAAAACCCTCAAATCTTATGTGTGTCACCTCTCCTTTCAAACAGACCTGAAGTAAGCACCCTCCGAGATCGGGTTATCTTGCAGCAGATGGTCCTTCCTTCAGGACAGGGATGCTAAAGCCACGGACACGTTCCAAATCCATTTAAACATCAGATTAGGCTCACCCCTGTCAGCCGCCGGAGCCGGGAGACAGCAGCGGCTCCCGCCTGCTCCATTAATCAAAATTCAGTGAGAAAAGCCAACGTGCTGCTATAAAACCTCCTGACTCGATGCCAACACCACGCACGGGGAACCTGCTGCCATCAATCTTAGTTTTCCTCCCCCGGCAGTGCGATGGGGCCGGGGCGGGGGGAGCAGCGCCGGGGGTTGGCCAAGCCGGCGGCGGAGCGGGTTTCTGACAGCTCTCCCGGGGCAAAGCGACGCACGGTGACACCGAGTTGACGGGGACGCAACAAGAAACCGACCTCAATGTTTCTCCGTACAGATCGGTGCCGGTTCAGCTTTCTAAAACAGGGAGGTGTAACGCGGCTGAACCCTGCAGCACCCGGGAGTCACCCGGGGGGAGGGGGGCTGCACCCGGAGGTCTTATTTTAATCTAAAAAGGGAAAAAAGTGTCATAACATAGGGAGGCATCCGAAGTTTCCTGTTGCTGCAGCAAACCTTTGACTAAACCACTGATAAACATGTTTTCTCACTCCTGATCTTAGTGAAACAGAAACTTCGGACAGGTTTGGAATTTCCTCCGTTTATAGATAGTAACTTTGATGCAACAAAGCACAAAACCCGTGCTCAGCTCTCAGCGCTGGACTGATCTGCACCGCTGGCAAGGTTTGCCTTTTCTCAATGTCAACAAAACTTAAGCAATTGCTTATAGTTTGCCAGTTTGGGTAAGGAGTCCCTACGTACTGACAGCAGATCTCAAAAACCATCTTATAATTTCTACTTGGGCACAGAATCCCGGAGAATCTCACCCTTCGTTTTTGGGCTGCAGCATCCCAGTGCAGCTCTCTGCAGCATCGGGCGCTGGCCGCCGCTCAGGCATTCAGCCTGCTGCAAGAATTTTGGGTTTAATCCTATTGGCTCATTTTCTGATGTGTTTCAAACCCTCCTGATGCCCTTGATGTCACCAGCAGTTATACCTAGATAACGGTTCCTGGACTGAGCCCAGGGATCTCATTTGATGGATAATCAAGGGAGGAGAGGGTACCGCAGCCTCAAAATCTAGAGCCAAGCTCTATTCGATGCAGGACCTTGTCACTTCTGGTAGCTTTTGTTACCAAATATTGTTCTGTTTACCTTGGGATTTGTTAGAAAGCAATTTTTGAAATGCTCAATATTTAATGAAATATTTAAATGTTTAATGGGTTCTTTTTCAAACCCCGTTTTCCCTCTGCAGAGTTCTGAAGTCACTGCAAGGACTGTGGGTTTTAACTTTCTTACTGTTAGAAATGAGTCCTCTAACGACATGGACTAATTGTCAGAAATCTGCATATATGGGTACTGATTTTCGGTGCCCCCAATTCTAAAATTTAAATTTTACGCCTGTAATCCCATGCCGTCTGCCTGACAGACGTCCCTCCACCCTCCCAATCTGATCCTCAGACCTCTCTTTACCATAGTCCCGCTGCACAGACTACGGCTCTTCACTGTCGGATCCCTGTGAGCGACTCCCGTCTTTGGCACACTTGGCTGTGTCTTTCTTACCTGCCGGAGGGAGAGCAGTCCCGGGAAAGTTATGCATTTTAGCATCTTCCCTTGATTTTTCCAGTGAGCGCTACTTCCTTTAGGTGTAGTCTTTAGGCTCTATGTATTATGTTGAAGCATGAAAAAGAGATAGGCTAAACGGTGTTACCTGTTTGACAGTGAAGGATAGCGCCATTCCCTCTTTTAACATGAATGTGGGTCTCTTCCCTCGTCCAAAAACCCGGGAATCCGGCGCGCTGCCGTTGCTGAGGCTCGCCATGCAGGCGGCACAGGGAGAGGTGCCACGTTGGAGAGAAAGGGGACGGGGACTCGACGGAAAGCCCTGTGGGGTCTCCCACCTCCCCGTTAAGACGCTGACGGCGCGCAGCCCCTCTCCCGGCAGAAGGGGTTCGGTAATCAGAGCCCCGCGCCGACGTTCAGTGCCCGCTGCGCAGCCGGGCACCGCGGGATGCCTCCCATCACGCTTGCCACAAAGGAAAAGTTCCGCGGAAATGTTGTTAGAAATCCAGCGGGGCTGTCACGCAGCGGGTTAAATGATTGTAATAATCAACAGGGCGGTAATGGCGTTCTCCGGCCTGCCCAAACCCCTCTGTTCTGTACCTGGCCCTCACGCGGGCAGCTGCGCGTTCGCAGGGAGAGCATTTACTGTCACCGCGCGCTGGCTGTCGAGTCCTCCAGCTCTCACCCATTGATCTCCCGCCTGCAGCTCCCCCGCG
>NW_009648161.1:221397-248238 GCF_000708025.1 Charadrius vociferus | reverse complement strand
CGAGAAGCGCATTGGCGTCCTGACCTTCCGCTGCAGACTAAAACAACACCGCAGCACGCTACGCGCCAGCTATCAAACTCTTAATTTTTTATACTGGTAATTCTTTTAATAAGAATTCTTTAAATATTTATGCAAAGAAAGGCATGAGGCCAGTTCAACAAGAAGCAGTGGCTTTAATCTCAGTGTGCCCCGTAGGGATGCTGCCCGCCACTCTGCGCTCGCTCCAGAGCCCGGAGGAACGACCGCGGAGCCACCCCATCCCCCGCAGCGGCACGGTGGGAATTCTGCCACGGGCTCCACCGCGCCGCGGGTCCCAACGTCTTCCCGGAGTCGCCTAAACCACGTCCTGCACTAAGGCATGGGACGAAGAGCACAAGGCGCCGTTTCTCCAAAAAGTGAACATTGGACAGTGTCTCTACAAGCGCAAAATTCGATACAAATTTTCTGCTATTTGCGATGCTGTCAACTGCAAGACAATTCAATAGGAACTGCCCACGCCAGCCTGCTCCTTTATTGCTCAAATTGGTATTAGCCACACACTTGCAATTGGGTTATCCTTGAGTTTTGACTACAACTAACCTCATAAAATCTTTCATGAATTCCATAGGAAGCGAAATCCACAGCCCGGTCCTGCTGTAGGATCATTGGTATGCAGCCCCGCACACCCACCTGCAGTCGCTGCCTGTTCATAAATGCATATTTCTTTATTAATATGGGGATACTTTAATCTCAGTCTAATTTTACCTTTAGGGAAGCCGTATCCTGAGGCTGCCAGGAGCTAAAACCCTCCAGATGCAGCGGTGTAATTTGTATTCAAAGCAGCAGGTCTATCTGTCAACATGTTTGTCTCCCCTATCTGCCAACTCTTATTTATAATCCCATTCAGATTAATGAATGACAGTGGTTCTCATCACAAGAAATTTGATTAATCAATTGAAGTGCTTAATCACCCCGGCCTCGGTGAGAACCGCAGGGGAGGGATGCTGCCTGGATAGGGACAAAGTTGTCAGACATCGCAGGAAAACGTCACAGCTTTCCCTCGGGAACAATTCAAGGGGGAGCGCGCACGGGATCCCCGACGGCAGTACGAGCCTTCCAGGAGCTGAAACTTTCCTGAGGGCCAGTGGTCACGGCCAATTAGTCACGAAATATCCCTTTCAAACCACCTCCTAAAGCAAAACAAAAGGCTTCACCCAATCCACCTAATTCCCTGGTACCCGCACCGCTCACCACCAAACCCCCAAACCGTCAATCATAACCCCCAGGGACGATGGCGATGACCCGGCCGGGCACCCTGCGTGGCACCCTGCTCCCAGTTAGTTCTGCCCATCGCTCGCCTGTGCCACAAAGACCCCTGTGGCTTGGCAACCGCCAGCTTGCGTATTCCAGAATAATCTCCAGGGTTTTTTGCAGACCTGGGAGATGTTTCAGATGATGAGCGAGCGCAAGGTTGAGTATAAATCACCGATTTCTAGGAGGATGATCTAGGAGCGAGGCCATGCGGTGTGAACGCTGCTCCGAAGCGACTCTTGTGGATGCTCTGAATGACGTGATAAAACCAAAATCATCTATAAAACACCCGAACCTCAGGAATAACATCATCTTCTCTCCTGTGAAAGAGAAGTTTACAGAAAAGTACCACTCTTGGCTGGCAGACAAGATATAGCTGGCCTTTATGACAAAGAAGCAGGCGTTCGTCATGAACTGGCTCTGGATATTAAGATAATAGGCATCTTGTGAACACACCAGTCAATATTGCTTCAAAATAAGCAACAGCTGTCCTGCTGCCAAGCCTCGTCTCGTGGCCACTCACTGGAAATTAAGATCAGTCTCCCGATCACGCTCTTCAGCAATGGAAGCCCAGCACTATTAAATCTTTGCATCAGTGATCTGACGACAAACAGGGAATTGCTGCAAAGTTACAAGTGACCAAAGGAGCGTGGAGGAGCGGGCAGCGTGGGCAGTGGCGTCGCGCGGAGGGAACGGCGTGTTCGGGAAGATGAACTCCCTTCAAGCAAAATGTGCACCTGGGCAACCGCATCTCCAACATGGGGGAACGTTTCTCGGAGGGTGAGGAGGGCTCTGGAAAGGATCGCACAGCCACCGCTCACCCACCGCCTCAAGCAACGACCAGGGAGAAGGGGAAGAATCTGGTTGTGGGGCGCGTACTCGAGGGATGCTGAAGAGGTGAAGGAAACCAGACGTAAAAAGAAGCAAACGGATTTGGTGTCCACAGCTGAAAAGGTGGAGGTGGCATAAGGAGAGGACTAGAAAAAATGTATTGTGATGGGAGAGCTGGAGCACAGTCCATTTTGTTTATTTTAAAAAACGTAGGGCAAAAAGCTCACAGTAACCAAATACCTTTACCAAAAGTATTAATGGAGGAAAAAAACATTGGGTATTTAGCGGCTAATGGAGGAGAAGAGGACAAATAAATGAATGTCGAGAAAACAAGGCCAAACATTTAAATTGAAACAAAACTGCCCATTGGAAATATCAAAGGTTCCTTCCTAGAACAAGTTCTGGGAGAGGTGGATGTTCTTATCTCCACCTCCTGCTCCCTCCTGTCCCCACCCAGCTGCCCCGAGACCGCACTGCAGACAAACCCAGTGAGGCTGCGACGGGCACCGGGGAGAGATACGTCGCCTGTGTGGCACCATGACATCAGCCTACGTGTCACCAATGGTCCCGCGCTCTCACCATCCCGTGGGGGCACGGGGCGTATTTGGTAAGATTTCTGGGCAAGGGTAGGTCAGGGTCAGAGCCCCCGTGCCATCGGGACAGCCCTGGGCGCAGCGGGGCTGGAGGTGTTTGGGGCACCCACATCCCCGTCGCTCACACCAGGGCAAGAGGACTCACGGAGGGACCAAGCGGCGCACGCTGCACGCGCCGAGCAGCTCCGCACAGCCGCGTACGCGGGACACGGGGATTCCCACTGCCCACGACTTCCAACACCGACCCCCACCACGTAACCTCGGAGGGACTCGGGCACAGACGTCCCACTCGGCCGTGGGCACAACGGGGCGGCACGAGCGCTGCGGGTGGACGGTCTGGTGACGCCCTGTCAAACACGGAACAGCCCGAGCTTGCAAGCCACTATTAGGCGCAGATCTGGGCGACGTAAGCCGAATGCGAAATCCGTACTCCCCTATTCCCAGGTGAGGGAAAGGCATCCCGGCGGCCCCACACCAGCCGGGGGGGCGTCAGAGGAAAAGCAGCGCGAACGGCTGCTTCGGCTCCAGGAGTCGGTTTTCCAATCCAACACTGTCTCGGCCGTTACTCAAGCGGGATACATAAAACCTACAGGACAGGGACGTTACCGCGGTCCCCACACATCACCGGACTCCAGCAGTGTGTGCGGCCGCACGTCCCCCCGGCGTGAGGGCTTCCGGGCCGTCACCGCAAGGTTGGAAGAATTGTGAGCTGGAAAATCATGGAGCGTATTAACGTCAGACTGAAATACGACCACAGTACACAGAAATATTTTATACGCATTCTCTTTTAGAAATGTTATAAAGACAATATAATGAGAACGTTGCAAACAAGTCAAGTGTTTTCCTCCTAATCCGGCAATAAAAATATGTCAAAGAAAGGCCTAAAATCCTAATAGGAGAACAAAAAAATAATGGGCTAGGTTATGACAGGATTTAGCTGCAATTTCACTCGAAGGCTTTAATCATGTCTACTACAACATAAATGGAAAATCCGATACAAACCTGTATGAACCATTTATGTCTGTGTTGGTCATCTCAGCTGTTGGGGGGGGCTGAGACCGACCAGATTCGGCAGAGGTTAATGAAGGTACGTAGAGGTCTAAATATGTTTATATCTGAGGAAACATTGCACAAAAAAAGGAAGTGGAGACTCGACTGAGGTAGCAAATACACAATTATAAAAAGGTTTAGAAAGTGATTAGTCATTCCGTTTTAACATCTGCTCTAAGAAAAGAACAAAGGGTTCCTTGATTAAATTAATGTCTGATAAACTTAGAATGAACAAAGAGGGAATACTCTTTTTTCGGGGGACAGCCAGGCTCTGGAAGCCTGCACCGTGGAGAAGGGGAGCCCGACGTCAGAGACGGATTGCAAAGAGCCGAATAACTTAACGACTCAGCAGAGCTGTGCCGAAGGCCGGGCAAGAGGCATCGAGAGGGAGAGCACCAACACCTCTGCCTGAGGTGGGGTCTGGATTTAGCCCGGGGTTCCTGTGGGGATGCTCTCGGCTGCGCTCAGTTCCACGGGGACCCCGGGAGAGAGAGCAGGGAAAGCGAATCCCACAGGACACCCGTCGGGAGGGGGGACAGTGGACAACGGCTCTCTGGGAAAGAGACCGGGACGGCTCAAATATCCACGAACTGCCTTAAAACCACCACCACCTTCTGGAGCCCCGCTGCCTTGACCACGGCCATCACACGGGCAGGCTGCGCAGGCAGACTGCACACAACTTAGAAAAATTTTTATCATCCAGCTGAATCATTTTTTTGGGAAAAAAAGACCATTACAGCGTGGGGAAACTAGACAAAATCTGACAGCGCCCTGGGGAAATGCAGGCTGAGACGGTATTTTTTGCACACATGTGACAGAAAAAAGCCACATCTGGTAATGACCACGGTGGGTGCAGGGCACAGCGGTCGCGCGAGGCACACGGGTCTGACTCGGGTAAATAAGGACAAGTCTAACAAATGCAACTTAAAGCAAATATATAAATATCTAAAAGAACTTTGGGGAGCTATTAAATATACACGCAGTTTTATCTTGGATTAATTTTGTGCTGGAATGGACCAGAAGCCTTAGCTGAAATCTTTTTTTGGCAGCCTCTGCTGTGCAAAATTAGCCCTGGAGTTATCTGCAGACATACTACACTGTACCTACAAAGTGACGCATTCATTTGCGAAATACCCAGTTTCCTGGTCCTCTTATACTGCTTACTTACACTTAAGGCCAGAGGCCACTGAAGTCAGTGATTCAGAGATCAACACGCAGTCTTTGTCCAGCCCAGTTCTTTGCAAAGGTGGCATAATTTGTATTAGAGCACAAAAAATACTGAGTGGAAAGAGATCATGGTCGTGGCAAGGCTATCTGTATTCCACCGGGGGAGCTTCAGAAGTTGATATTCCCTTCCCAATTTCAGGATGTCATTTAAGGTGTTCAGCAGCTCCTGAATTCTGGAAAATGAATCTAAGTGCATGGAAAACTTGTAAGGACCTGACCCTCAAAGCTCCTTCCAACCAATCTCTTAATTAAAAACCATTTACACAACCTAAAACAAATTATTGTGTATGCCAATAGTAAATCTCCCCATTCCAATTTAAAATCCTTAGAGCTTCACTATCGCTCTCAAGCAATGGCAGCAGCTACCGTAAGCAAGCATTTAAGAATGTCTTTCTGGACAAGCTGTTGTAGAAATACTAAGTTTATATTGCTTGCAACCAACTTATATATATTTCATTCCTGTCCCAAAAACCCAAGCAGCAAAGCATTAATTTCTCAAGATTAGTGTGCCTAAATTTACTGAAGTTCACCAGGAAACAGCTGAGTGGTTTTGACACTCAATAAGCAGCCAAAAGGTTGTCGTTTTACTCGTATTAATTTTTGATCAGAGAATGGAAAGCTCATTTTTGTGATAGATAACGAATGTTGGAAGATGTCTGCTATAGTAAGATACACAGGACCGGTGTATCCTCCGTATGAACTCTGGCAGAATAGAGACCTTCCTCATGTCTTCCTGAGGTGACATTACCTCTAAGATTTTGCAAGTTATAGCTCTGCCTTCTAAGAGCTCTTCAGGACTATTTAACAGTAATTACACTTGGACTGTTGAGGAAGGAAAATAGGACTCTCAACACAAATGCAAATATCTTCCATGTGCCCCAAGACAGTATGGAGAATACAAGCAAAAATTGCAAGCTAAGAGCAAATTTTCTTCTCATTTGTAAAATAATAGTACTTTCTACCACTGGCATTCAAAGACGTCTGAAGAGGATTTGTCTACACCTTGCCAACAAAAAGTTTATTTGCATTCTTTCAGGTGGAACGTGACTCGGGCATCTGGGACCTCCGGTCTGGACCATCCCTGTCCTCCCACCCCGTGGGCGCTCAGCCGGGGGCAGACCACCGCCAAGAGCTGTCCCTATGCTCCTCTGCATGACCATTCCCCTGGAAGGGACACTCTGCATCCTGTCACGTATTGCCCATGGAGCACCACCCACCGCGTGGCCCCAAGACCTTCGGCTCCAGCGTGCCGGGACGGCGTAGCTGCCCTTGGCCAGGACGCTTCCAGGCGTCCCCGGCGCTGGGCTGCGGCACCGACGACGCGGGGCAGAGGCGCATCAGTGAACTATGCAGCCGGCAATGTCTCCCATACACAAACGTGGCATGAAGGGATTTAATTTTGCTTTAACTAACTTGTCACTAGCATCCAATTATAGAACCGGTGGGCTTTGCTGATTAATTATGAATTAACTAGATGCAAACCTTCACACAAATTAATCTTATAAACTCTGCTCACACAGACGGGATCTTACACATTCCTCCTCAACCTTTTGTACTTTTTAACTAAGCAGCTGAAAATGTTAACAAACAGCATCGACCGAGTCCGCAGGTCATTCCGCAGGTAACGAGGGTCGCGGCGTCCCCCGTGCCCGCGCTGTCCTCGCCGGCCAGTCCCCGGCTGCGGGCTCGCGCGCACCAACAGACGCCGGTGACTGAGCAGAGGAAGGAGACCCGGGCGATCAGAGGGCACTGACAAGTGAAAGTCAAGTGATTAGCTGGCAGTGTCAACAGTTTTGCTGCTAAAGTGCTTTCTGCATATTTTCTCAATAAAAGCAAGACAGCGCTGATGAGGTATTTGACAAAACAGAATGCTGAATCATTTTTAGAACATCACCTCTTCTCACGCAGAGGGAATCTTCCGTCTTCCCCATCACAGCCAATTAAAACATTCAAAACACTTCTTCTTGCCTGACAGTGATTGGAAAAGATCATGAGACTTCATAAAATAAACTTTTCGGCTTTTTGCTGTTTGGTCCGTTCTTCTCGTCCCCCTCGTTCTGAGCATTTTACTGGGTATGGCAGATCAGCATTTTTCTCAACCCAAACATTTTTTCCTTGAACGCGAGTGCAGAGTACAGCTTCGCCAATGCAAACAGCAGAGACGCTTTTCCGCTCGAGCACGGCTGGTGTGCGGCACGGCGGCTCCGCGGCACGGCTCCCCCGCTCCTGCAGACGAGGTGCCCCGAAAAACCCCGTCCTTTTGCAGGGATGGACACGGCGGGCCCAGGAGACAAAACTGCTGGAGAACAGCGATTCCACCTCATTCCAGCAAAACAAACAGCTGAGTCCTCGCAAGCATCGCCCCGAGGTCTGCGTTCCCCTCTGACTGCTCTGTTTCAGAGCCGCTCTTCCTTCGCAGCACCCCGAAGGTGAGACGCAGCCATCTAATTAGGGATGTCATCTGAGCAAGAACTGAAATGTTACTTGAACACAAAATTACTTACTATTTCAGCTTTTTTCAAGACTGAAATGGTGAAATGCCGTCCCTTGAGAGCAGTCCCCTCGTACAAAACTGGTATCCGTACAGTGAAACTTCAAACACTCACTAAAATTTTCACGGGCTCAATATCGCGCAAAAGAAGATCAATACTTCCGCGTGTAACTCACAGCGCCCAGACATTCACAGTGTCCAACAGATCACAGGAAGATTCGCAGCGATAGGCATAAATTTAAACATTGTTTGTTTCATTTTTGTAAACAGAAGGTTGTCAGCGTTTGGGAGAAAAGGCGGGAATACACGCTCATATCCCTGTTTACTGCCGAGATAAAACGCTTCATTGAGACTGACCGTGCGCTGAGTCTTACTTAAGCCGGCTACAGCACAAAATCGAAAAGCAATATTTTCTCAGCCACTGAAACCAACTCACGTTCCAGATTCGAGGAAAAGCAGAAGAAAACACAGAAAATTCTGGGTTGCTCGCTTCCTCAAACCTCACGTTAACACCGCAAAAAGTGCCATTAAAAATGAGTCCCATGAGTGGACAGAAATCTGTTCCCTCAGCCGTCCAATTCATCATTTTTATCCAATACGTTGCCTGTAGGTTTACAAATCACAAGGAATTTACCCAGTGTGCTTTCATAAGCAAAAGTGGACAATAAATCATCATCATCATCATCATCATACCGAAGCCACTCACGTAACACACACAGTTTCATTTTCATGCCAAATTTCATTACTGGTAACTGTAAAAAAAACCCAAACCCCAAAACCCCCAAACCAACAACCTCCCACCCCTGTTTGAGCATTCTTCAAAAACAACGATACAGTATTAAGGATGGATATCAATTCAATTATTCACCTTATTCATATGTGAATAATTTATTCACAGTATTCAAAGAGCTTTTATAAAGAAGTGTTTGCATTTAGCACAAGGGTCTGAAGGACGGGGACGCTCCCTCTGACGCTCCTGCCACCGCTGTGCGGTTCTTGCTGCACCTCCTCAAACTTTTGATAAATCCTCCTCTGAAACTGCAATTAACACCTTTTGCAGGTCGCCCCACAAGATTAATTTTCCGAGCATAGATTAATGAAAACGCGTACAGAAGTGTTTAGAAAATATTTTCTCTATTAATCTCCATCAGCAGCAGATTACCACCAGGGCGGCTAATGAAGACGTCATATCGTTAAGGTGAAAGCAGACGGGGAGAAGGACGGGGACACTCTCATCGGTGCCCTGAGCGGCGCCTCTGACGGGGACAGCTTTGTCACCATCATGTCCCAGGACACTACTTGGCCCAAAATTTATTTGGGTTTAAAGCTGCGCGCGAGAAGAGTGAAACTTTCAGACCGAAGAATCTTGTGTGAAACCACGACCCTTGCCAGACCCCACTGTGCATTTAATACTAATTTAGAGGACATAATGCTATAAAATATTCCTTTATTGGAAAATAAGTGGCATCATTCCTTAAAAACTTAGCCTTTGCTTCTTTAAGGGTTTACTTTGTGTTTTGTTTCAAGCAAAACCTAAAAATAAATGAATTGGGTGGTAAAAATCTCCAGTTCCCCACAAAATCAATCTAGAGCGCACGCTATTTCTCTTTCAAGTTTACTCTTAGGACTTAAAGGCTCCTTTTCTAGAGAACTTTTCCTGACCATATGCCAGTGTCAGAGATGTTTACCAGAATTATATAAAGAATTTGAAACAAACACAATAAAGAAAAATACAGAAGATGCTGCAGAGCGAAGCTGACACCTGAGAGGAGCCCACGATCGCTGCAGAGCGCTCTGCAACGCGCACTGAGTGCCCCTTTCGGCTCCCCAGACTCCTTTTTTTCCCCATCAACAGAGCATCTTTCATGTTTCTTTCTTTAACAACACTGTCTCCTGGAGTTCAAGCAAATAAGAGTTTGTTTCCTCTTTATCTTTTTACAGCATTAAACTCTCTTTTAAATAATAAAACCTGCCATTTTGCCTTCATTTTTCCAAGCTCATTTGTTGCAATGTCGCATTTTGATATAGTCCAGCTTACAGCCTAGTTTAGGTTTAAAAACAGCAAACGTGGCCGTTTACTCATGCTGCCTCGCGGAAGGAGGCTGCTCTCCCCCGCCTCACTGCAAAATCAATCACAACCTGTATTAAGGCTCTCCTTGAAGGAAGGGAAAGCAGCGGGATGAGGAGCCGAAACCACATCCCCTGTCCTTTGTCAGCAGCACAAAGCTCCGCAGCTCCCGTACCCTTCAAAGCTCCTTGCTCCTCGCAGGCGCATGGCACGCAATCACGGAGGACCCGCGTGTGCTTCCTCCGCCGCAATTCCCCCCCCAGGACAGTGCAGTCTTCGCATCAGCACTGACGACCCCGATCTGTTCGGCGTTCAACTGAACAGGACTACAGCTGAAAGCAATATTGATAAAGGTTATCTTCAAGCCTTCTTTTTCTAAATTCGCTATGCGCTCTTAATAAATTGGCCGTTACCTTTTTAATGTTAAGGATGCCACCTCACAATGATAGCCCTTGCTTTATAAAATGTGGGTATCATTGCGATATTTCAAGGTTGGCTTGAAAATTTAACTTGGAATAAAAAGGTGTTTCTCTAATGACGTCAAGGAAAAGAGAGGGACCGACCTGTGCTAAGGCTGGATTTGACCGTGACTATCAGCTGAGCATCCCCGCAGGGTTCGGGGAGGATACTGGACCCTTGGCGACTCTCGTGAACCACATCAGTTCCCCAGTGCTCGTTTGGAGACGATTTTGGGCACCCTACCAAAACTCAGGCCAGAACAGCAGTCCCCTCAGTTTAGTACTATTTCTGGTCAATCTTGGGCATCTTCAGCTATTTGACAAAATGAGCTGCGCGGCACAGGCGAGTGCGGTGCTCCGAGGGCTCCTGCGGCGGGTCTGACCCTCACCCGCTGTGCGAACCCCCCTCTGCTGTGCCGCCCGTGTCACCCTCAGCTTCCGTAAGGCAGAAATCCAGGACAGACGGGATTTATCCCGCTTCAGCTCCACCCCCGGAGCCCGCGCGGACCAGAGCACCAAATGGGGACCGTCGGCTGGAGGTGAGACAGTGAGAAACGTCCCGGAGGGAGAGATCTGTCACCGGGCGGCCGTGGTCACATCCATCAGCGAGAGCAACCAGAAACCGCGCTGGTGCGGAAGCCCTGTGCCATCCACCTTCCCGGGCCAAACGCATTCTTCAGCTGGAGCATGAAATCCCTTCCATTAGTGCCTCCCAGTGCCGGCAAACACCACGCAATTTAGGATCCCAAATGCTTCCTGCAGGACATATTTTTGGCGTCATCAATGTACCCCACAGTACAAAGCATCTCTTAGTTTTGAGTCTTGCCCTGCATGACACGTGCAGCAGTGAGACGGTGATTTGGCACCAAGAAACAGCTGTCTTCTCACAGTTCCTCACGCAGCTCTACCAACCAGACCTATCCTGCCTGTGTGTCCCTCGCAGCTTGCACAGAGCCTGCCCACCACGAGGGATGCTTGCGACCCAGACCTCCTCCTCTTCCTCCTCCTCCTCCTCTTTCTCCTCCTCCTCCTCCTGCCCCTTCACACTCGCGACATCGGCAGAGTCAGACATGTGCAGGGAACGGCGATTGGAGAATGATCGATTCACAACGGCGACTGTTGAGACACCAACTTATCTCCCCCTTGCAGAGCAGGGGAGGTCCAATAAGTATAAAGTTTAATGCTACCCTGTTTAATGATATTTTCACTTCAACCGAACTGTAAAATTAACTGAGAACTTACACTAAAAAAAGACTTTTATTTTATGCTGATCATTAACTAAGGAGGCTTCACACTTGAGATCTGTTACATTAAAGGGAACTGAAATTGCTTGTATCAATTACCTTATTCTAAGCGGACAGAATTCTCATAAAATATTGAAACTGTTTGTGACTATGGAGGAGAGAGCGGCCGAGTCCTGGGAGGGAAGGGACCCCTGGCCCGCGGCCGCTGCCCGTGCTATGTGACCTGCCAGCACGGTGAAGACCACCAGCGGGACGGTGGCTCTGGTGCCGGCACTGCGCGATGCGCCGCTCCGCCTGCGGCACCGGGCGCCGAGAGGACGGCTCGGGCTGACCGCCGATCCGGTCGCTGGCTTGTGTTTCTCTTTATGTGGGTGCTCATCAAATATCTGACGCGTCAGCTCGGGCAGGCTTTGGAGTGATGAGACGGGCAGCGCCCCGGCTCACCGCCTCACCCTGCGGAGCAGCAGCATCCATCAGATCATTTTACGCACCTACTCAGCCGGATCAATCTCACCTGTACATCGCGGGCCTGTATAGCGCACAGATAAACCCAACTTGGAAAGAAACGGAGAGCGACTGGATGACAGGGGAAGCCATGGTCCTGTCTGCTTTGTCCCCCCTTGCCCTCAATGAGCATCTACCCAAATCGTTCAGGACTCACACGCTGACCTCATGGCGCTGGCAGGAGCGAGGAGCTGCAGGGTGATGGGGCGGCAGCCGCTCGTGCTGCCGGGCTCGTTTGCTCTCCCTCCCTCTAATAACCAGGAGAAACGACCCTGCAGGCCACGTGCCCAAGCAGATCTGTGCTGAAGCTTACCTTGCCTGGGAGCTGCAGGCATCTATGTCATAGAAATGCAGGACAACTTCTATCAAGCAATGATTTCTGGTTATTATTTTTGAAATATATGAAGATCCAAGAGTAATAATCAGTTAACCTGACAAAACTTCCTAAAACGTAAGGGCTTCAAAGGACTCAGTCTGACTCAAATCTTTCTGGAAAATTCACAGCAGTGTTTTTTAAAATTAATTTCATTCGTAGCTGTCTGCACATCTGTGCATAGTTTTTGATATTATCTCAGTACTATAAATATTTAGAAATCTGTTTTCTGTGTCCATTCATGTATTTTCATGGGACACATGACCCTGTTTCTGCCTTTGTGTTACAGTACATAAAGTATTCCTTTCCTTGATAAAAATTCTTACAGAAGTCCCACGACTGGTTGCGGGCTCTCTGCTTAAAGCAGTTCCCAGCAAAATGTTCACAGGGATGTGGATTTTCCTTACGCAAAGGGTCTCAGTCTTGGACTGCGTGCCTCAGCAGATGGTCCAAGCATAGCATTGGTCACTCTTTCACACATCATTTGAAGATTTTCTCTTTTTGGCTCTATTTCCCAAATGTCCACGTTAAAGTTGAAAAACATCTCACAGGCTTCTTCCCTCCATCGCTACGGGCAGAGCGCAGGGGTTTAACACGATGCATTTAAACCCTGGCAAGTGCCGGGGTCACTCGCAGCCTCGGTGTTGAGGCTGCACAGCACCGACCTCCCCCCGCTCCGAGGGAGGCACCGCGGCCCCCGTGCTCAGCACGCTCCCACGCTACCTGCTCTGGACCGCAGGCGTCATTTTCTGCTACGTAAATGATCCTCTTCAGGTTCTAATACTTAAACCAAACACAGGTACACTCAGCTAGAGCTTCATTACTTTGCTGTTTACTGTGTTAAGTAAATGTATCTGCAATGACCATAGTTCAAAACCTAATAAAGTAACCAGCTCGGAAAAACCATCCTCAGCATAACACGTAGTCTCAGCGAGTGGACAAGGAGAGAACTGGTTAAGCAGGAAAAGCACCGAGGGAAACCGGCAGCTGGCAAAAGCAGCTGGGTCGGAGGAGCACCAACACAGCAAGCAGAGAAGGGGAGCACTTCCCCAAACACCAGCGCGGCGCAGGCGAGCTCGAGCCGGGAGTGAGCAGCCGTGGGCTGAGCATCCCCCTGCGGCTGCGCGCACCTCCGGGACCTGCGACCCCAACACCCTTCCGTTACCGCTGCTATGAGATACCTTCCCTGGCTGCCAGGAATTGCTATTACAAATGACAAACCAAGCTTAAATTACTCACCTAAATTTAAATTGTCAGTGTCTCTACAGTGTTATTCATAGAGTAGGAAGATCCTTTTCCTTCCTAGTTTGTGAGTATTTCTGCTGAGCGCCCCATGTTTCCTTACAGGCGAGCTGACTGTGCTACCCTCCGACATTCAGAGGGGGTGACTCAACGAATTGTTCCCCGAGATGTCTGTCTCGCCCACGTAACAGCCTTTGCTTGTGATGGGGAAATTTAAACATTCCAACTATCCCTACAGAGCGGATGCTCAAACAAAAAAGTTGAAAAAAATATATTCAAGCCGAAAGTTAAAAGCCTAAAGTAAACATCAGTGCAGACTTATTTATCCGAAAAATATTGGTTGCCGTTGCCCAGCTAAGATTAAATACTCTATTAATAGTCAACAAACAAAAGGAACAAGCCACAGCGATACAGATGCAGCGACAATGGCAACAGGGACCCGAGGATGCTCCTATCGGTCCCAGGACCAAACGCCCCCCCATCTCCTGGAGAGGACGCTTTACCCGTCAGTATCATCGGTACAGGAAAGAAAGCTCAACATGCGTTAAAATAAAAGCAGAGCTGAGACACAGTCTGCCAGGCGGGGCAGGGAGCACCGTCTCCTGCGGGCAGCGGGACTCCTCGGCGCACGCGGGGCTGGAGGCGGCACAGTGAGCAAAGGAGGATCGGGGCCCCACGAGCATCCTCAGGACGTCAAGCATGCAGCAACAGCCACCCATCAGCTGCACTGGAGAGCCATCGTGGCACAGGTGCCCTCCAACTCCGCACCCCTTGGATACCGAAAAGCCAATTCCCGTTTTTCCCAGGATTTGCATGGCATGATTTGTTTGGTTACGTGGAATACGAGTTCCTACAGGCAGCGCCCCCTCCACCTCCAGTCCCCCCAGCAACACTCGACGGCTGTCATCTGACCCAACGCAGCACCCAGCGTTGGGTCTGCACCGACACCCGCCGCCCCAGGGAGACAGAAAAGAAAGCAGCCCCCCAAAATTAAAGTGCTTCTGTAATTCTCTTGCTGTAGAGCCTCTGATACAGTTCTGTGTCGTTACAAGTACGCAATTAATTACAGACCAGTTGTAATGCACTTTGCAAATGAAAAATTCTATAAAAATGTAACTATTAATTCTACAAAAATGTAATTATTAATTCTATTACTACTACTGCCAAGGGCAGAAATCCAGTCTGAAATGTAAAACTCCCCTCAGGTGACTTGAAGACACACAATAAATGGTGCAAGGGTGTGAAGTATTGTTGAAGGACCATCTGAGCACCAAACCCCGCCAAGCACAACCCAACCAGTGCAGATAAATACCTGTGCTTGCACAACTGCGCAAGCATCTTTATAAAAATACTTCTTCCTGCAGGTAGTGTGTATGTGTTGTGACCATCCTCTTCACCTTATTCTCTTTCCTCTTAACATACAAAGAGCCATTTTCAGTTGCAGAAGGTGCTGACTTAGCAAGATTGGGTTTGCTAGCAAGGTACCTATTACCCACCAGCTTATCCAACCACACAATATTTATTTAAACAAAAGCCAAACCTCAATTGTTTGAGTGGGACGAGCACATGAAAGCGCCCAGCTGTCCAGCTCAGCTGTTGGCACCTACAAGTGGAATTGTTCTTTATCACGTACGGACGTTCCGGGAGGTTTCATGAAGCCAAACTCTAAATTTAGAAGTCATCATCTCAAAGTTGTACCTGAAATGATTCATCACGACGACAGCAGCAGTGTGTGAAATGGAGGCATTTGGAGAGTAACATAGACAGGTATTTATAAAGTACGGGGATAATTGCAATGTTCAGAGCCTTCTAAATATTGATCGTGCCGCCCCAGAAAGGTGTGGCTTTTCCATTGTTTTACAATGAATCTGCTACTAAGCATAATTAACCAGCAAATCGTGTTTCAGCACGCACTATCACACAACAAAAATCTAACTATATTCTGGAGAGGGGCAAAAAAGAAAGAAAAAAAGTAGGAAACGAGGACCCTCCCGCCCTGAGCAGCCCATGCCAGAGCTTTCGCCAGCACTGATCACTTCTGGCCACGGAGCCCAGTGCTCCCACGTGCAGATGCCGCGTGCAACCTCAGTCCTCGGCTGCCGCCCGGCTCCGTCCCGGCACGAGCCCCACGCCTTGCACCCCGACTGCCACGAGAAGGCTCCTACAAAGACACACGGTTCCGAGATGAACAGAACGCGTCTCCTCGTCCTCAGTGGGCTTTTACCCGCAGCTGTTCGTGCTCCGGGTAATTCTTGTGCCGACGCGTCCTCCACTTTAGGCAGCTTTTCACCTCCCCACTTTATTCCTTTGACATTTGTGCGCGGGGCACCGTATCACCTCTCAGCCTTGGTTTTGCCAGATTAAACAAGCTAAACAAGCCTTTTACTTCCGCTCATAAACCGACACATTTTCCTGATCAGTTCTACTTGTCCTTTTCTGTTCTGCTTTCCACTGCTGTTTCCTGAACACCGTTCTCCTCCATTGTATATGGTATTGTAAATAATGCAATGCCACCTTGCTCAGTGGCCTCGTCGTGCCCTACGGCTACCGATTATTCCTCCTTTGAAGCACCCTACGATTGCACATGCCAAAACAGCAATTAGCACACGCTGTCTGAGGCTAACAAACCCTGCACGACACGCAATTGCGTGTAACAGCCACCCTGTATGCACGTATGAGACATGGGGTTTAGCTGCAGAGGTCTTCCAGTGTGCGAAGCACTGCTCAATACACGCAATTTAAGAAAGCGCGGTTTTACACAGCCTGCAAGCAGAACCTCTGTGGGGCAGCGGGAAACAAGAATGCGCCTCAAAGAACAAAAATGGTATAAAAGCTATCTCCCTCTTTCTCATCATTATATTCCCAGTCACAAGCTACGTGTTGATTATCTTCCATTAACGTATTGTGTCCTCTTCCTTAACTTCCTAATAAAATGTTTATCTCCAAGGAAATTCAGCAGAAAAGACTGAATTTGCATATAAATAATAGACATGTCAAAACATAAGATGCTGGGATTTGGTATTCTTACTAAGAGTGTTAAACATGATTTGTATTAATTTCCTTAAATTCCAGTGCAACTCCACGGAATGCAATCACCACCAGTGGCATCGTACAACTAATTGCATTACTGTTACATTTACTGAAGTTATGACTGGTGATTAGGAACTGCCCTTTTTGGCTACGTATATTTTTGGCCAATCCTTTCCATAATCTAAATGCAGCTTCTTAATTCTGCATTTCACAGAGGAAAAACGGGACGATAATAAGGTTTTTAGACAGGATAAAATGTGAAAAACTAATGGAAGGGAAGCTCGTTTTTCCAGAGGAGGAAGGAGGTCCGTACCACCGCATGCGCTGGACCCCAATGGAGGCAGCGCTGCGGCGGCCGGCATCGCAGGAGCCCTGCATGCCGCGCTCGGGAGGGCTCACCGCCCCCGGCAGCCGCGTGGGAGCGCGCGGTGACGTGGGGCCATCCGAGCCAGGGCTCGCCGACGGCGGCCGGGACGCACCGCATGGGGGTGGTTTTTCTGTCTCTGTGCATTGGAGCTGCAGCACAGAAGAAAGTCCCAAAGGAAAGCTAATCTCCGCAGATAATGATCCACCGCAATGGCTTTCAAATTGGAGCCAGAAGAACCCTGAATGCTAAAGGTGAACTTCAATTAAAGATCCGCTGCGCATTTTGCTCCAGACCACGATAAAAACTTCTTTCCCTGCCAACAGCAAAGTCTCCCGTGAATTCTATTTTTTTCAAAACTGGCTATTTTTGAAAGCCAGCTTAGAAAACACATGTGCTCTAGGGTATAAAGGAGGCAGCGCTGTGTGTAAGATGTAATACTGGGAGGTAGAGCTTAGTATATTGACATTATAAAAACCGGGTAGCAATGGGAAATAATATTTTTACAAAGGTTACAAACATGAATGTAAGACCTAAGGGCAATTTTCCAGATGCTGCTTAGTAACACGGTATTGTGCATTCCCTCTTCTCGTACCGAGCGAAGTGAGGTGGGCGACACAGACCGCAGCCGCAGTGCTCACCATCCACCCGGCTGCAGACACGCGTCCCGTCACCACGAGCGGGCGCAGCATTCACCAGGGAGGGAAATCTGCTCCCAGCCGGCAATTCCCGGCGCGAGGAGCGTCCTCCCAGCTCCCGCCACCGAGGCATATTCCGGCACATTTGCACCCCCCATACTGACGGCTCCTGCAGTCCACTTGCTATCGCTTCTGCATTCATAAATCAACTTTACGTGATGTACCAATCTGGGAACAGTGCAATAAAATACACCCTTATTTTTGGAATATCACATTTGTTTGCAAAGAAACAGGTTTTTTCTAGTAGCTCCCAAGACAGCTTGCTTGGTTCTGGCGAACGTTGCGCAGAGCAGGGCAGAGAGGTCTTCTGCGCGCTGCAGGGAGGGTGATCACATCCCCACACTGCAAACCCTTCCAAACGCCGGCCACCGCTGCCCGGCGCTTCAGTGCTCAGGAAAGTAAAATATGCACCACCCATGGTAAAATGGGCGATAACAGAAACTTCTTATGTCCATATTTTTTTAAAAAAAAAAACAAACCAAAAAACTATTTCAAGTAGTCTGGCAAACATCACCCAGATGGCAAGTTTGCTGCATCCTTGCTGAAAAATACTGTGCAGCCAACAAACCCATATGGCCAACCAGAGAAGCCACATAAAGATAACGATATGCCTGTACAAGCAAAATGTTAATGAATTAGGCCCAAAGTAGATAAAAATCTGCTACCTGGTACATTACACCTGTTTATGAAATCAATATGTATATTTATTTTAACATTTGGTCATTCATAAACACAGGACAGGCAGGTAGGGTAAATTCCAAGATGTTGGCACCAGCCCACCCGGGCAGCCTGTTCTGCTCTCCCCACCCCACTATTTGCCCCTCTTTCATCTGGAAATGGGGTCCAACAGCCTTTAAATTCCCCTGAATGGGAAAGCGATGAGACATACAAGCAGATGGCCAACAAATAAGATTCCGGAAAAACCTCTCACTGCCTGTGGATTTACCTTCTTTAAGAAGGTCTACCCAGTTCACTAGAGGACCATTACACTCACATCCACGTACCTCCAGGCACCAACAGATATGCAGAAGGCGCTGCATCATTTGAGCCACTGACGCAAACGAATGCCAAGTAACGACGCCTTCAAGGCAATACGCAATATGAATAAATACAGTTACCATCAGACAAGGTGAAACAACAATGTCAGCATCTAACAGCACCAAGAGTTAAAGCACAGAGGGAGTAAGAAACTCATTATTCATCCCACCTTTATTTAAGCTACACAGAAAAGCGAGGGGGCCCCAGGTCCTTTGCTGCGATTATGAATAATGTTATAATACCGCTGTGGACGTGAGACACAATGGACGGGGACAGGACTCTGTCGTGTCACGTAAGAGACCCTGCAAAACATACGGAGGAGCGATGGAAAAAACAATGTTCCACCTCAGAGGCGGCGATCGCAGCGCTTCATCGGACGAAGCACTTGCAAGCTCTCCGCAGGCATCCCGGCAGAGGACAGCGGGAAGGAGGAGCAAGGATGCGCCTCACCGGACACTCATGAGAAAGGCACCAGGAAAAGCAAATCCCGGCACTGCGTGTGGGGGCGTTCGGCAACGGGAACTAACGGGGGCAAAAATGAGCTTCTGAACACTGAACGAGATATGCACCCTGTGGCAGATATGCCAAAAAGGAAAAAAAAAAGAGAAAAAAGAGCTGCAAATGGAAGGATGCACAGAGGGGAGAGGCTGTCAGAGGTGTCCCAGGCTGGAGACAAGGCAAGGACCACGGCGGGGAGGGGGCTGAGAAGCACCTGAGCAAAGATGACTGTGGATGAGCGCAAAGGGAGAGTGCAGGGCACGCGGCGGGGGCTGCGAGCAGTGCCCTCAGTAAGGTCAGACGCAAGAGGGAGAATGGAGAAGAGGCAGGCAGGGATTCAGCTCCTTTGTTTTACAAAGGGAAAGGCAAAATTTGACGTTAATACCTTTAAAATTGGAAAGGAAATCTTCTCAGAAGCACTCCTGTAACTCTGTGATTTTTAGGGAAATCCTTCATTTGTTTTTAAAATGTTGAGAAAACATTGATGCAATCAAAGAATGAACAGAGTAAGGAGAAAAAAAGGATTGCTTTCTCCTCTTGCTTCTTCTTCCCATAGACAAATTCTAGCCGAGGCTGCCCGATGCATGGAGATGCAGGGGCAGAGCTTCACGAGGCTCTTGGGTATCGTCCTGCTGGTGACACTATCACCTCAAACGTTTTTACAGCCCTGGTAGACTCAGGAAACCAGCTGAGCACCTCCTGCGACATCCTGGGGGAAAACCCCTCCGCAGGTCGGCAGGCGCTGCAGGATTTATCGGGAAGGGTTCACGGCCAATGTGCCAAGGTATGACGCGCAGCCAGGAAGAGCCCTACCGACAGCTCGGGCAACGAGGAGACCCTGCCCTGATGAAGAGCCATGGGTGGGCAGCGCAGTTCACCACCTGCAGCCCGGTGTCCTCGCCGGTCTTCACCACCAGACAAGTCACCGGTGCACTCAACCGGCAGAACAACTTCAGGCAGCGCCAACCAGCACGCGAAGGGCTGTCGAGGCAGGTACGGCGACGGGCACCGAGCTGCTGCAGGGGCACCAGGGCCGCCTCTGCCCAGCTCTGCCATCACCACCGGCTTCTCCATGGCTCCCATCCATGTGAGAGCCCTTTCTGTCGGCTTCCGAGATGACACCGAACTGAAAAAGCTGCGGAGGGAGCTGACAACATGAATCTTTTATATTAGGATTAATCAATTAAAAGGCCATTACAGCAGGAAACGTCAGGATGCTGGATGGCCAAACAAATCTGTATTTATGCCCTCCTGCCTGGAATTCCCCACTTGCTATTTACCATCACCCTGAGTCATCTCTCATTTAGTCTGCTCTGAAAAGGCAGGGTTAGCTGGTTGTGAAACTCGGGGCGGTTGGGGAGGAAGGGTGTTTCTGCCGCCCCCCGCGGGCACGCGGAGGTCCTGCCCAGATGCGCGGTCACGTCAAAAGAGGCAATAAAAGGCACAAGCCTTTAACACGTTTTTAACTTCACAGAGGCTTTTGAAGGCTGTGCGTGATGCTGCCTCCTCTGCACTGAATTATCGCCGATGCCCCCTCCAGCTCGCGGGGAGCCCGCGCGGGTACCGCCGCAGCGGTTTCCATGGCAACAGCCGATCTGAAGCAGGATTCCTTTCTCATCAGTCGAGATGGCTCAAGTATCCATTACACATTACTGTGGCGGACTGAATAACAAACACAAACGCTAACAAATCAATGAGACGCGCAGAATTTTAAGCCCTGCAAAACGCTCGCTTTCTTCTGTATTCCCACGAGCCTGAGGCTCCCCAGCCAAGCTAGAGCGAAGGGATTTCAAATTTGGCAAGAATCTAGGTGACAGATCCTCCTGAAGTGCAAATTGCCACAGTTCCACTGAAGTCAGCAGAGATATGACAATTTACACCCACTTAGGTTCTGCCACCGGGTAATTAGCACATTGCAAATAACTGGAAACATACTCCCAAATAAGAACACTCTTAAGCTTGAAGCAAGAATGTTTAGATAAAAAAAAAACACCACCACCACATCTTGCAGGCTTCTCTGCTGGCTTATTCTAATATATTACTGGATGAAGCCCAAAATTTAATTCAGTTACCGGTCTTTTTGTTTCCCTAATGAAACGAGGATGGAACCACAACAGTATTATCTGCCTTGATGTACCTGATGTACTTCAGCCGACACATCTCCCACTGGGTACAACCCAAATGCTCTTTCACTCCCAATCCGTTTGGTTCCCCCGCGCCACCCAAGGACGAGCACCCCGAACCGCTGGCTCTGGCCACACACTCGCTCACGCTGCGGTGTTGCTGCCAGCCCAATTTTACAGACTTTTATCTCAGCCACACAGGTAACAACGCACATGTTGAACATCTGCAGGACTGTTAAGAGATTTTGCTGTTCTCAACACCATGGCGCTCTGCTTTTTATACAGTCACCAGAAACACTAATTCTTGGCTGGCATTAATTATTAACTATATGAAATATCTGTATGCAATACGTCGCAATACGTAATGAGAGGAAGTAAATAGACTGTCATGTTTGCCACTTGTAACATGGGAAGGGCTACTAACTTTTAATCACACGTAACAGCAATGTTCTGTACAATTTCTCTCGTAATCAATATCCAAAAAGGTCAAGCAGAACGAACCTCTCATTCTTTCACGTTGGTCTGACTGGTCTAACATCAGTCCCAGGCAAAGCAGTGGAAAAAATGATATGAGATTCAATTAATAAGGAATTAAAGGATGTGACTACAACTAATGCTCGCCAACCTGGTTTCGTGGGAAATAGCTCTTGTCAAGCAATCCTGATTTCATTCTTTGAGGCGGTTCAAAGTTGGGTTGACAAAGGCAACATACATGGAAGGCACGTAACGTTTTGTGCAGCATTAGTACCAAACAGCCTGCTAACATTAAAAAAATACCGCTATACATTATCTGTAACACACACATTTAATGGATTAAAAGCTGGCGAGCTGACAGATCTCAAACGCAGTGGTCAGCTGGGAATTCTAATTGAATAGCGAGCTCTAGGGGAGGAGGCTGTACCCTGGAAAGCAATGACTCGGGAAGAGTTAAGGCTTTGGAGTGGACAAATGACTCAGCCCACATGTGCATGCAGCCGTGAAACCGAATTGCTGTCATGGTTGGCGCTTGCAGCGGAGAAAAGTGGCTGGTGAAGGTTTCTGTGTGACAGCCGGACAGAGACACCAACACATCTCTTCCTTTGCCCGAGTGATAAAAGCAGGGCTCTGCCACACCAGTTTGCCCAGTTAGAACAGTTTTAAAGAGGGGGAACGTCTAAAGCGGCACAGCAAGGCTGCCCTTCCCTTCCTCTTCGCCTGACACGGGCACCCTTTGCGCCTATCCAGCACGCACGAGCTGCGAAGCTGCCATGACGGCGCCGCGCGGCCACAGGGGACCACAGCCACCCTCTGCCCCGACCCGCAAACCCTGCGCAGGCGCTCCATCCACCCTCCCACACGCGCGCTCGCTGCTGGGAAGCCAAAAAAAGCAGAAACGCCGGGCAGCCAGAGGTCCCTGGTATTTGCTTCTGTCCGCCACCAGCAGCGGACGCTCAGGGACTCCCGCCTCCGGGAAGAGCCGTGTCCGTGCCGGCAGTCCGGCCCCGGCCCCGAGCTGTGCCCTGCCGACACGAGGCTCGCGCTGATCAGCGAATGATGCCTCCTAATGCCTCGGACGGCAGCAGCTCGCATTTCTTGCATTTCCAGTAGGTTATCCCAAAGGCCCACAGTGCTGAGTCTTGGGAATTTAACGTGATTTCCACGCCCCAACAACAAACTAACCCACTAAAACACCCCCACTTTCGCCTGCTGGCAACGCGTTCTCTCCCTCCTCTGCTCCGAGAACCTTCTGCAGGGAAAGTCGCGGGGAGGGGATCCACGGGAGAAGCTGGCAGTGGACTGATGGTGTGCGGCAAGACTTGCCATACCCACTCGAGTCCCAGCATCAACAGAAAGAATAAAAGAAAGAGGCAGCCCCAGCGGTAAGAGGAAGGGGATTTTCACAATGAGAACCATCAGCCACTGGAATAATGTCCCCAGGGAAGCATTGGATTCCCCATCTTTGGACCCTTATAAGATTCAGCTGGACAAGATGCTGGGCCATCTTGTCTAGACCGTGCTTTTGCCAAGAACGGTTGGACCAGATGATCCTGGAGGACCCTTCCAACCTGGGATTCCAAGGTTCTACGGTGTATGGCCCCAAACCACCAGCATAAAGACAGCACCTTCCATTCGCAGTCCTGGTCGGGGTACCAGACTGCTCGGAATTAAAGCCTGCTTTAGTAACGTCTGCATCAGCAGATAACTCAGGGCTTTAAGCAACGTATACGTGTTTTAACGCGATCTGACAGGGAGTGGGAGTTTTTCTTCCCAACGTCTGGTTTGCTGCCTTTCCTCGCAGCAGAGCCATCCTTCCCCGTCCCCTCCCTCGCAGCCAGGGTTCGTTATTAGCCGGGGAAACAGAGGGTGTCCGATGGCGAGGGGGGAATAAATCATTGTTCTCGGCTAAATGGAGTAGTGCGGATCTGCTAGAAACGCCGCCTTTTACCAACAGTGCAAATAATGAAGATTGCATGCACTGGGGACAATGCAATGAGCCGCTGCACTATTGATGGGGTATTTGTACAACTCCGGGAGTCATGTTTCAGAAGCAAGCTCTATTAAAGGCAGCATCTTTGTTCAGAAGCTGAGGATTAATACCGCTCCTCAGACAATGTATAGGTTCCCCCAGCTAGACCCAAGAGAAGTCTAAGGAAGAGCAGCTCTTGCTTGTGTCTCCCTTCAGCCATCGCGTGTTTCTGACGGGAGCGCCGCAGCGGCTGCCACGCGACTCACGTGCGTCTGTGCGGGTGCGTGTAAGGGAGCATCGTTACAGTATGTCGGTAAGTGAATCTTCATGGAAACACGTTTGGAATTTAATCTGTGGGGGATTATCCACTGGCAGACATGAAATAGAGACATTATCACACTACATCCATCCCCGTTTAGCCTGGGCTCCCGTTTCTGACAGCCGCCAGCGTGAGATGCACTGGAGAAAGGTGAAAGGCTTCTGCAGGAGACATCAGGAACTCCTGAAGGCATAACCCTAAATCCTAAGAACCTTCCACTCTGTAGCTACTCCACTGGCAGAGAGAATGAGATCTGTGAGAAACATGATTTATCTATACAATTATAATTTACATTTTAATAAATAACGCTGCAACAAACACGTCAAAGTATTTCATCCCTAGTGTCTAATTTTGTTGCTGCCACTCAGCACGTTCCACTGCTTTCCATTTTTCACTTGAAACTCCTGGGACCGCTGACTTTGTAACCCGTTTATACCATTCTCCAGGCAGGGCACCTGCATTTATGTCCAAAGAAGAAAAGAAACCCCAACACCCAAGTGGCTGACAGCGACGGTACACTGCAAACTGAGACGTCGGACAGCCGAGTCCATCCGTGCGTGAGGACGGCTGGCCCCGGCCCCGGCCGGGCATCCTCTGGCTGCCCAAAGCGCGGTGCAGCCACGGCACCAACAGCAGAGGGACGCGGCTCCTCCGGCCCCCGCGCGCAGGTGCCTCTCGCTCCCTCCGGCCCCTCTCCTCCCCTCGACAGGGACCGGGAACGTGGGGCCCGATCCTGCTGTTCACAGCGGTGCGCAGGTTCCACCAGCGCCACATCAGCGTCTCAAGGAGGTGTGATGTGATAAAACGCCGGCTCGAAAGGCAGCCCGTTTTCAGGTGTGTATGGACAGAGGGGATAACGCCCTCCGCTCTCATCTCCGTGAAATGCCGACAGAGGTGAGCTGCTACAGTTAAGGAAAAGCTTTTAAAAAACTTATCTAGTCTGCACATACATGCAGTAACTTTTTATTACGCAGAAATGGTGGGACCTTCAGCGCAGCAAAACAGAGAAGCGCCGGCGAGGACAGGCGCCCGTCAGGACAGTCACCACCGCCCGCAAACCGGGAGAAGGAACGGCGGTGTCCCAACCGATACCGCGTGCTGCGGGGCCGGGCCAGCGCTCCGGCAGCCGGCCAGCAACCGCGCTCCCGCTCGCAGGCAGTGTCACGGTAACCTTCAGTAAAATACGCATTTATACCACTACTTTTAAAGGAAAGTATTTGATTTGGCGTCCCAGCTGCCGCTCAAAGTCAGCGGAAAGCCCGAGCCACAGAGCGGGGACCGAACCACACAGAGACCAGCCGGAGATACTCGGGAATCGGGTTTTTACAATACCAAGTGACTGAGCAAATTCATGGCTCCCATTTCACAAATAAAATTTTTGATAACTCACCTGAGAGAAGTAGGAAAGCCATTCCAGCTGTTGGCTACATCACCAGAAGTAAGAGCAAAATCCAGCTAAGTCTGGATTCTATTTTCTTTTTTAGGTTGCTTTTTTTTAAAGTGGTGTTACTAAAAAGCAACGCGCTCAGAAACAGGACAGAACACCTGAACTAATATCAGAGAAAGACTTACGGGCTTAATTCTCTGCAGTAGTTTGCAAAAACGCATAACAACATATTATTAGCGTATAAAGATGAAGGGACTATAAATCTGTGCAAGAAAGCACAGTATCTTTAAAAAGAAATACAATGAAAAATAAAATTGCAGATGAAAACTAGGCATCAGCTGTGACAGCGCCTGCTCAAGCCAGAAACGACAACCAATATTTCAAACTGATGAAATATATCACTCTTCAGGTTTACTTTTTTAACCAAAGAACAGCAGCTTCTCTTGTTGATTTTTTCAATGTATATAAAAACACAGATTAGTACATTATTGCAATTGTGGTGGGGTTTTGTGCTTTTGTTTTTGGTTTTTTTTAACAGAAGAACCATAATACATTACAGACACTCCAGGCCTTCAAAACTTTTCAAAATGTTATTCTTTAAGTAGTGGTACATGTTAGTAAATAATCATCTCGGAAACAGAACAAGTCAAAGAGGCTTTCCAATAAACGCCTAAGTCCTACCTGCTCTGCAGTGGAACCTTTTATTCTCCTCCTTTATGTGCATGCTTTTTACATATATCTTGAAACCCCTGGGTTCCGCTGTGCCTTATTACATTGTAAAACCTTTGGATGGCAGCAGAAAAGTGTTCTGCACTATAAACCAGAACGCAGCTGAGGTTTGATGGGTTTGCTTCTCCTTTCTACCCCACAAAACACTTCCTAAATGCTATTAAAATTTAGCATACGCCATAATAACCAAGCTGCATTTTTTTCCACATTTAAGTCAATTGACTTTCAAGTTTTATCTTTCCACGTACTTTGAATCAAATCAAGTTGTTTCCGCAGTTCAGGAGGAGGATACTGTGGAGTATCTCATTCTGATGAGACGCAGTTCCATGAGAAAAAGTCCAGATATTCAATTAAAAGTGCCAGTAGCCATCGGAGACAAAGGAGGAAAGTTCTAAAATTTTCTGTCTTTTCCAGCTACAGTCAGCTTAAAAAAAAAAAAGGGGCAAAAAAATTAAATACCAAATATTGATGTGAGCAGAAAGCGAGGCGCGGCGCAGGAGCGTTCTCGGGCTCGCCTGGACCCCGTTCCTCGGAGCCCCCGACCCTTCGGCGCGGCACGGCTCCCGCCCGGGACACCGGGGCACTGGTTGTTGGAAGGACGTCCCTGCGCCGGTGGCGCAGAGCACCCGGTCCGTCCTCGCACGTGTCGCTCGCTGCTCACCAGCTGCCTCCCAGCCAACCGCCGCACCCAAACAAACCGCGTTCTGGGGCTTAAATGAGTTTTAACAGGATGCTGCTCTCCAGAAAACCTACACCTCTCCACCTCTACCTCATCTCCATTCCAAGCAGGGTTTCTCTGCTCCCCACCCCCCTCAGGACACCCACGGCGGCCGCCCCC
>NW_009648161.1:218301-221236 GCF_000708025.1 Charadrius vociferus | reverse complement strand
CGGCCGCTGCAGCGGGAGGCTGGGCTTGGTGGCCCTGTGGGCCAGGGGCTCAGCGCCACATCTCCCCCTGCTACCGGGGGCTCTGCCCTCCACAGCACGGGGGACCCTCCGCTCCGAAGGAACTCCCCCCGAGGAGAGGGAGCCGCCGGGAGCGCGGGGGTGAGGCCAATGTCACCTTGGCCTGCAGAGGAGGGCTCTGGCTTGGGCTGCGTCCAGCGCCGGTCGCGCTCTCCCGACAGAGGTCACCTCTCCGCAGGCTTCGCTGACGATCTCCAAACCGCCAAGGAAGGGGAGAGCTCCTGTCAGCACTCTTCAGGAGAGACTGCGAAGGGAGGACAGGAACGGGGGGGGATGCAGGCAAAGGTCGCTTCTGACATAAATTGGAGGGCTACTGATGCACGGCCGGGTCCAAAATTAACTCCGGGAAATACCGACCCTGGAGATGTCGGACTCATGCGGCCAGGGACGGGAACTGCCGGTGGGGGTCAGGGACTCCCGGCTCACCCAGCGGGACCCCGCCGTCCCGTCTCATCAGTGAAAGCGACATTTTACATACTGTCCATGGCTTGGGTTTCCAGCACTTCCATATTTAAATCAGCAAACGCCTGGGGTGCATTGCCCAAAGGGTGAATAACGCCGAAGCGACGTCATCCCGGGAGGATTCTCGCGATCCGTGCAGACAGACCCATCTCTGCAGCGTCTCTAACGTTACAAATATAATTACAACCATCAGCTTGTGCTAACGTGTGGGAAGGGGAATGATTTGCATCCGAACTGCAGCCAAGTCAAAGCAGAAAACACTTCTAAAATAGGACCCAGCAAGGCATTTAACTAGAAAATCCTTCCATTTAAAGTTACAGATAAAATGTAGGGAGTCATACTAGAAACGTTCCCCCTTCCAGCTGAGTCAAGATATAGAGGCTGAACTGAGCTAAATCTAAGTTACCTTCAAAATAACCAACATTGAAGAAGAAAGAAAAAAAGAGACCAACACCACCCAAGGAGCCCGGCCCCAGCCCACCACCCCGCGGGGACAGAGGGAAGGGGGATGCGGTTGGGAAGCCCAATGAAATGAAACCATCAGACATCAAGACAAGGATTTTTGTAGATGGCAGGAAATTTACGGTAGGCAGAAACAAGGAAATTCTTCCTCAACTCAGGCAGAACATCATGGAACCCGTGGTGGCAATATGATTTATTACGTTTTAGAATCACCTCCTGGGCCAGTGATGGAAGTTTCATCATTTGGAACATTTTAGGTTCTGCACAACGTCAGAAAATACACTGCAGGGCATAATCCACCTTTGGCTCCAAAGGCAGGAGAAATCGCTTAATAGATTTTCCCTGCATCTGGTTTCTGTGACTCAAGGCTTTGGAAATTACAAAGAATTAAGGAAGGAAATTTTGTATAGATCACATTTGATTATGACTTCCTTCAACCGAATGCACTATGGCTAAAGAGGGGCGGGGAGGAGGGGAGAGGCAAACCCGAACTGTATTGCCAAATGGGCCACTTACGCCCCAAACCCGAGGGGATGAACTTGCATTCTTTTAACAAGCACTTATTTATGACCAGTTTGAAAAACTGCAGCATTTATCTCCCTGTAATTTCCTCCCAAATTGCGTGACAAGACACATGCGATGCTCACCCTGCAGTGGAGCAGGCGCAGGCGCTCGCTGCGACTCATTGCCTTACCTGCAGGCAACCTCCTACCGCGGGCTGGATCCATTCCTTATGAGCACACGAGCAACCACTAACTTAAAATACTTGGCAATTTTTTCCCTGGATTTTCCCTTCTGTCCTACCTTCCCATTGCCAGACAACATAGAACGTGGAAAACGCAGCAGCTATAAATCCAGGTTATGATCTACGGTCCCAAGGATGCTCTTGGACACTCTCCCTAACTCACGGGATCCAGGGATGTTCTCAAGCAGCCTTCCTCCACCACACAGGTTTGGTCCGGGGAGGGTCATTTATAGCCACTGGCAGTTCCACAAACATCCGTGATTTAGTTCCCCAAATATTTGTCTCCCATGAAAGTTGGGAATTTTACAAGAGTTTTTACAAGTCAGACAAAAGCTATTAATAAGAGTGAAACCCACAGTATACCCAAAGGGGGATGGGAAAAGAAACCAACGCTGGAAGTAAAGATCAAGTGAAGCTCCGGTGACAGATGGTGCTCTACAAAAGGTCAACCCTTGGCTCATTCTGCTGTTCATTATTTATTAACAATCTTTCTGACATTGGCATTACTGCAAGAGTCCAGCGCTATGCAGATAATAAAATGCTATTTTATAGTTCAAGGTCTCCTGCAGGTACAGCAAAAAGTTTGCAAAGCGATTCCAACGTGTTGCACGGCACTTTTGCAGCTGCGCGTGCTCGCAAGTGCACGGACAACTTGCAAAGTGAGGACAAAATGGCAAAGTTTCACGGCTCGCCTGCCTGGCCTCCCGCCTACCGGCACTTCTTCACCAGTTTCCATCTCTCACCCAGAAGAAGACAGCGAAGGTCATGTCTGTGACAGTCTACACCGGCTGTAACAGCTCACGGGTTACCTCTGCCCAAGTCCGAGGGGAAACCTGCCTCATCGAGCCTCCGTCCACCCGGGGACGTTTGACCAGAGGCTGCGTCGCTCCAGCGGGGAGAGCAGCGGGGAGAGGGACGCAGCGAATGCAGCAATGCAGCAGCGCAGCAGAAACCCTCTCCTGTTCTGCAGCTGTGGAATGGTTTTTGTAATGCGATAAACACCGAAAGAGAGTTTCGTGTTTGCCAATGACAGTCCTGTTAACAAGAGGCGTCCCCCGCTGCCGGGAGCCGGCGACTTCGGTCACACAGAACATGACCCCGACCCCCCGCAGCAAACCTGCTTGCGGAGCGGGTCCACCTCCCCAGCGGCAGCAGGAGCTGCCGACCGCACCGCGGGAGACACCTGGG
>NW_009648161.1:213274-218121 GCF_000708025.1 Charadrius vociferus | reverse complement strand
CCCCCCCGCCCCTGCTGCCCCCCACCGCAGGGACGGTGCCCGCGGCAGAAGTCCTGGCCGTGCTGTGGGTACCCGGCACGTCCCCCTCGGCGGTGGCCCAGGGAGGGTCTGCCCCGATCCCTCACACCCCTGACGGCCCCTCTTCCCCTTCACCCCCCGCACAGCACCGGGAGAGGATGCCCACCCTGGACCATCTGGGGCAGCCTGCCCCAGAGCCGCTCAGCCTCCTCTGCCCTCGCCAGCGGGGCGGACCACCACCCGCCTACGGTCCCAGCCGGGACGTGTTCGGGACGCCCCGAAGCTGGGGGAGCTGCTCCCCTCCGGGAGGGCGGCCGGCAGGAGGAGAGCACAGCAGCCTTCGGGGCCGCTGCAGCACTTTCTCTTTTAGGCAAGCAGGATGGAAAAAGAGCGGCAGGCTCATCTCCAAATGTGGAGTTCACGTGTGGAGGGAGACAAAGAGCGAGGCTCTCTCCCCGGCAGTCCCGGCACACAGCACCCCCTCCCCACCAGGCGAGGGGTGCTCAGGAGGGGCGCACCGGCCCAGGTCAGATACAGCAAGGTGATGAGAAGCCAAAAAAGCAGATGGGAATCCGCATACCTGGAACATCTCCAGATCTTGCCAAAAATAACAGTCAAACCTATCATTCAGCATCTCTGCACGGCGTTAGGTACCGGTGTTCAACACCGAGCTACCACTCCTGGGCTTGGCCACAGTACTGGCGCTGCGCAGATCAGCACCGTGACACTCGGCACCGAGACAGAAGCCCGTGGAGTAAAATCTGCATTTGATCGGGTTTTTTTGCTTCATCTTGAGGATACTTCTTTGCATTCTTTTTACAAAAAGAAACACGAGCACAGAAGATCTCAGTTTGTTTTCAGTTAAAAGGTCTGAGAAAGCAGATGCATTCTGCCTGAGCGTTACGAGTCCTTCCCCGCTACTGCAGGACACAAAGTGCAATCTGTTTTATCCAGCTTCAGGTGTGAGTAATCAGAAAGACGAACTCAAACAACAGAGATGTTATTGCTAAAGACTGCCAAACCAAAAGAAAATCTGGAAGATCCCACTGACACAACAGGAGACGTTTCTGTTACAGTGACCCTATCATTGCCTCCGAGGAACGATTGGCATAAGCGTGATTATATCAATAAAAAATAAAAACATCATAAAAAGTAGTCAGGCAGAGATAAGTTTATTACTAATTAGGAGCAGCCTGACATGCCCTGACTCCTTGTAAAATAAAATGAAGTCCATTTTTAATATCTGCTTCCACGACTTCCAGATAATAGAAAATTTACTTCAAGGTCACCTCTCGTTTAAGAAGTCAAGAGTTTCAACCACAGGTAGGGAAACCACCAAAGGCCTCCTGCTTCCCACGGAACCGAAAGGAACGTCCGAGACCGTGACTGTCTTTTACCTTCGTCCTTAATAAATGGTTATCAATCAGTATAAATTGAAGTTCATTTTAGAGACAAGGGAAGTCTACATATAGAGCTACGAAATGTATAAAGTTTCAAAATATTTAGGATACCCTGGGTTTTCATCCAAGAACAATAGGAGCAAGCACCAGCTGCTCCTAAATAAATGCAAATTAGTTATTGATGCTGGCAGCAATATGGGAATAAGAGCTATAAACAGAGCAGAGAAAGGTTGGCTTCCGCAGCGGTGCGGTCCCAAAGAGCGTGTCCCACTCCTCTGGGCTGCAGGATGAGCGCAGGGGCAGTGCTGCCGCTTCGGGGGACAGAGCCCCTCGCCGTGCTCGCAGCGTGCGCCGTGCCGGGGCAGGCAGTGTCAGAGGCTGTCCGGGGGAGGCTGCCTCACAGGTCCCAAACACGGACGGTAAGGTAAGGGCGAATTTTCCCACGCCTGTGCAGCTCGGAAGGCAGCGGCACAGCTTCCCCTCCCAGGACTTCCAGCGGCATCTCCCCCGTCTGAGATCCCACACCTCCCAGAAGGCGTCACCGCCGCAGGAGCTGGACGCACCGCGCGCTTCCCCCAGCCACGTGCTGGTCCTGCACATCTGCCACTTAGCCATCAGCACAGGCTGCTGTTGCAAACGCCCCAGACCTGATGCTTTCGTGATGGCTTCAATTTTCTGCTCTTCGCTTTTCTGCTTTATCGCCTGGGCGGTCCAGAGCCAGAGCCCGTCACGACACTCCTTCGACGAAGGCTCCGCTCACTCCCACCGCCGGCTGCCTTCTCCCCTCGGTCTCAGCCGTGTGATTTGGCCGTAAGAGCACGTTTATACTTGCTGTAAATCTCAAGCCAAAGTAACATATAATAGTTGCATTTTATCCCACAATGCTGGGGTTTACCCACGGCTTTTAAAAAAGCTTCAGGAAGTACTAACCACTCTCTGTTTCTCCTGAAGGCGTAGCGCTGGGTGGCACGGGGCACATTCAATGAACGTTTAATGGATTCCTGAGAAGGAGCGAGCAGTGGTAGGCGCTATCTTCGGGAACTGGTCCTCCAATATCGCAAGGGTGAACCAAGAATACAACGAAATGGAAGTCCCCCTCGGATAACTCAGAAAATGGCGTATGGTGCAACAAGCTGAAGTGCAATACTTGCAGCCTAGCGACGGAGTCATAGCCATGGGATACTCTACTTATCGGGTGCTTTTTAGAGTCTGGGTTCTGCTGACTGAATGAAAATGTGTACAGATAAACGTAGAGCACACTGGCAATGCTGTTAAACGATGCTTTGTATAATTATCACGACTCTCTGGTACCATTAACAGGCAAAAGCACAGAATCCTAATGACCACACTCACATGGCAACCCGGATTTGTCGTCTGACACCACGTGGCCCTAAAACCTCCCCACAAACGCAGCTGCTGATGGCACAAGACCCACAGGCAGACGGCAAGAGTCTGTTTTGGCAACAGACAGACCGTTTTGGGCACGAAAAACAGGAGCGCTCTTACTGCCACAAACTGAAATAAGGCTTCCTCCGTTCACCCAATAACGGCCAGAGCACAGACCGTACGGACAGGACTCAGGCTCTCACCCAGCAGCCCTGTCCTCCCTGCCCACCCCGTCTCAGTTCACGCAGCCAGCGTGGACCGGGATGCACGTGGAGCAGGATGCTCATCGACCGGGATGCTCATGGACCGGGATGCTTGTGGAGCGGGATGCTCGTGGAGCAGGATGCTCGTGGAGCGGGATGCTTGCAGCCAGGTTCCGCACAATCAGGCTGGGGTCCTGCTGACTGGGGGCTTCCCAACGCCTCTGCCCTTGCTTCAACCCTAAGAACAAATCCAGGTATTTACAGTTCTCGAGATTAACGTGAGTCACTGGAAAGCATCTCCACCCTGAGCAGAGAGTGTCAGACCAAATGTTTGAAGGTTTTTGTGGGGAGCACCAGCGCAGAGCCATACACCGTTTCTTCTTGTGAGAGGACCAGCAGCAAGACTGGACTAAGTCGGTACTGAAGCCCTTTCCACAGAAAAGGGGATCATCTTTACACCATGTGACTCTCCTAATGAAACCGAGCCATCACCACAACATAGAGCCTTACACAGCTCCAAGGCACTGAGCCTTGGTATTTTATTCCTCAACTGTGTACCTACCACTTAACTCTGAAAAATATTACTTATAAAAGATGATTCCTAAAAGCAAAGTTTGGAATTTTATTACGCCTCTGGGCTAGATAGGCTGATCTTTGAAGAAATAAGGTTGTACCCTTTTCATTTGATATCCACAGGACAATATTTTAGCGGTGAGCCAGGTCGGAAGAAAAAGATCCGCTGGGCTCTTGCCACGTGATGCATGTTTTCGGCAGCAAGGCCGGCATCGCCAGGCTCAAAGGGCTCCACATAGCCTTAATAATGTGGCACAATGGAATGTGACAGATTATGCCTACTAAGGTGGGAAAATACCATTCAGAAGGCTGCGAAGCAGATGGAGCACGTGGAAACCACTCAGAAGTGCAGACAAAAAAAAAGAAAGTAACATTCAAAAAGTTGGAGCAAGAAGTAAGAGGGAATCCTGGCGATGCCACGTTTGTTAGCAGTTGACAGAGACTTCTTAACCTCAATAATCAAACACCCCTTCCCATTTTATAGTGCTCCATTTATAATAAGTATTTCTATTATTGTTACTGCATTTTAACTTCGTTTTGCTGCATCAGCCACCACATCTGTCCCTTTTGGAGCCTTATTTACTCCTCAGAGAGGGCAGGACGCCCAGACAGAGACAGCGGGGATGGAGCACGCTGCAGAGGAGCCGCTGGACGCCAACCAAAGCACCGCGCCACCTGCAGATAACGCCGCAGACGACGCTCACGGGGAGGGAGAACGATTGCGCAGTGGGTTTGAGCCCATCTTGCGCTGCCTTGCTATCCGCCGGCCGGACCCGGAGAGCTCCCGCAGCTGTCCGCCTCCAGCCGCTTTAAAACAAGGGCGCAGGAGCGAGGAGGCCCTTGGGCCACCAGAGAACCCGCTGCCGGAGGAGGCAGGGGCAGCAGCGGCCGTGCCCAGGCAGCGCGTGCAGCCAGCATCCCACGGCCTCCGTGATATGGAAACCCGGCTGCAGTCATACCCTTGTTTTTCAAAAATAAAAAAGAGAAAAGGAAAACTCTCCCTCTTTAATGCTCTACAGCTTCAAAAATGTCACTGCTCTGCAGGAAGGGAATGGCTTGTTCCAAGGTCATTTAGCCGAGTTCACCTTGAAGGTCAAAATGCACCGCTATTTTAAAGCCCCATTAAGTTATATTTTTATCTCCCTACACAGTCCCTAATCCCCCATGTTTCCAGTTACAGTGATGTTAGAGAGGAACCAGTGCAACCAGTACAGCCAGTGCGGGCAGCGCTCTGGTCGGAGGAGAGGCGGTGAGCGCCCCCCGGGCT
>NW_009648161.1:211418-213107 GCF_000708025.1 Charadrius vociferus | reverse complement strand
CACAGCGAACCGGAGACGCGGGGGCACGAGAGGGTCCCCAGGCGGATCTCGCGGCCCCTCCTCTGCCCGCCGCCCCGGTCCGGGAGTTGGACATCACCTGTGCCAACGAGCTGCCGCTGCTCGCGCCTGGTATAGCAGGAAGGATCTGGGTAACTTCTCCTCGAATCTAAATTGTTCTTTTTTCATGCTAAAAAAAAGACAGTAATTTGTTCCTGACGCCCCAGTTTGCGTGTTTCCCCCGGGTGAAGGACACACGCTGAGACACGGCGCAGCACTACGCGATGAAGAGCGGCTCAGGAAAGGCACAGCGTAACGAGCCGACGCTTCACAGGAGCGGGAGCTGAAAGCTGCCCAACGCTGGCTACCAAAATAGTTTGAAATCAGTATATATTGAAAACTAGCTTCTACTTTAACTGTAATTTAATCCATACTTTTTCTTTGGTAAATGTGCCAATAGGTATTTTTTGCCTAGGAATTGTCATGCTAAGCAAAACACAAAGTCAATTTGCTTTAAAAGAAATTGATTTGAGAGAATTAGATTCATCAACATTAATTTTTTCCAACAGAAAACAGGGTCTGAATAATGATTCAATATTCAACCCCAAAACTTTGGTTTAATTTTTTAAAGCACCCAATTAAGTGTGCAACACGCGGCTCGTGGGATGCTGACCATCCACCACCACCGCGCTTCCCATCAGATGAGCGCCACGAAGTGCCCCAGCAGGGGCTCTGCAGGCAAAGCTGTCAGTCCTGCGCAGACCCCGTTCACTTTACGGGCAGATCCATCAGCCCAAATTGCCCGCAGACTGCAAAATCCCAGCTTCCTCCTAATTCACGCGCTGCCACGTTGTGGTTAGAGGGCTGGCGTTCGCAGGCGCTGCCGGTGCCGGGTGATGCGAACTGCTGGTGGGTCACTGCCCCCCCAGCGGTTTGCTTCATGGCCTGGCGGGTCTGGCTCCGAAATTCCGCTGCGCCCCGTCAGCGCGGAGAGCGTCAGCCAGCAGGATGCGCACAGCATCACCCACCCTCAGCCCCTTGTGGTCCTGCTGCCACTGTCGGTCCTTTGAAACAAACACCTGGCGAGTGTATCCTTCAACTGCAGGGCTACGAAGATGGATAGGGGTTTGGAGCATCTTTCTTATGGGGAAAGGCTGAGGGACGTGGGTCTCTTTAGTCTACAGAAAAGAAGACTGAGGGGAGATCTTATCAATGCTTACAAATCCCCAGAGGGAGGGTGCCAGGGGGATGGGAACAGTCTGTTTCCAGTGGTGCCCAGTGACAGGACAAGAGGGAACGGGCACAAAGGTGACCATCGGCAGTTCCATCTCCACCTGAGGAGGGCCTTCTCTGCTGTGAGGGCGGCAGAGCAGTGGCACAGGCTGCCCAGAGAGGTGGGGGAGTCTCCCCCTCTGGAGCCATCCCAAACCCGCCTGGACGCCGTCCTGTGCCACTGCTGGAGGTGCCCCTGCTCTGGCGGGGGGGGGGATGGGGGAGCTCCAGAGGGACCTTCCGCCCCCCACCAGACTGTGATTGTGTGATTCTGTGATCGGTGGTTTTAATGAGCTGCCCCCCGGGAGCGCCAGGAGCAGAAGGAGAGGTGTCCCCGCAGAATCCGGCCGTTGGCTCAGTGCTACGTGGTGACAGCGGGCACTGCCCACGGCGCATCCACGACCACCAACGCTGCGCCGC
>NW_009648161.1:207248-211285 GCF_000708025.1 Charadrius vociferus | reverse complement strand
GCTGGGACACCTCTGCCTTCCCCTCCAGACTTCCCTCAGTATCGGACAAAACGCCTCAAGTGCCATCAGGAAGGCAAACCATCCTTCAGCTGCAGCGTGTTTTGAACAAGCAATTTCTAAAGCTTACGATGCCTTGCTTCATTTTATTATTTTTTTTTTTTAATGAAGGTAATAGAGGTCTCCCTTTTGGCGTGAAACAAAGAGATGCGACCTTCCACTTCCCCCTCATTTTACTTCACACTAACATTGCTGAAAATTTTGTTTTTAATAGAATTTCTTCCAGATAATGTATATCAGCAATCAAATGCAGGCGCAGCATAGTCATCTGCCAAGTTAAAAATTCTACGGTATTTTCCCCCTAAACAGTCTCATGTACTGATTACTTAGAAGAACGTATTCTCTGCGAAGCTGCAACCAGGCACTCGGGTTTTGCTCTTACTGATAAATGTAAGCAATAAAAACATGTTCTATTCTACAGCAGTGCCTATTAAAATGTAAACACGGCTAGAGGACTTTGAGCAGGCTACAAAAATGCTTTACTCAATAGTCAAAGCGAAAGGCTGTCTGAGGCTGCTTAAACCCGGCGCGGTATGTAAATACATCAGCTGGCGCGTTCCACTAGAGGTCAATATTACGGTTATCCAGGCGCCGAAGCAGCCCGTCCGACGGCTGCGGGGCAGCGTACGTGTCCAACACCACGGTGAATTATCCCATCTCCGAGGTCAGAAATACATTGACACTCTGCGTTCAGCAGGATGCTGATGAATTAAAATTCAAATCGTCCCTCATGAATAATTCACGGAATGCGTGCAAGTAAATTATAGCAATGTAAATATATATATGTATATAAATAGATACGTATATATGCAAATTAATACATTAAGGGCTCAAGTTATCCACAAGGAAAAATACCAGCCACGTAAGAATGTTTGCTTAATACCGGATCAAACACGTAAAACCAGAACTAAAGAAACAGCCTGTAAATTTATCAAAATCTGGCGTAAAGCCGTCCTCGTACCACGCGCACTTGAATCAGATGCTACCAGTCCTCCCAATTTTTTTACGTTCATTTTTCTTCCCCACTTCGTGTCTCACTCTCCCTAAAGCCGACCTACGGCACCTTGCTCCGACCCCCGGCGACGGCTCTGCTCAGGAGCTCTGCAGTCACCCACCGACTGCGTCACGACGCGCAGCCACCGGGCACTCAGTTCAACGCCCCCTCGTCAGTCCACGCTCTGCGGCTAAATTACATGAATCACAATTACCGCGGTAAGCTAGCAAGTCCATTAAAATCCTTGAATTCTTATGAACAACAATATAAATGATAGACATAGGTGCAGAGTCTATCGATCATCCCTTTCTCCCTCACAGCAAGAAAGGTGGGATCACATTAAAAATAGAACAGACACCTGCAAATAGACGGGTATTTATACGGAATATTGTGACAACTGTCATTTCGCATTAGTCACGGAGATCCCACAGGACTCGGGCAAGTATTAAATGTACCAGTTTTTGTTTACTGGCAAAATATAATAAAATCCACCCTCCCCGATGGTTTCCTGGTGGGGATTGCTCCTCTCCCTAAAGTCATTCATAAAATAGGGATGTTCCTCCAAGATCCTGGGTAGAAAACAATTCATCACAGCACCACAGTATGGAGGGGGCGGATTTTTATGATTCCTCACTTGGACTTCTCTACCATTTTCAGGATGGTTTGATGATGCCAGGCTCGAAAAATGACCATAAATCACCCAAAGTCAACGCAGACCCATTGCACGACACCGTAGGGGGTCCTCCTCCACCGCGTGCTACAGCACAGCGCCAGTGCTGTCGTGGAACCAGCCCACAGAGCGATGGCATCCCGGCCACGGCAGCGTGACGCGGGTGCATAGGGACACCTCCAATTCCCTCCTATGAAGGCAGTAAGTTACATGAAAATGCGGCCAAGGGTCTTGCGCTTTCTGGTGGAGACCCCGTACAATAGATCCCATACAAAGCTGCAGGCGATGGTGCACTCATGTCTTCCCTCAGCTCTGATAAAGATCAAAAGTAGCACTTTGGGAACCTTGTTAGAGGATCTTCAAAAAATTTATCTTGACCTTATTAAGCTTAACTTTAAGCATTTGGACGGTTGTAACTTCCTTTAAGGCATTTCCCAGCATTTCCCAAGAACTTCACCAGCTCCAAGAGCAGAGGGTCACTCCTGCCAACCCACAGCGTGCGCTATTTCTGGCCGTTTTACCCAATTCCCTCATTTGCCAACCAGCGGACAGAAGCTATAAAAAGGAAACAAAACCAGATTACACTTGCCAGCCCGACCCGTGGGAACACATTTCAACTGAAGTTGCTGAAATGACAGAAACACGTTGTTCCCCACTTAGCCTAATTGACAGGCTGTAACTGTCGATTAATTACGCAGGGAAGGCGCAAGGAAGCAGCTAGGCGGTCTGCTTTTATTTCCCAGATCTTCCAGGTACGACCTTCAGACCCACTGGGGAGCATCTTGCTGGATGCGCCACATGGGCAGGAGAAGCGCCGTCTCCTTTAATTACCCCGTGTTCGGTTTACACCTCCACTTGCAGCTTCTCCCCAGCCTGTCCAAGGGCCGCTGTCTTCCTTTCCCAGATTACACGGGGAACTGCCAACAGCCGAGCTCACCTGCTGCTTCTCGCCGCTTCCCGGACATGCACGTCTCTGCCATCTCAAGTCCGGCATGGAAAGCCACAGTCCGGCGTGGAAGAGTTGTACATCTTGAAACTCATTATGTTTAGCGCAAGAGCAAACCACTATTGAAATTCCTCCCTCATAAAAAAGATGGTTACCTGATCAATAGTTCAAATGGTCACCCCCAAAAAATGAAGATCAGAAGAGGTCTGGACACTCCTGAGAGCACATCTCTTGAGCACGTTCCTCAAGGGTCTCAGGGAAGAAAACCCCAAAATCCAGAGCTGGAGCTACGCCTGTTTACGTACAAAAAAACCTCGCCTGTACAGACGAAGCATTTCAAGGTCTTGCTTGTTGCCCTGAGCCTCGTGCAGCAAAAATAGGACTTCCGTGCAGGTCCTAGATGTTCCTTTTGCTTGGTGAAAGACATTTACATCACTCGAAGCAAAATGTATCCTCAATGGCAATGTAGTTCCTATCCAAAAACACACCATGCCCTACATTTTATCATCAGCGCAGTTAATCATTTATACAGCCCTGCAGATGTACGCAGTCCTCTCCGAAAAAAGACGAAGGCACATTGCGTGCCCCAAAGAACACGCAGTGTAGCGCAGGGAAGGCAAACAAGGGCAGAGGAAGAAGACACACGACACTGGATACAACCTCAGATGGACAGGGTTGGAGAGGTAAGAGATGATGGACGAGGGGACAGAACTGGAAGGGGTGAAGGGAATTACAGAACCAAGTGGGAAATCAGGACAAGAACAGGTTAACGGGGCAAAACTCTGAAAATATTAAAGGTGAAGAAGAGGCCTCGAAACAGCTGCAGGAAGAGCCAAGATGCCACCAATGGGATCCAAAGAAAAGGCGGCAGATTTGGGATGGCGGGCAAGGACCAAGTTGACCAGGCATCAGTGGTTCAAGGGGAGCTGCTGGAAGGACAAGGAGGTTATCAGAGCGGGGAGGAAGGCTTTAGGCAACAGCGGCTGGAGGGAATGGGCAAACACGAGTAACTTGGCTAAAAAGAGCAACAAAAATGTTTTAAAACAACTCGCAGGACTGCTCGGATCAGAAATAATACATAAAAGAAGTAATGTGGCACAGCAGAGAGTGGGGAACTGATCCACCTGCCATGCGACGCCACCAGCAGCATTTTATAAACCCACATTACAATTCAGGCTCTGTTTCCGTTTCTCCCAGGTTGGTTCCACGCCTCTTGCCAAGGGGACCGGACAGGGCACAGCCTCCGCTCATCTCCTGGCCGGCGCCACGTCCCCGGCCGTGCCGGCTCGGACACGGCTCCTGACGAAGGCAGTCTGTCAGCCTTTGACAGCCGAGTGGTCCCTCTGGCGCTGTCGCGGTGCCCGGGGCAG
>NW_009648161.1:201048-207028 GCF_000708025.1 Charadrius vociferus | reverse complement strand
CTCTGCTCACGTCCACTGATGAATTCCCGACGGTTTTGCCTCCTGCCACGCAAACCCACAGCCGGACCTCTGGTGTGCAGCTTCTTCAGCTCCGCCGATTCTGCTCCAAGCGCACGCCGTCCTACCTTGCAAATTTTCCACCGTGATACTTTTACAACCTACTATAATTAAGCTTTATGTGGTAGACTCTCTTTCCAGCTTTGCATTCTTGCTAGCAGTTGGGGTACTGCTCCACACCACGCACACCAAGTTTACAACGCCTTTGCCCCATGTGCCTCACCACGGGCTCTGGCTGCGCAGCGGCATCAGCCACCGCAGACTTTGCCTGAGCTTTCAGTACAAAAAAAACAACAGATTTTAAATAAAGCTGTTTCTTGTAACCTGAAAATCAAACTTAAAAAAAAAAGAATGTAAGAAAGAAACGGTGGTTTTCTGAGCAAGAACAGAGCTTTGCTTTTCTTTGAGAAAAAGCGCCCCTTTGAACGACGTGCCTTGCAACGCAGCCAAAGACCCACGCAGTCTGGGAACGAGGGAGACAGACCTTGGGAATAAGTGGGAGGAACTTTTTATGGCAGCCAGGCATCCCCCAGACAAGGGGTGGGTGGCAGGTAAGCAGCAGGGCTCGGGCAGTCCGTGCCGTGCAGAGCTCGCACACGATCCTGGGGTGTGTACGCTCCGAAACATCGACCAGACGGAAACTGGGAAAAGCGGCAAGGTTTGCACCAGACTGACAAAAGCATACACGTAGTCTGTCAGACCCACCTGGGTGCAATTCCAGTAATCCTAATCTACCGCGGGGAAAAGGGCGTCGGAGAGCTGCAGGTATTTGGAGAGGTTCTCTTCAGCCCCGCGAGGTTGAGGACAGTCACCTCCACAGGCGCCTTCCACCGTCCCAGGACAGGCGCTCTTCCCAGAGGTGACTTACGGTCCCCACAGCTGATGTCCTCCTGCCCACCACCCCGCAGAGCAGCCCCCGCCTCGCTGCCCCATCTCCTTGGGGGGCTCACAGCGGCACTGGGCTGCCGCGAGCGCAGGGAGCACCTCTCCTCCCCTACCCACAGCCCTGCAGACACTGCCGGGGGAGGAGATCCAGCTGTAGGCTCCTAGCAGGTCGGGCCAGAGCCAACGCAGCCATAAACGAAGCGTTGGAAGAGTACCAGCATCCCTTGAAGCATCATCCCTACGCGTACAGCAGACTCTCTGTCTTTTCCTGTCTTTAAATCATGACCAACATCTTTTCGAAACACAAAGGCTCAACGAGAAGCCACGAACTGACTCCAGGCACCAGTGGGTGGAATTTTCCAACGTGTGCTGCGCAGGTCAGATGATCACAGTCGTTCCTCTTGACCTTGCAATCTGTATTTTAATTAACGTACCCTCCTGGTTACAGGATATCAAGAGACGTTACAGCTAACAATCTTCTGCTTGGGGTTTTTCCTCCTAAAATGGACTTCCGACAATTGTTACACATTTTTCTTTGATTTTGATAATCTAACGTTACAATCATGAACTATCCCCAATCCACTTCAGATTTTGTTTGTTTAATGAAGAGTTGAGTGATTTCAAAGGTGTTTTTACAATTCAAATATTGGGTGGTTGCACGCTGAGAAGATCCTTTGATATCTGAACAGTCCTCCAATGACAATCTCATGGTTTTAATCTCTCTGATATTGAAGGCAATCTAGTTGATCTTACAGACATTTCTGATGAAATGAGCCTTTTTCTCTCACTATTTTTCACAAAATATACAAAATATTTACAAATATGACACAGTAAACTTTATGTTGTTGTTCTGCTTTGGGCAACACTCTGACACAGGTAGTTGATATTTATTAGTCATTCAAGAAAATGAAACTAAACCTAAAATTTTTTAAAACTAATTATTTTATTCAATACTCTATTGGGATTTTCCTCTAAGACCAGTCACTGCACGGCTCTCATAGGTTATATATAAAAAGAGTTATTTTTGCGGATAAAAGTCAACAACAAGTCAATAATTTTTGGCAGGCAGCCTTCACCGTTCTGCTAGCACAAGCGCATCCAACTGCTGATGAGCCTTAATGTTTCCCTGGTATTGTTTTCTGCTCTAAAATGGAAGATCTAATCTACGCTGAAGGTCACTCCGCACCGAAGGCTGCAATCAGTGACAGCATTCTGGAAAACGACGGAAATGTGTAGTATTGTGCAACATCCTCTGGACTGTCACAGCAGCGGCTGTGCTGCCGTGTCCTCTCCCGGGACGTGGCGCAGATGGAGCACCGCTCTCCTGCCGCACCGCCGCTCGGGCAGGAGAAATAACGGATGCGCGGGTCAAAGCGGCGCTGGGGAAGCTGCCAGCACAGCCCGTTTAACCCACCCACCTCTTACGAAAAAGGATTAAGTCCTGGCCGCTCTCACCCGCGGTCCACACCTCTGGTACAGACACCTACCCTCATCTAGAACAACAATTAGTGAAAACCCATCTTTTTAAATAATCACCTTGTGCAAGTCTAAACGCACTACATCTTAAAAAAGAAAAAAAAGAAAAAAGAAAAAAAACCACGTAATTACAACCTAGACTTCTCGCAATACCTCAGAGTCAGGCAATTATGAGGCAGTTTTAATGAGTAATTTAGGTAATTAAAAAAGTCAAACATGTAACACGCGAGAAGCAGTATCAGGGAGTTACTGCTCTGTGGCACTTTGCTCTCCGACCCCGGCCAGTGCTTGTGGCGATGTGAGTGCCGTCTTCTGCTGACGCCGGATAAGGGCTAAAGAGGGGTTTCCACGACTCATCTTTACGTGTATTTAACACCGACACGTACAAAGTGTGTTGGTAATTGCCGCTGGAATTCAATGTATGCTGTATCTCATCTAGGATATGGAATTTACTGGCTATATTCTAGTAAAAGAACTTTATGGCTTTCTGTCATGATAAATAACAGTTTATAGCATAATGGAATTAATATTTACTTTGAAAGCTATGCAGACTATTCAAATAAAGTTGCTATATATAGAATCATCTCAACCACCGCTGGTTTTTTAAATGCTGCGAATTGACAAGACAACATGCAAGTATTAAATCCCAGTGCCCTCCAGCCATTAATAAACCTTCAGATTTTGGATTTGTAATCAAAACCCTTCCATATATTTTATACAATTACTGCAGTTCAGAAAGTGTTAACACAGAAGCGTGACAAACTGGGCACTGAGGGGCCTCTGGGGTTTGGGCACTTCCTCCGCCCGCCCCGAGGATGGAGACGGGGACGGACCGTGGGTTGGGAACACCACGCTGGGGGCCAGGGGCAGAAACCCAGCGAGCGTTCCCAAGAGAGTTCATGATTTAAGACAAAAATTGATCATGCTTTTGTAATTATAAATGGTTACTTTTATTATTCCAACAAGGAGAGATTAAAAAGACCCTGAAGTCTGAACATATCTCTCAGTATGAAAGTAAGAGGGAAAAGAAACTGACCGGTTTTAGATGGATGTTTCTCAGATATTTCAAGTTAATACACCACTGTTAATGCTCAAAATTTATTTTTATCCACCACCTATCTCATCCCCACCCTTCCATCACGAGCAGTGCGTAAGGCAGTTTCGTCTGCCTCCCACCGACGCTTACGGGCCCCCGCGGGGGGAACTGGTACACCACATACAGCAACCGCCGCTCACGTATTTAGCCGCACAGAATTCTCTGTTGTGATAGATGGATTATGAAGCAACGAACCAAAAGAGCATCATCGTTAGTGACCAAAATCCAAGCCATTCTCCGGGCTCCAGACGCCGGTCCCCGAGTACGCGCGGTCGCAGCACGCAGAGCTCATCCGACAGCATCTCGGGCTCACCCAGAAAAATCCAACCCCAGCCCAGCACCCAAAGGAACAGGCTGAATGTCAAGACAGACGGATGTCAGAATCTAACAGGTATGTTGTAAACAGACATTTTAACTGTTAGTTGAGAAGACGTATTTGTTTTCCTAATGGGTTTGCATTGTGCAGAGCACAGGGCAGCTCAGCAACAAGTATGTGAAAGTTTTGTTATTTTTCATACTACTCAGTTGTTTTCTGACGAGTGTGCAGCTCTGTCTGTGGAGAGCTACGTAGAGCCTACAACAGTGGAACAAAGGGAAACTCTCGTTAAAAATTAAGTCCAAGTGTTGGACACAACCGCCTCTCCAAGAGAGGATGTGCGTGAAGAGAAGCACATAGGAGGCAGGAAAGGAGAAGGTATCTCATCTTTTTAAGCTCAAAAACATGCTCCCCTGTAGTAGGAAAAAGCAAAGACAAATTATTCTGGCTGTGGCAGGGAAGACGTTACATACCGAATGGAGACTGCCCCGAGGACGACAGCGAGTCTGACCAAGGAGGGGCGGGAAGGGGCAGAGCCGCTGTGTACCTGGTGCACGCTCACAGCCAAGAGCGGCGGGAGGGAGAGCCACTGCCGCAAACCCACCGGCATCGGTGTGACCAACCTCAGTGCCCAAGCATGAAAATATTCCCTCGTTCTTCTTTTATTCAAAATTTGTTTATGGCAACAGGCGTACAAAAACTGCAGGCAAAGTGTAACCGTCAACAGAAACACCCACGCGGTATTAGAGAATACACTCAGGTCAGACAGAAGGCATAATCTTCAGAAACGTATTTATAGTGCTCTAAAACGTTGCAGTCCTCAGTAGCACGGGGCCTTCTCACGGAAAAATACAACACGTTTGTTGTGGTAAGTGACGAGCAGCCGCCGCGCGCAGCACGGCAAAGCCGTCCGGGAGGGCTGCGGGGGATGCGGGGGGGACGGGCGCACACCACGGGCACAGCCCCACAGCCGCCCCCCGCTTCCCATTTGGAGACCTGAATCTTTAACTTCGTGCGACCCAGTTATCTTGTAAAAGTCCAGGGTTACCTCACCTTATTTTGGGAACTCACGTTAAACCAAGCGCAGCTTTGCAAAGCTTTGCGATTACAGATGAACATCAAGCCCTCCCTGGTTCCAATCCACAGAATTTTTGTGTCACCACCAGGTTTTTATTCTTTCAAAATAATTTTAAAAGCAGCACGCCAAATTAATGATGTAAGCTAAAAATGAATATGAATATTTTTTTAATTTTTGTTTTTTCCTTCTAGATCGTGGAAGTTGCCCCATGGAGGTCGGCAGTCGGGGTAACACCGCACCCCAGTACGAGTCCCGAGATCTCAAGGCATCGGCAGAGGAGATGAGAGCCGGAGCCCGGGAGGTGCCGGCGCACCGGTGCGGATGCCGCTGGCGCACAGCGAGGGCGGCGGGTCCAGTCCCAGCTCGGACCTGGGTCCTCCCTGCGACCGCGCCAGCGGAGCCCTCCCGCCCACCGCTGGGGCTGCGCTCGGCGTGAACGTGTAAACACCCACTGAGAGAAAGGAGGCAGAGATATTTTAGCCAGTGATGAGAAAAGTTTCTGCGCTCACAAATCGTTGCTATCTGCACCCTCAAACACTTAACTGAGACGTTTAGACACAGGTTTAGCTAAATTTGTTTCAGGAGAGGTCCCAGGCAGGGCACCCCAAGCCTGCCAGCTATGGCACGCGTCAGGGATGGGTGGACTGAGGCTCTGCTTTGGCTGAGAGCAGCAACAGGAGCACCAGCCCAGGCCTGTCGCCCTTGAAAACACTATTTAATTTTTTTTTCATCCCCGTGTAGAAGAGGGAGGAAAAAAATAAGCTCGAGCCTCATCAGGTTGCCCAAGGTCAGCAGGCGTTTTCTCAGCATGCTCCTGTAAACACTTGGGGGGTCTCTGGAAATCACAGGGATGCGCCGCCTGGTAAATCCCGACCGGGCACGAAGGCAGGCGGATATCTCGGCTGCGGCCACAGCTCGCTCGGTGGGCGACAACGCCACACGGGGAGAGGCTGCCAGGGGAGCGCAGAGCTCCGTACGGAGGGGTCTGTCTCACAGCACGCACAAATTCATCGCATCCTGCACCCCCCTCACGCAAAGGGCAGGACAGCACTGCCGGCGCTACGGCACCGCC
>NW_009648161.1:193972-201032 GCF_000708025.1 Charadrius vociferus | reverse complement strand
AAAGCAAAAGGGGCTCCATCGAGAGCGTCGGCACGAAGGGACGGAGGGAGGCTCCAGCGCGGAGGGCACGGCGGGGGATGCCGGCCGCCCTGGGGACCAGCACCGCGGCCCCACGGGTCTTGGGGGGGTCCGGCCGTGGCTGCGTGGGCAGCAGCCCCCCGGGACGGCACGGGGTCTCTCCCCGCACGAGCGAGCGTGGTTAATCCCCAGCAGCCACGCGATGGCAGCAGAAATATGGGAACGCCGGAATGGACGAATACATTATCATACAGTTATAAGGAAAAGATATTTTCCAAAGACGAGGCAACTGCTAAACATAGCCCAATGTCTATGACATTTTTAAGACAAGCAGGGAGTAAAACAATAGTTTTTCCCCTCTGAAATACAATAATTTACATTTGCTCCATTACTTTAATTGCCAATAGTGTCACTCGTGCTTTCTGGTTGTAGCGTGGATACAATACAGCCCTCTCTCCCTCTCAATCTTTCATTTTAATTTGACCTACAGCAGACACAGTAAGAATGGCTCCTGTTTCAAACTAATTCCTTGAGCTTTGGGTAACAAACCTGTCTCCGTTTCGGCTACAAGCTTATCCCGCAGGGTGCTGCGCGTCTGCTGGGAAGTGCTGAACAACCTGAGTCCACCTGAGCCCCCATGAGAACACCGGTTAATTTATTCTAAGAAACAGAGCATTTGGTTTGCTCGATGGCGGGCTGTACCACGCTTTCAAACCCGGCATCTCCAGCGAATGGAAACCACCAACGATCTTGTTCCCGTCAGCTCCGTCCCACCACCAGCCATTATGTCAAACATCTTAGCAGGGGCTCACATCTCATTAGTGCCCTTTTGTTTAAGACGCTCACCTGCTTTTTGTCTTTTTTTCTTTTTTCCCCCAACAAGGTTATTTTCCAGGAGCTGGTGACACCCAAAGTGAGACTATCTATAAAACCCTGACAAAGCATCAAGCCGAACCGATAAGTACAACTCTCACCGCCTGTGGCTCACAGATGCACGGCATCCCGGCGCGGGCACAGCATCCCACCTGCATCCCGGAGGGCTTCAGTTCCCGGACTCCGTTCATGCATCTCTGCCATTAAGAGCAGGTACACGCGTTTCCCGGAGACCACCACTGTGGCTCCGAAGGCGTGAAAGGGGCACGGGCAGAAGTGAACCACCTCCGCCACCGCTGTCGGTCTGTGCCCGCCGTGTCCGGCTCTCACGGGAACGGCGTTCTGCCCGGGATGGGACACCGACCGCCCGGGACGCGGCGAGGGCAGGGAACGCGCTCCTGCCGGGCCACCCCGGCCCCGCTCCTCCCCACGCGCTCCCCTTTGTTTCTGACAACAGTGCACCAGTATGCAATTAATGCGTCTATTTCCAAAGAGCTGTACAAACACTGGCTAATTAATTCTTATCTCTTGCCTATAAAAAGGGTGAGTAAATAAGATCCTACAAAGCAGCGGCCATGAAAAAGTGCCCACGTGCAGGACAGGGCCACGCTCTGAAACCCTGTTTGCCAGCTTTTGTGTCTGTACTGTGTTTGGGGGACAATACCAGGTTTTTTCCAGGAACTCCGGCGCCTTCAAACCTCTCGACACGACTCTGCTCTTGCTGCCTCCCCTCCCCACTACGCTTTGGCAAGCGATATCCTTCTTTCCAACAGGAACTCAGGAAATTAAAATGTTTAATGCATCTCTGGTGCATACAAAATTAGCAGCAATACAGCAAACGAGATTTGCTTTCCTTTCCAACACACGGTGAAATAAATAAATAAATATAAACACATTAAAACCCAGGCGCGTAACGCGGAGACACTGAGGCTCCGCGTTTCCAGTGGAAGCCCTTATCTCCGTCACAGCCCACAACGCAATTACAAGATTACAAGGCACACGCTGCTTCAGCATCTGGATCCTCCGTGCAGTCGCAGGGATCCCACGGAAAAAGGAAACCTCTTCGCCTTGCGAGGAGCGGCAGCGCGTTCCCCTCGCCGCGCTGCACCCCACGAAAATGCGATGAGCGACCTGCCGTTAACGGCTTGCTTTCTCTATGCATGCACAGGAAGACAACTACGTGGTCAAAAAAGTAAAAGCAGACCACTGTCTCTGGTCCAAAACGTATTTTAAGTCTTTTTCCTTTTTTTCTGTAAACTTTCTCATCTAAATTGCAAACACTGGGACAGAGTCCGGGCCAATAAACCTCCCCTCCCCTCTCCCATCCCAGCACGTTAAACTGAGACCACAGATCCAGCAATCCAATCTCCATATATTTTATTCTTAAAATATTTCATTTCTGGCCACCAATCTTTAGATCTCCTATTGGATTTTGTTTTCGTAAATGGATTTTCCCACAGAGCTGGCAGAAAATATATTTAATTTTGAATTTCTCTAAACTGAAATCGTCAATATAAATGTCAACGCGTATTTGCGCTGCACAGCCTCCGCAGTGACACGAACCTCATGTTTCAGAGGGGGGTAGAGGGGGGCCCGTTAGCTTGTTTCTTGTCTGCACGCTTGTTCTAACGTTTTATTTAATAAAGACGGCTAAATAATATATAAGTATATGTATATTAAAATTTTTTGTGTGTTCTGGTTTGCGTTTGTGGGGGTCCAGAAAGAAGTGCGATGTCTGCCGGTGCTGCGCAGACGAGTCGGGGGGACGCTGGAGACAGCGGAAGGGTAGTCGTGCCGCGGCGTGGAGCCCGACGCGCGCGCTGGGGTTCCTCACCTCGTGCCTTCACACCCACGGGGCACCTTCGGCCCCCGATGCTCCGCAACAGAGGAGCGCACGCTCCGCCACCGGGTTCCTCCTCTTCTCCCCCACAGTTGCAGTTGCGGCATCAATTACTCAAACAATTTCAATCTATCTGGACGCTAATGTCATTAGTCCACAGAGATCCTTTCGGAATAATTCACATCGAAACTGCCTTTACATGCTAAATGAAAAATGTTCAAACTTTAGTGAATGGGATTTGAATTACAGTCCCACCACATGTGGCTCAGCTTTATCCACGCTATTTATTAAACAGGGGGGAAAAAAAGGCGACGCAGTCAATTACAAAGCAATTACCCGACCAGCCGCTGCCCTGCGCCGAAGGGACGGTTGCCCTTGGTCTGGGCAGAACTTGCCCACGGGCCACCTGCCATCCCCCAGAAAGGGGTCCTGGCCCCCATGGCCCCCACCTCCCCGCAAAAGAATCCCCCCTCATCGTTCCTGGCTGGCTTTGAGGGCTCCTCACCCGGCACCACGCCGCATCCACGCTATGTATCACTCACCCCCTGTTCTCAGCCTTTCTGCGATTTTCACCAACCCTCCGTTCCTGGACAGAGCCGCACCGCACACTGCAGCGGGCTGCAGCCGCTCGGCACCTTATTTCAGAAACTTCCCAAGCCACAGGACGGTTCTAAACGCCTTTGCTGTGCTCCAGTGTATTTCAAGATGACTTGTGAAGTCAAAACATCACTTAGTTTATTTTTAATTTACTGCAACAAAGATTTTTGTTTGCTAAACTATATTTAAAAGCCCACAGATCCTGGCTGGAATACAAGCAGTTACCCTGCTCACGGCTTAACGGTACTGTAACAGCATTTCAGCCACAGGATAATTAAGGCACAGAAGCCAAGCCTGCCCTGCAGGCTGCTTCAACGTCTGCAAACGCGGAACCCACCACGCCATTGATCCGCCACTGAAATTCTACAAAAATATGCTCAAGCTGAGCCGCAACCCCAAAAGCTCTTGCTCCCCACTTTGCTTCATAACGTTTATGCAAAACTCTCAGTTGTTGCCACGAAGCAAATTGTTTTCAAAAAAGAAAGTTCAATCTGTAAGGTTTGGAAAGGTGCCTTTTGTTAAAAGCAGATGAGGAAGGGTAAGGGTCCCTCACCCCACCGAAACCCCCGCACCAAACCATGGTGGGAGGAATCAAACACGAGGGGGGAAAGCCTGAGAAAGCAGCTTAATCCTTTTATTCCACCTTTTCTCCCTTAATCATACAACACCAAAAACGTTATCCATTCTGGTTCATGTCCAAAACGACACATGAATTAAAACTGAGTGTAAAGACCGTTGCTTGGCGTTACATCCGTTAAAGGTAACGACTGTTCTTCCTCCCCGCAGCTCTCCCCCGTTCCTGATTTTGCTGTAATTCAGTCCATTCCCAACACCTCACTGGAAAGACTACTCACAAAAGGAGGAATAAGAAACCGCCTCTTTATTTCTTTGTGAATTTATTTTCCTTTCTCGCCGTCGGAGGCTCCCCCCGTTTCCCAAGCGTCCCTGGAAGCCTCCCAGGAACCCAACTTTACCGACCCAGCGACGACCCGTAGGTGAAACACGTTCATCGGGTCGACAGTATTTAGTTCCTCTGCACGGACGCTGCCAGGCTGAGCGCGCGAAGGAAACGCAGCGCAAAAGCCGCATTACAGCGTCTCAAGTTTTAGCAATTTTCCCACCAATATTGACTCCCCCGTTCCAGCAAAGCCCTCCCCGGCGGTGGCGGTGCGGCAGCGGGGAGGGACGGGACGGGACGGGACAGGGGCTCCCGCGGGCAGGCAGCCAGCCCAGCACGGCGCTTAACAACGGGGAAAAGCCGGGGAGTAAAAGCAACCCACCGCCGCGCTCCCTCCACCCACCTCCCGCCAAACCGAGAGCCCTTCAGACCTTTGGCCCAACGGAAACATCAGCGCACGATGCTTAAATTCAACACGGGCTGAGGTCGCCTGGGGAGAGCTGTGCCTGCGCCAGGGCAGCGAGAAATCGCCCGCACCCTCTTTCTTCCACCCGACCCCGCTGAGCCCGTGGTCCCCCGACCCCCGCGAGCCCCACGCACACCTTCACTCCGCCGGACCAGGAGCGTCCCCAGGACAGCTGCCGTCACCTGCTGACGTCTCAGGCTACCCCTCACCCATCTGCCCCTCACACTGCGCTGCCCAGAGGTAGTGACGCTGATAAACCCGCTTGGTGAGCAGCGAGTTTGGAGTATTTCAGCTCTAAAAGTTCTCTCCCAAAGAGGCATTTTCCTAGAGAGTCGCACAGCAACGCGCCGGTGGCTCAGTGTGAGTTTGTCCATGCAGGAAATACAGCCAAATATTTAATAGCATGTCTCCGAATAAACAATTCCTGCTAAAACACCAACCAGCGTGTCCGTTTCCTTGGCGAGGCACGGCTCCAGGCGGACGCGGTCCCCACTGCCAGCCCTGCGCACAGCATCTCCCCCGGCACCGCACGCAGGACGGTGGCCCTGGTCCCAGCTGAGTCTTCATGCTGAGACACCCAGATATCAAGGAAGCTTTCATTGCTGAAGTTATACACCGTAAAATAAGCTACGGCAATTAAAGAATTAGTTACGTTACAGGTCTGTGGAAGAATAAAATTCTCCTGGACACGTAAGGGGCGTTAGGAAAAGACGCCAAAACCCACGACCATTTGCTGTGAATTTATGTTACTGCAAGCGAATACATTAGGATCCCGATATAGAAAACGAATTATTGATATGTATGTTCCCTTCAGAAGCGACTCTCAGGAGACCCATTCCAGATTTAATGATAATCCATATTCCCCTTCAGAAACGGTAAACCGGCTCTCTGATTTCCCCAGGATCGCCACAGACGCATGAATCACTAAGACGCCATCCAACCCTCCGTTCTGGATGCCGTAAACGCCACCTAGAACAGGGAACGGAATAAAATCCAACCACAGCTCCTGAGCAGTCAATGCCTTCCACGCTTCTGTAGGAGCATCTGCCCACCGTGTCCGCGGCAGAGGCGTGCGCGCCACGGCACAGGTGGGAGATGCTCTCGGACTCCGGGCCCTCTAACGAGCTACGGCAGATTGAGGGAGAGGCTGGTTAGAAATGGCAAAAATCTAGTACGAGGAGAGACGCAAGGAAAATACCCCTAGTAGCTATGACAAAGAATAGATTTGTATGAAAACTGTCACTCCTCCTCCAGCAGTTTTTCTCCTTCGCGCCCAGCGCTGCGCTTGTTTGCGTTAATGTATGCACACGTGTGTGTCATATTTTCAGAAAGCCTTTCACATTAAACTCTCGTTTCTCCTCCAAAGCCATTCTGCAGTATTTCTCTGGAATGCATTAAGCAGCCCGACTGAACAATGCAATCCTAATTAGTTTGCAAACTACACAGCTCACCTCTGCGGGCGAGCAAAGCCCATGTAAATTAAAGTGAATTGGATCAGACCGTCCTAGGAATAGTTCTCCAGATTAGCGCTGCTTGAACGTGCGATCTCACAAGTTGCTTTCACCCTCCAGTAATAACTTACAAGTAAATTTCACCGACAATAGCAGGGAATTGAGAGATGTAAAAACATTTTACAGTTTAATATTCCATGATGGGTTATTTTACATAATACAGAAAAGCCCATTTGGTCATTTACTAAAGGAGAAGTCATCGTGTTCTTAGCACGTACTCCCGCGCAGGAGCTCCAAGAGCAAATGACGCTATTACCACCCGGGTGGCACAGCCTGCGCGGGACCGAGTTTAGGTACGCCGCACTTTCAGACCCAAACGCTAAAGAAACCTTTTGCAAAGTTTTGCCAGCGATGTCCCAGGGTTTATGCAGTAATTGAATAATCTAAAATTTCCATTCCTGTCCTCGTGGACTAATCTGTAATAGTGTTAAGGGACTGTTATGATAATAATTAAATACAAGTCCTGCATACAAAATTGATACTCTGCATCTCCATCTCCACAAGGGAGTTCCTCTCTTAATAAGACTTAAATCAAGTTTTACCTTTTTTCTCTTTCTTTTTTTTTAAGGAATTCATAGAGATTATCGTATTGTGCTGAGGTACCGTACGCCTGTGTATGAGGGAACAAGATATTTCAGACGTATGAGCTCTGGCACATTTGTCTCATCCTCTGATCTCTCCGCTCTGAAACGAGCGGTGTCAGACCAAACCGGGGCTGAGGACCGACCCTCCCCGGGGAGCCGGGGCTGCGGCGGGGGGTCCCCGGGAGCGATGCGCCGCTGCTGCTGCTGCTGCCGCCGCTGCCGGAGCCGATGGGGGTCCAGAGCATCCGGGGGGCGCCGGGTATGTGGGCAAGG
>NW_009648161.1:192913-193944 GCF_000708025.1 Charadrius vociferus | reverse complement strand
CCCGGGGGGCAGCCCCCCCTGCGTGGTGCCCCCCCCGCCGCTGCCGGAGCCGATGGGGTTCCAGAGCATCGGGGTGCCGCCGGATATTGGGCCAAGTCCCACCACCGCTGCAGAGTCTGAGCGAACCCCTTCCTCTCACTCCTCCTCAGGCACCAAAATATCCTCAGCAGAGGATAAATAGCAGCAGAATTGGCACTGACCTCCCAAAACGCAGAGGACAAGAGGGAAATTTGCTATAAAGGTATGACCTCTTTTTAATTTTAGCAGCAGTTTACTCTGAGTTCCTGTGAATGCGCCATTTCAACGCTCCCGGAAAGTTCACGCACAAGAAGAGGCAAACGCATCAGCTGCACCGTCCGTCCGCACCGTCGCAGCAGCACTGATCAGGAGTGATGTTAAAGCGATTTCAACACTCCCCTTACTATTATTTATTAGTTAAAAATTTTAATTATGTGAATTGATTAGGAACACATCACCAGGGATCCTAATTAATTAGAATTTTAAAAAGGACCACGGACTGGAGATTTTTAATGGATTCCACAAAGGATTGCACAAAGAGGTATATTACGGGAAAGGCCAAATTAACTTCTCCTTTCTGGTTTATCCAGCGATTTCCAACAGGATTGTGCATCAGATTAACCAAGTAATATCCAAAACCCTCACACACGGTGACGCTAACCAAGACAATAGCTTGAGGATTTCACCCAGTTATCATTTTACATCCGCTTGGTTAATTAGTTTATTCCTCTTATTCCTTATTTATTTAAATTAGTGCATTCCTATTTAAATTAGTTTATTCCTTTTTTATGTCCTAAATTTGCTTTAGCTGCATTGTCCACGCTCACCAAATCCTTCCGTCTGGTACCGATAGATCAGACAACGTCCCCAAGTATCCGGTGCAAACTTTTTGTTTCAAAATGCATTTTTTTTCCATACCCAAAACTTGGAAAGATGCAAGAGACATTACACTGATGACACTCCGGAAATAATTAATTATTAAGTCTACTAATATAAATCCCTTTTCAGAGGTG
>NW_009648161.1:176746-192848 GCF_000708025.1 Charadrius vociferus | reverse complement strand
GGATCTAGCGACGCGCTTGGCTGTCGGCTTTGAGAGTATTTTTCCATCAGTGCGACGATGATACCTATTTATCTTCTGGCTGCAAGAGTCGCTGAGATGATCTGGCAGTGCCACAAGGCAGACAGTTATTTCATGCCCTGTTAAACCCTAATGTGGTTAACTACAGTATCACTCCAACTTTGAAAAAAGCCTTTTTTATTATTTTAAATCTGTTTCCTATGTGTCCAAGTAAAGAACATCGCTTCCCATTAGGACAGGATCAGAAACATAAACCCATAATGCTCTCCGTGAAGCGGCACAGTGTACTGATCGAGTAATTAATTAAGAAGGTTAAAAATACATAAGTCTGCCCAAGCAGCACTTAGAGGTCAAGAAAATGAACTTTTTCTGCCCCGTTCAGGACGGAGACTGGCAGCAGCCGCTGGGACGCGCGGGGTCGGGAGGCGGGACGGCAGGGGACGCGAGGGCAGGTCGGCGAGGGGACGGCGCAGCAGAGCTCCTGCAGCTCTTCCTCCCGCCCCGGGACACCCCGGACCCGCTTTCAGGTGCGCTCAGTACCAGAGATGTTTCTACGGCGGACACGACTCTTCCGGACCCAGATTCACGCAGGAGCTAATTTCAGACCCAAATCTCTATTTGCCCGTTCCTGTTGGTTTCTTTTCTTTTGTCTTTTCATACATAAATTTCTACGACTTGAATCCTCGGTTCCTTTGCACGCTCTGATACCCCGGGGAAGAAAATATTAATTTCTTTTCAACACTCAGATCATTGATCTGGATTTCGATACGCCCTTAGTGCTACTTAACACGTGGATTTATGTAGAAGTTGTGTTGCTCCAGTTCTGAGCCCCATTAAAAATTGCCATTAATTGTTCACAGTGTTGGCTCCGGAGCCAGGTCTGTGTCGGCCGCTGCTTCATCTGCTGCGAGAGCTGTCGGCTGTGACACTGGCCACATCCCGCGTCGGCCAAAGCCAGGAGACTCGGCCGGCTCTGCCGGGCTGCGCAGCGAGAAGATTGCGGGACGGTGACGAGAGGGCACAAGTACCGTCTTGGAGATGAACTATCAGGTACTGAAGGGCTCTTAAGCTGGAGAAGGACGTAGGAGTGAACGGCCGAACCCCGGCACGTCCAAATCACAATGTGAGTACTTTGACGCTTATTTTCTGAAGTGGCGAATGCGATCAGCCACGGGAAGGAGCCCTGAGAGCTCCGCGTCCGCCGGCTCCCCGCACAGCCCATCTCAGATCTGCTGCTTTCCAGAAGACACACTTGAATAAAGCAGAAATTATGGGGTCCAGAGCAGGCCATCTGAGTTAAAAGTGACCGCCACACACATCCACGCAGGCAGGCACTCTAGGGGTGATGGCTCCATCTTCGAAAGAATGTCAGAAAGTATTTATTTAATCACATATATGCGCGGTAGCCAGCGGTCACCACCACCCTCCTCCTGGTAAGTTTTGCCGTGCCGGCTTTGGTGTCTGCATTGTTAATGCTCACAGAAATTAATTAAATCATGCTCTGCAAACCCGAAACAAAAACAACGCACAATTTCTATTATGCTGACTTTTTTTTTAGCTTGTCATAATAAAACATTGTTATTGGATGTAAAAATTATGGAACAGAGTTATACCTCTCTGGTGTAATATAATGCAATCCATTTAATACTATTTTAAACCCAAAAACCTCATTAAAGCAGACAGAACCTAAGAATGACAAATCACCCAGCAGGAAGCTGGAACACGAGACGTATTCCAGGCGCTCGGCCGCTTCGTGTGCCCCGCGCTGAATCCGGTAACACCGCACAGGTGTGTTACCGGATGGTAACACCATCATGCAGGCGCGGGAAGGTCGATGCCATGCGGAACGTCTGCCAGGACGGGCCTGGGGGTGGGGTGGAAAGCCGGACTGAGCCCCAGGTCCAGCCTGGGAGGTGTCGGCCACGGCCCGAGGCAGCGGGTCGAGCCCTGACGGTCCCTCGGCATCAGCTGCTCCAAATGCCGCAAACCGGGCTGCGCGATGCCCGCGTGACCGGGTGCAGCGTCCCAGCCGTAGGGATGCACGCAGTCTATTAACTGCGGAAATCAACACAGCTTAGACAAATACATACCCTTACAGCTTCGCTACTCATTTGCCGAAATTAGAGTATTTCTTGATGACATAGCTAAACGCTACAATTACACGTTTTAACACCCTTTTACCACTTTGGCCCCAAGTTCAGTACCAAAAGTGAGGAACACAGCCCTGCTGCCTTAGGAACCGAGCCAGGCAAAGCTCTGCGGTTCAACTTCTACTGTCAGAAAATGTAATTCCCATTTAATAAGATATAAAAGAAAAAGTTGAATAAATGTACTTCTTATCCACATCTGTGGAGATCTTTAACATCAGAAGTCATCGGTGCGATCAAGTGGACAGAACAGTTGTGTCAAACAACAACACGTTTTAGATCAAACAGGCTTGTTCCAGAAATACCGTGTCAGGTGAAACCATCCATCTGAATCTCTCTGAAGGGCTCAGTACCACCAGTAGAGCAATGGACTCCTTCAAAACATGCCCAAAAGCGGAGTCCAATTCTGGTCTGAATTCTACAGAAATTCTACTTCTGCATACTGTAAGACCAGCACTTAATAAGCATACGGAAAATTATGGCAATTGCTACCAAAAACTACCTGGTATTTTGTGAGACTCAAATCACACACACACAAAGCTTACACGGCTTAAAGAAATGCTTAGCAACCCAGCCTGAGGCGTTGGGTCACCCCGGTGAAGCACATGTTACAAAAAGCACACATTCCACCAAAAGTGCTCGGTGTGAGAACACTTCAGTCCTTCTGCAACTCCGGAGCTGTACAACCGCATGACAACCAGAGCAGCGACACAATCAGACAGTGAAGCTATAGTCAAATTTTGCTCAAAGTAGTAAAAAAGAACACGTGTGTATTGGGGGGGGGAAGCTGGAATTCAGCAAATACAAGCATTTTTCTGAATGTGTGGACAAATTCACGTTGAACGTACCCAGAGCAGCTGTTGCTCCCAACCCACCCATCACCCAAACCCGCCCCGCTCCGTCTCCTACCTCCACTCCTTGGACTTTCAGTTTCATGTGATCCTCTCTGGTGGTTTTCCCATCTTTCCTTTTTTTCCAGCAATATCCATCTTTCCTGTATTTCACTTTCTTCCTATTGTACAGGATCATAGAACCATTCTGTGGCCTGAAAACAAGAAACAGTTTTGGATTACATAAAGAAAAACAAAACCACCCTAGGAGAGTTTCTGAAGCAAAGCACTGCAGACCAGCGGCAGCCTCTACAGAAAAGCAATATTCTGTATTTGGCATAATATAAATTTTCACCTTTTGTTGCTGTTAACTGGATTAACCGATATTTTGCAACCTGCAATTTTTCACTTGAGAACCTTGTACCTAGTGAAATAAGCCAGTGAGAGGTTAAAAAAAAAAAAAGAAAAAAAGGAAAAAGCCTATCTTATAAAATAGGCAGCGTTTTCACAGGATATATTATGATTGGGCTCAGCTACATGCTGAAAATTAGAAGGAAAGAAAGGTTAAGGAAAAAAAAGATTGTTATTATTTTATTATAGACTCTCTCTCTCTTTTTAATGCATCAGCAGGATTAGAAAACAACCACCTCTAATGCAGCACCAGAATATGGATGTCGGCTTAAAAAGGCAATAAACAAGCAAAAAAGAACGGAAGAAAAAAAGCATTGGTTTTGCTGTTCCTGCTTAGATCCGGGTTAGACATGGAATAACTTTCCCTCTTCTGAGCACCTCCTTGACTTCAAAGACACATGAAAACATTTTCCACTTAGAAACCACGTTGATGCTTTAGAATATCACTAGAGGCACGTTGACACTCGCCCAACAGACAGGAGCCAACGTGGTTTTGGTGTACGACAGTATTTCGCAGAAATGTTTTGCCATCTGCTAAGGCAATGCACAAAAGCGGCATTTCTGCTGCAATACTAAAAAAATAAAAAATAAATTAAAACCCCCAACGTGTGACTGCAAAGCCAGCATGCATCCCACGCAGGCAGCAGTGCTGCAGATGCCGCAGACATTTACAGTGGTGCATTAGTCACAGTAATTTCGCTTTAGGACACCAGGAACGGGAAGAAAAACAACGGCATTAGCAGCAGCAGCAATAAACAACCTTCACGGGAAAGCTTTGGCTGGAGCCTTCGGTAGAGTAAAGCACCTGAACGTGTATAAACAGAGCAAACGGACAGAGAGAGACCGAGAGAGAGAGAAAGAGAGGGAGAGGATCCCCCCAGCCCCATCCGCGCCAGACTTCGCATCACTCCTCGCGCCCCTCGACAGCGTGGACCTCAGCGGCCGGACGGAGCAAAGCCATCCCTGGAATTGCTAAAAAACCCAACGAATATTTTCAAGGCCATGTGAGGCAAGAAAGCTCTTTAAATAAATATGCCAAACGAAGCGGTTTGTGTTCACGCAACATTGGGCTGTGATTTCAGAGCCATGCCAAAGGTGCGAAACTCAGTGCCTGGCGCAGCTGGAAAAGCATCCTTCATCCCTCCCGCCCCGGTTTCAAACAGCACGATGCTGTGAAATAAGCACAAGAACGAGCTTCTGCAGGTACCCTCTTCTCATTTTTCTCTAACAAAATACTCCATTTGAAGACAGCCGCCTTCACCCGTGTTTATCACATAATAACAGGGCAGTAACGTTGATGTAAAAGCTGTTAATTACAGAGTAACTCATCCCAATACTCCATTAAGTGCATAAAGGCTCCTTACTACCGAGGAAAACAAGCTCATGATGGTTTTCTACCACCATCGGCCACCTGAAGTTACCTAGATCAACCAATACAACACCCTTCCTCCCTCAAAACCAACACCACCAGCGATCGCGGGATCTGCTACCAAAACGCCATCCCTCTCCCCTGTCCCTGCGCGGATGTACGCATCTCCGGGTCCAGGCAGAAGGATGTCCTGCCTGATTTACGCTCAGCGTCTGCCCGCCAGAACGTGTGTGCCCATCACAAATTCAACCAATGTGGACGGAAACTGCACAAAGTCTCTTTCAGTATGAAAACAGACTTTCTACTTCCACATACATTTGCAAGACTGAAATGATCCTCGATCTAACTGATTATTAGCATGTTTTTTTACTAAAACAGAAATTACAGATTATTTTTTCCCCCACATACATGCAAATGGTTATTTTGCATGTAAAAATGTTTACTTTTATAAACCCGAGGTCCGTTCCCCCAAAGTACGCCTCCTCTTCCTCCTCCTCCTCCTCCCACCGCCCGCGTCCCAGCAGCCCAGCCCAAGGCACGGCGAGGCGGCTCCTCTTCTCCACTCCTGCACATCACCCCAAAAACAAACGCTTGGGTGTCAGCGCAGCCACGGCGTCGGTTTGACAGCACCGTAGAGAGTGCAGGATTAATTCAGTGGAGATATTACATATCTCGTTGCGGTGTTTATTCTATAAACCTCCTGGGGCTGCACATGTCAGCTGAAACCCTTCTCAGAGCATCGCTATTTCCCCCTGTTGCCATCAGGGAGATGTGCCCCACGGTGCGACGAGTCACCTGCGTGTTTTGGGGCGAGAAAAGCAAAGACAGTGCGGGAACTTAACCCCTGCCCAGTGCCTCGGTGCTCGCACACGCGGCTTTTCGGAAAACACACGCTCCGAGGACCTGAAAGTTTTTTGATGGGAATAACACACTGCTTTTCTCGCACGCAGTGCCACGAGAGCGCACGGGTGGAGGGACCTCAGAGCTGAGCTCTGCAGCGCCGCTGCTGCTCTGTGAGGCTGGAACCTGGTTTCTGTTGGTTTATTTCTGCGATGAAAAAAGAACACGGCAAAAGGTCACTGGAAAACAGTTAACAAGATTTATATGAAATAAAATAAAGCACAATGGAACAAAATCTCTTAAGGATCTCTGGAGCAGTTGTCGATTTTGATAAGAGTGTATCGAATTGCTTTAAGGCTCATAGAAAGTGACTGGTTTTTAAAGATATCTTCATAAAATGAGAGGCAATTTTAACCCGATATACATTGCTACTATATTTCTCTTGCTGTAAGAGGGAAGCTCTCCCGTGCTTATCTCCCCGGCACACAAACACAGCCACGAGCGGCAAAGCGATGGCTGCGGGAAGACTCAGCAGATGAGGTCCGACGGGGATTCCCGCGACGCACGACGGGTGCGACTCCAACCTGGATCTCCTCCAGAGGTTTTGCTGCTCGACCTGGATTTGGGGATTCCACGCATGCCGTTGCAGGAGAGAGGGACAACACCGCCCGCCTGAGCACGCACCACCAGGGACCGCAAATCCGCGGGGGCTGCCGCGGGCGCGTGGGGGGACGCCTGCCGCCAAGGCAAGGGCGGCTTGCCCGGCATCGTCAGACATGGAAAGCCATCATCTTCCTCTGTTACTAAACCCCACCTGGAACCACAGCAATAACAACAAGTACTGCAACATTAACGGCAATTTACTTGATTTCATTAGCTACTAGCTACTTAGTGCTCTTTTCATTAACGCAGGACTAGATGGAAAATAATAAAATAGTATTTTAATATTACGGTACAGATAAAAGCAAGCAAGCCAGAGCGACCCAAACCCACCGAGAAGCCCGTTTGTGCCTGCAGCGCACGGTGTTGGTGCCGCCGGAGGAGCCCCGCGGAGCCCGGCCGCTGCCTGTCCCCTCCGCGTCCCCCCGCCGTGGGGGCGGCCACAGCCCACTGCTGCCGGTTTTGCATCACCCGTGACAAAAACCAGAGTGGTGGCCATGAAATGGCAGTGCGATGCCACAGCATGTCGCCTCTCTGGAGCTGGCTCTGCATCGAGCACCGGGATGCTCCCGTCTCACTCCCGCTGACCCCCGCGGTCACCGGGAACGTCAACAGCGTTTCCCCCTCCGCTCACAATAAATTTGTTTGCAATGAGACAGGAAAGCATTTGTCGATCTTGCAGAAAAAGGCAGCAAACAAAAGGAAGAGGACTGGGAACAGGTGAACGGAGCAATCCTAGAACGTGACCCCCCGGCAGAGGAGGCGAGCGCTCTGCGGCCTTGCTTGCGCGCAGTAAATGGCTGTATTTAATTTAGGCTGCGAACACCAACAAGCAAACCTTCGCAACGGCCACCGCGGCTGCTCCGCAGCAGGTCCCCCTGGCACCCTCCCCTTGGGGATTTGTAAGCATTGATAAGATCTCCCCTCAGTCTTCTCTTCTCCAGACTAAAGAGACCCACGTCCCTCAGCCTTTCCTCATACGAGAGATGGTCTATCCCCTCATCATCTTTGTAGCCCTCTGCTGGACCCTCTCCAGCAGATCCCTGTCTTCCTTGACCCGGGGAGCCCCAAACTGGACACAGTGCTCCAGACCCAAACAGCACACGGCAGAGTCGCAACTCGGAGTTTCCTCTCTTTTATGAGCCTCTGGCATTTAAAAGCTGCCTGATCTCTATTTTAGGTCTCTTGCTTGCGGCCTGGGGGAAAGAGGGGAAAGGGCAGGAAGAGTAATTGCAGAGCAGAAAGCCTTTTGTCTCACCTATTGACGAGATCTGAGTCGCTTCCCTCCCTCTCTCCCTGTTATTTACCACCACGGCTCTCACATAAATTGCCACAACGGCGTAAGAGCTACTTTTGCCCAAATTGTTCCTGCTACAGCCAGGAAGATGATGCTACATTCCATTTTCAGACTTATTTTTAAAGTGAACAATCGTACCCTGCGGCTGATGGGTCTCAGGACCTGACGGGTCACTTGGGGCCACCCGGGGCTCCTGGGGATGCTCAGCAGCGGTCCGGGCGCCGGATAAACTGGAGTTTCTCTCAGCGACATGGGGAGAGGCAGCAACGGAGCGCTCACACCGGCAGGAAACAGAGGGGGTTTCCAGGGAAGATTTTCCAGAAATGTCATTTTGGATTTGGCACCCAGTTCAGCTCTGCACACCCTCCTCTAGCTCCAAGCCCTGTTCCGAGGGGGGGTTGTTTCTTTATATAAAGTCCCTTACTCGGATAATAAGGATCTAAGCCAACTTATCTGATCACGAACATGCACTAGATACAAGGAGGGAGTACACAAAACCAAGTTAAGATTAGGATATTTTTGTCAACTGATGCTTCATATCTGCCTCTCCATTTTGCTCATAAATTATAGTCCCCTTGGCCTGAGCAACCGAGATGTTCCCCTAATCACATTACCACAATATTAATAAGGCTCTCAATGCAACTAGTTCCCTCTAAATTGTCACATCAAGATTTGGTAAATGTCAGATGTATCATTTAATGAAAACTATGTTTTACTGCCTAGGGAGCTCGGGTTGCCGAAAGGGAATTGCAAATATTGCAAAGCCAAAAGCGACCTTTTTTCCAGGACAACGGAATAAGATCAGCCAGAACCCTTCCTCAAGAAGGTCTGTGGCTCCAAAATTATTTTTTAATTTTATCATCTCATATTTACTTCAGTTCCCTGCCAAGGCAGACATTTAAAGCAGCTCAGTTCTTTGCAGTAAAAACACAAAATCGGGTGTGCGGCTGCTCGGGGGGACCCTGCCAAAGCCGGGAGGCACCAGCAGCCCCAGAGCTCGCCACCAGCCCGGGAGGTGTCTGCAAACCCACCGGGGCAGCACGAGGAGCAGTGTCCCAGCGAGCCGCGGGTGGCAGAGGCGGGGGGAGGGCTGCCCGGGCAGAGCTGGTGAAACCCTCAATTTATTGTGATGAAGAAATAAAGAAGGGTATCACACGCCGGACGCTTTCTGTACCGTACCAGTGCATAAGCAGCAGCCACCCCCTGCGCGTAGGGGATGGAGCCCCCTCCCTCCATCCATCCATCCATCCATCCCTCCCACCATCCATCCCTCCATCCATCCCTCCATCCATCCCTCCCCTGCCAACACTGCACTGAGAAATGGCTCCTGCTAACAGCCTTGATTATGCTATTTTTTATCCTGTGTAACTGTTAGCTTTATTTTCTCTGGCTATGAAGTTATCATGGAGTCAAGGGACAGCGAAAGGGGACTATCTTCCATCTTCTGAATCTATGCACGATAATAATGAGAAATTAACTTCCACTCTCCCAAAGGAGCAACCTACTGATGCAGAAACTGGCTGGGAAAAGCCGAAGTCGTGGAGGAAGCCCTGGGAAGAGAGACGGCCTTGTGAGAAATCATTGCACTGACTCACTGCCCGCGCTTCCCAATGAACACAAAGGACCAAGTCCCTGAACGTGCCTTCATCCCGAGAACCCAAACTCCTACCATGGGTGTAACACAAGGCAGCAACGAGCATGAGACACCCTTCTCCAAGGAGCTGTCTTGATGGAAACCGAAGCCACGTAAGAGCTCGCGGAGTGCGCCGCATTCACATCCCAGAGTGCAGCAGGACCAACTGATGACGTCGTGGTCCAGCACGCTGCCATCACTCACACCGGTGTCACGGCTAATCCAAGCAAGCGCTAAAGCAGGAGTCACGGTTAGCCACGCTTGCCTTCCTCGATGGTTTTGTGTTAGTTCCTAAAAGAGGAGTGTGATTGTTCTCGTGCTGAGCATGTCTGGGGAAGCTTCCCAGATCTGGGGTAAAACAACGTGTAAGTCATGACACGTCATGCAACATGACACTGCTATGTCATGACATGTCATGCAACGCAGCACTATGTGTCAGGAGCCGGTGCTATTACCCACTACAAGATATTTCAAACTTCTAGCCTCCAAACTTGCAAAACACACGTCCTCCTCTTGTTGCGCATTGGCTCATAGTACAGGCAAGGAAGCGACATCCCACCAAGATGATTATAATGAAGAATCCCATTCTACAGGAACATCGGGACACCCTCCTCTACCACACACCTTCGTGGAGAAGTAGGGAAGTTCATGAAGCAGAGACAGGTCAAAGCTGACCGGTGGGCTCCACCGACCACACTGCACACCGTCACCGCTCCACTAAGATGACGTCTGTGATACAAGCATGGGGCAACGGAAGGGGAAGGTGGCTCTGGAAAGGGCTATCTTCGTAAGAAATATTCTGCAAATAATGGGAAAAAAAATTCTGCCTCAAAGTATTCTTCTCCAAAGTTAATTAAAGTAAAGAGAGAGGACTGAGAATATGATGCTCACGGGAAATCACGTACCTCTCAACACACAAGGAAAATTGCGTGGCCAATACGGGGCACTTTAAAATAATACAGAGCGCACATAATAACATCTGAAAAGATTGACGCATGCCCGTAATTCCCCCATCTGATACTTGGACAATTTGCTTAAAAGCATCATCTATTCAGTTTATGTCACTGACTCGCTTTGCTTCACTGGAAATCACGTTTGGTCGTTCCTGGCCGTACCTGACAGCATCAGTCTCCTCCGGATCTCACCCGGCAGCAGAGACCCATCACCCGTGGCGTCCCCTCGCTGCCCATTTGTCCGAAGGGGCACAGAGCACGCAGTGTCAGGAATGAAGACCCACGCCGCCGCGCTGGCTGGACTGGGAATGGGGAGAAGCGTCAGGAGCGAGAGCTCCCCACGCCTCCTGCTCCAGCCAAGGCCTCACCACGCAAACACTCCAGGGGATGGATTTCAAGTAACCATCTATTAATCCCTCCTTTTCTTTTTTGTTTCCTTTTGCGCTGACAAAAAGACAGACATGTCGGCATAAAGGAAGGGGTCACCCCTGGCGAGGCGCAGCCGTGACGCCCGTCAGAGGGCATGTGCCACCCCACCACCCCAGGAAGATCTGAGGGATGCTCTGAGAGGTTCCTACAGCTCTCTTCCACACAGAGAGCTTTAAAATAATATTTACACCGACAAATGTCTTCAGACTTTGGGGAACTTGTAAATCACAGCTGTATCACTGGCAGATCACACCTGAATTGGTTTCATAAACCCTTTTTTCCCCTCCCAAATAAACACTTTGCTGTACCCTCAGGCAGTGACTCGTGCTCACCCTGGAAGACGGGACCCCAGCGCACAGTCAGCCTTTCCCAGCGGGACCATGAACGAAACAAAAGCCCCTCAAGAACTTCATAGAGAAGTTCAGCTTCACCGTGTCTGCTGAGGAGCTGGTAACTCATCCCCTTGTGGGAGAGGCCACTGCCTTTAGAGCCCCATCATCCTCACTTAAAGCTGAGATTATTGGTGTGGCAACCGAGGGAATTTCAGATTACATGTTTGAAATTTACCTGATCTTCCAACTCTGCAGAGATGAAATAAGGACTTCAGAATAAGTTTTCTTATCCATGTCGGAAGAGGTATAAACCACAAAAAAATGTAAATACACTGGATTTTTTTTGTGTCTTGAATTACATGTCATTTGCATTTAAGATGAAAGTGAATTTATTTTGTATCTACAATATTTAAGAAGTTAAAGTCTAAAATAACAGACTTAGCAGTTTTATCCAGAGTTGCAGTTAATGCAACGGCTAATCCCATCAAGGGGACATTAATTGGTGTCTAGATGCTCCTTTTCATAGCAGCAGCAGGCCATAACACTCAATCCTTACCTCCTCTTTCCAGCATGTAGCCCCCGTGTTCATCAATAAAAGTAATGCTATTCTTTAAGAACGGGAACAATTACCTACGGCTCCAACAAACAGGACTGACCACGCGCGTGCCAGTGCGAAGTTGGCTTTTGTACCATATCACAGGACTGCTCATGGGCTGCCCAACCCAGTTTGGTAAGATCAGGATAAAATCTGAAGGCTGAAACGCAAGACACAAAGCACTATAAAAGCGCTGGGCATTTTTCGGTGCGTGCTGGGACACCCGTTGACAGGTTGCACCCCAAAAGCAGTTCGTTGGGGCTATTTAAGGAGTGATCAGGATGCCCGTGCTGCGAAAATTCATCCTCCAGAGATCTCTCTTTGCTCAGGACATTGCTGTAGGGATTAAACCAAGCAACACGTGGGTCTCTGCTGCCTCAGGCAGGAGCAAAGGCTGTCCCAAACCACCTTCCCAGCGGCGACGTCTCCGCGGCACAACCCAACTCGCGCGACGCACAGCGCCGCCGGCACAGCACAGCCCTGCCCGTGCTCCCGACACGCGTCCCCAGCAGGCTGCGGGGACACAGGGCGACGGGGCAGCTATGGCGCAGCCATCTCCATTTAACAACTCCCACTGGTACCACTTCTCCCGTGCCAAGACCTGTTTTTATGAATGTGCTGGAAAAGGCTGTGCATTTTTCCTCTCCGTACTTGTTCTTGACACAACTGGAAAACAGGGAACAGTGATAACAGCGCTAATAATAGTAATACAACTAATAATAGGATTTGACTTCTCAGTAAACATTTACTCTGCTGTTTTTTACACTCAATGATAGTGTGTTTTGTTGCCAAAGAGTGAACTCCACGAAAGATTCATCCAGCATCTTTGCGGATCATGGTTACTCAGCCTAATTAGTTCAACCCTTAACAATTCTCTTATTTTTAGAGCCAATAAAAAAAAAAAAGAAATCAAGAGAAAAAAGCCTGTACCGTCAGTGCTTTTGACACAAGAGATGAGCACCTTCCCCCCATCCCTGCTTTGGTTTCTGGCGTCCTCATCGCTGTGCCTCCCTCCACAACATCACCTGGATGTCCTCCTTCCCCGTTTACACCTCAGGGCACAACACAGACAGTAACTGCGGTCTTGTGAAAGTACCAACCGCCAAACTCTGAGTCAGAGTGGGTGGTTTTTTGCAGGAAATAATTTCTGTGTGCCATTACAATTTTGAGCAGCCCAAAATATTGACTATTAAAAACCTCCCAAAGGAGGGAAACGGGGAAGTCCAGCAGCTCCATGGCCAGACCTCACACAAAGGGTCCTGGACCACCCTGGCTTGTCCCTGTGCCTCCAGTTATCAGATCTGCTTCTCGACTCAAATATCTGTACCTCCAAACCATAAACAGATCTACAAAAAGAAAATAAACATCTGCTGAAGAAATGTTTCATTACGGAGGTCGGAGGAGTTTCCAGGGAGTTTATAGGTTACGCGTTATCTTAAATCACTGCTGCGCAGTGGGCAGCCTGCTGTACCTCCCCGGCACAAATACACGCCGTGTTGATTTGGGAGCACCCACGGGCCTGTGCCTTCCAAATTAGCTCTTCAGCAGAACAACCTCATTCAAACCCCTGGATGTCGGGGAAGGAATTCCCCGAGCTTTGGGGGTTTGGAGTCCCAAAGGAGCCCGCAGCGCTGAGTGCTCCCCAGGTAAATTCAGATGCTGCTGGGCACTGCCTGGGGGCAGCCACCCCCGTCCCTCTATTCTTGGGGTAACGAGGCAAGAAAGAGTTATTTGACCAAGGGAAAAAGAAAAGCTAAACCCAATCCTTCTTATTTTGTGGGCAGAGGAGAGTGGCAAAACGCAACAAAACCTCACGGAGGTCCCAAAGCTGGAAAGTCACATTTGGAGGTGCACTTACTGCAAAACAATCTCTGAGGGACACAATCCATAGGCAGAAGTTCGGCCAGTCGACGGCTTCTTACGCTCTCTGATCACCAAGAGAATATAAACTGTTCCGAAGCGTCACTTTCATACACTCGCGGGTAAGACGCCTGGTATCGTCTGTCGAGACCGGGAAGGCAGCTGTAGCTGGCGTGCCCAGTTCTCCCAGTACGCCCAGAGAGGAGAGCTCCCCTCTGTCCAGCAGCGCGGCCGGAGGCTCGCGAGGCAGGAAAGGTCCTCTGCAAACCGCGCTGCCCGAACCTGGAGGTTTAGTTCAAGCAGCCAACAAGAGCACTCCCGGTATTTGTACGGAATAACGCGATCATTCATGTGTTGATGGTTCTGAACTCTATACCAGATTTGAAAAAGAAATTAGAAACAATCTTTATGAACTCCTCAGCATGCCGAGCAATTGAAACCTCCTCATAACAATATAGGACCAAAGCTAGAATATTAAAATTGTCATTAAGTAGAATGCACACGAAATGCTAAAAAGTCTTTTGGCAAATTATTTCTTGATATAATGACATGCTATAGACCTAAATCTTAGTACAAGGCATGAAAAAAGACAGTTAAATCAACTTTGTTCATTTAAATATAATTTTAAAAGAACTGGTGTTCGTCTCTTTATTGCTCAAGGATCTTTATCAATTTCTTTAGCCCTCATTTATTTCTCTTCCTTACTCCCACGGGGATGCCATTTGATTTATTGGGAATTAGTTCTTACAACTCATGAATGCTTTAAACTATTTTCGGATTAATCATCCCGGTATCTGTGAGCGTACGGAGCAGAGTCCCCTTCCATCTCCATGTCCACACACCTGAAGGGTTCCCAATCCGCTGTGTGCCAGCAGCCGGTGCGTGGAACCCATTGCCCTCCCCATGAAAACGGGCCGTTACGGCAAGGACCTGCTGCTCCAATTAACTTTTAAAAAACTTCCTTGGCAGCCCGGTCCTGCGGGCATTATTTTGGTTACGGCCCTACGGAAGGCAGATGTCGGCTTTAAAGCACGGTCACTTCCCAGCGCAGCGTTATACCCGCACCCACAAGGGCTGCCGTATTCTTACAGGGGAGGGAGATGATGGGAAAAGAAATCCGTTTATTTAGTTAATTTACTTCCAGTTCAACATCCCTGCCCATTGCAGCCATCGGCTCAGGGCTAACAAGGCTTTACCCAACCAAGCGGGGCCGTATCTCAGTTTAGTCCCAAATACTGTATTCCGGGGGGAGTTGCCAGGACACCACCGATGCCCATTTCCCGGGACTCCGGCAGGCGGGAGCTGCGCGGGGTTTGCCGGGGATTGGGAAAACCTCAGAGGGGACGGGAGGCGGGAGGAGCTCTGTGCCACACTCAGAAAGTGCCGAGAGGAAGCGAAAGGGTTCTGGTTCTCCTCCGCTAGCAGCGCGGAGCTTGGCTCATGACTTGAGACTCTATAAAAATCCATAAATATTTGAAAATTGAATGATAACTTGTTAATTATAAATTTTAATTGAGAACCACTTCAAAACGGAATTGCAGTTCAACAGTTGATGAACTTCCAACACTGCAGCCAGCAAAAGGGCTGGCAGAACAGCGATGGCAGACCTCGGCATCCTCTGGGCATCTGGAGAGACCTTGGATGTGTGGCAGCACCAAGACTGACCGAGGAGCCGGGGGCTGGCGAGGCTCTGGCTGGAAGAGCCAACGATGCTCTGACGGGAATCAACTCCCAAACTTTGCTCCAGCACAGAGTGAGGACTGACCCCTACAGACAACGTACAGGTGAGGGCAGTGGGGACTGCAGGAAAGGTGCTGAGCATATAGGGAGCATATAGGATGCCAAGCATGGGAAGAAATTCTCCCGTGTGAGGGCGGTGAGCCCCTGGGGCAGGTTGCCCCGAGAAGCTGTGGCTGCCCCATCCCTGGAGGTGTTCAAGGCCAGGTTGGACGGGGCTTGGAGCAACCTGGGCTGGGGGGAGGTGGCCCTGCCCAGGGCAGGGCGGGACACGGGACGGTCTGTGATTCTATATTAAGCACAAAAACATGCAAGGAACCATTTGTTTGCTCTCTCCCATGGTTTTGAAGCCTTACGAATTGGCATCTACCAGCTTTCAGAGCAACCGCAACCCCTGAAAGTGAACCCAAAGGAGCAGCGCAAACCCTGGGCACTGACAGGTCTTGAGCATCCTCCAGTGATGGCAATGCCACGGAGAAGCACCACATCCTGCACGTGCCATGCGCAGAACAGCACAGCAGCAGCAGCAGCTGCTAAAGGAGAAGTGAAGACGTTTGGCCTGACGGTGTCTGCGAGAGGAAACGCTGGAAGCCGTCCCCCATCAGCAGAGGAAGGCACGGCAGAGGCGTGCAGGGCACTCCAGGAAGGGCTGGGAGAGGACACACCACGCTGCTCATCAGCCACCACCGGCTCTCTCTTCCCAGGCAGAAGCATTTTACGCAATATTTCAATCTACTTTAAAAAAATGTCGATTTTCCCATGGACTCAGTTGATTGCTGATTAATAGAAATTACGTACATAAATCTGGATTAACCTGGAAACCAGAGGCGCTCAAGCTGTCAAATAAGCTGGGCTGATGGGGCTGGATGATTTCAGTCCCCAGCCGGGACCGGCGGCTCTTTGCAGGGCTGAAGCTCCGGGATGAGCCAAGGCAACGGTTGCGGATGGTTTTAAGAAGACGGTGCGACGCAAACTGCCCCGGCCTCGTCCG
>NW_009648161.1:174968-176735 GCF_000708025.1 Charadrius vociferus | reverse complement strand
CTCCTCCCCAGGAGGGCAGAGCTCGGCCGCATCCGTCTTCCAAAGGGATTTACGAGCGCAAATGTGACCTTCGGCACAGGAGCTCTCTTTGACGGTCACCAATTCCGCGCTGCATTCGGGGCACGTGCTTAAACACCCCGCCACAACCTGGTTTAAGCCACTCCTCTCTTTCAAATTAACCTCAGGAATATAATCTATTTATTTATATCAATTTAGTCCCATCAATTAATGATGACAAGGCAATTAACTAGAATGCCAGACAGTAAAAAATAACCACATAATGCCTTCTTTAGAGGAAATCTATTATGTAATCCCAATCGGTCTTCATTAACACAAAGTATTCCAGTAAAAGGTAGTAATCTAGTTATGGTCTGTGAAATATGAAGATCCGCAAAGTAATTTTTCAGAATTAAGGGTAAAGCATTTTTAGCAAATGGAAAGGAAACATTTTTGCATTTCTCCTGCAAACCTTAGCAAAAAACGAGAGTGCCACAATGTAACGTACCAGCACCAAGCAGATTGTGCGCTGTCACAAAAGAGGCATTAAATTAGCCATTATCACTACAACGAGACGCAAGGCAACTTCCTAAGCATCTCCCTTCCCCACGCTGGTTGGTTTCTGGATCAAGCCAAGAGCGAGGCAGCGTTGATTTTCTCCATCCGTCATCCAACACTCACTGCGCAGAGATACCGATGCCAGGCCCAGGAAACCGAATCTCAGACTGCTAACTGTGGTGGTCCTCAAACACCCTGGTCATCATTTTTTGGGCTGAAAGTCTTCAAATCAGTGTGCCACAATTTTATTCAAATGATGACTTAATATACCGCTCATCTTCATCAACAGCTCTCCTGCATGGGGGGCTCAGGACCATCCCCGCGGAAGGATGCCACGACGCGACCCGACCCCGACTCCTCTCCTACGCCGCCGGCGTGCGGAACTGAGCAAGTGACTTGTGCACCAGAAAAAGACAACTTATTCGCTCTGATAATTAATGTGATGCACTTCAGAATTAATACATCAAGTATTTTAACAATACTCATCTGATTTATCAATTTTATATATTAAAGATCCGATTACTAGGAAAACTAGATGATAAGCTTACGTGAATCCACAAAACAACCAGTTTCACATGGAAACACACGTTTTCCAATTTTAAGCCTTATTCGCCTTCAAACATATTAATAAACTAGTAGACAATAAGAGAGAATTAAACCCAAATATAGGAAGTCCTGCAAACAAAGAACACAAACAAATAGAGCCAACCACTTCTCCAAAATATGCCAAAGCTCTTAAGCACTCTCGACTTAAAATTTATAATGAAGCAGCTTAAAAAAATCCCCAATTCCTACAGGAATGTGTTTACAATACAAACTCAATTATTGTCTTATTCTGATGCTTATCTTTTCTTATACCCTCTCAGCTCATCCTACTTTTGAATTTAATTACATTACAGTATTTTTAGTTGAGATGAAATTACACATTTTCAGATTAATTTAGCCTGAACTAACTTTTGATAACAGAAAATCCTTTTTCCATCATGCCCTAATTTGGGACCATCTAAGTTCGCATGAATCACTCTCTTAAACCTCCCGTCACAGCCCCCAGTAAAGCCACACTCGCCGTCTCCAAAGGCAGTGTGGGGCGCCGGGCATCGCAAGGTAAAAGTTTGCCCAATTCCCTTTCGCGAAAACCCTCCTGTTTTGCTCTCCCCTCCGTTACTCTCGGAGCCCCGGTCGGCAGAGAAGAGTCAGGCAGTGACTGTTCCC
>NW_009648161.1:153227-174892 GCF_000708025.1 Charadrius vociferus | reverse complement strand
AACAAAACAAAACAAAAAAAAAACAAGAAAGAAAAAGAGTCTTGAGAGCCTTGTATATGTTTAGATACACAAGATTTCCAGAAACAATTAAAAAAATTATCATTTCATTCTAGCTATGTACTTGGAAAAAAACCAAACCACAACACCCTCATGAATACTTTCTTAAACTGAATTGATAGAAACCTGAGTATTTTCACTTGAAAAGCACGCATTTCATCACTTGATTGGGGTCCTTCGCTGTCTTCGCAGCTGAGGTATTTTGCTATCGTTTTAGCTTAGCAGCAATGAGTCCATGTGCCCGTTATTTTCATAATCTACATAACCGCTTTCCAGAAGACAGAGATGGACACACCAAACACTCAGAAGTGTTCCCGGGACTGGTACTCATTCCCCCGTGGTTTATATAAAATCCTTCTATGGCATTTCCACCTGGTTAATTCCAGGGTTTATGACGATAACTCGATTTCTCTCCTGCATTCCAGGAACCCCTTTACAGCAGCTGTGCTTTAGGAGCGTAACACCTCCCTTCCTCAGCATGGGATGCTGGTGGAGAGGATGGGATGATGATCACCAGCTTCAGCCGTGCCGTTCCGCTGCTGGGACAGCAAGAAGGAGCCCGCGCTTGGAATCATGGAATGGTTTGGGTTGGAAGGGACCTTAAAGACCACCCAGTGCCACCCCCTGCCTTGGGCAGGGCCACCTCCCACCAGCCCAGGTTGCTCCAAGCCCCGTCCAACCTGGCCTTGAACACCTCCAGGGATGGGGCAGCCACATTTCTTCCCAACAGCTCATATCTATGTCCCCCAGTTCAGTGTCAAACCGTTCCCCCTCGTCCCATGGCTCCCCTCCCTGATCCAGAGTCCCTCCCCAGCTCTCCTGGAGCCTCTTTAGGCACTGGAAGGGGCTCTGAGGTCTCCCCTTTTTGGCCTTCTCTTCTCCAGGCTGAACCCCCCCAACTCTCCCAGCCTGTCCTCCCAGCAGAGGCCATGGCTTCACCCACCCGAGAGCAGCTCCCCGTCCCCAGGGACACGAATAGCGCCCTGGTTCGAGAGGCACACACTGCTGTTGGGCCATAAATGCTCTGAGTTTGCAGCTCTCAGAGGAAAAGACATGTTTATGGGGATCCGTCATCTTTACCACCTTAAAGAGCAACCCAGACGTTTCACATTTCTCTAACTTCACTTACAACCACCGGGCTCACAATGGAAACAAGATTTATTTCAGCGAATCGAAGGGCAATGTTCTTGTAATGAGAGTTCAGGTCCGCAATCAGAGGAGAAGCGTGAGAAGGGAATACCGTCTTGAAGCACGCCCGACACCCCGAAGCCCCTCTGCACCCGGCAGGACCCGGTGGGACGTGGAGCTTTGCCCGTGGGACTGCCCGGCACGGCACCCAACCCAACCAGGGGCACCACAGCTGCTTCTCCCATGAGTTGTCATCCAACGCCACCGTCAAATCTGGTGCGTGTTCAAAATCTGCTTTCTCAACACGCCAAGCTTGGAGACCCAATCTAATTATTGTAACTGAGTTACAGCCGTAATTGTGCTAGCGCTGTGCACGATTTTCACTTTCTAAACCTTGACCAAACTATGATTAATATCAGTGAGAAACCAAGATAAAACGTTAGCTTCTGTATAAACTATATAATCGGAAAGGAAAAAAAAAAACCCTACGTATTTTACCTTTTGTATATATTACTGAGAGTGCACTGAAGTCCTTTAAAAGGGCAGAAACCCCCTTTAGCAGATGCCCGCTTCCGCGCGTTAACATTACAGCCGTCAGACTGTGCCTGCTTATCTACTGCTTTGGTTTGTTAATTGCTAAGACGAGCAGTAATAAATCCTTGAAGAATCTCTGAGTTTCAGGACACAATTGTCACCGTGATGCCCCGTTGGCGCCCTCGGGATGCTGTCCCAGGCTGACCCACAGGGCAAAGCCTGTGGTTCACAGCCCAGTCCTGCACAGCCAATAAGCCAACACTTTTTTCCAGTCGGGACCACAGAAATCCTGGGTATAAATGCGAGAATCCCCATCCCGCATTACTGAACGCACCCCGGGCATTTGCCGTCTCTTCTGACAGCGGTTCCCTGTGCAGCACAGGAATTTCTCCCACGCCTTCATGAATATGAAGTATTGCCACTAAAGGTCCACGATTTTACATTCCAAATGCAGCAGAGACTGAAAAGTTCAGGACATTCCCTGAGCTCCCATCCCAACAGTGCCCTGAGAAGCCGCAGTGCCCAAACACTCCTGTGGTCACCCCACAGCGGTTCGGGTGCCCGCGACGTCACCAACCTTCGGCTTCTCCCAACTTCTGCCACCAATGCCATGTGTAATCTGCCACCATGCAGATTTGGCAAACGAGACGGGAGCCCGGCCACCCTGCCGACTGCCTGGGACCGAGCACTGGCCGTGCCCAGCCACAGGACCCCGTATCGTCAAGACCTCAGCATCTCTTTTCCCGCTGAGTTTCACCTCGAACACACGTGTAAACTTTTGGGAATGAGCAGAAAAGATATGAGGAAGCCCAAAGACAATAATCCTGCAGCTTACCCTGTTTAACGGGGGTTTAACGACACAGAGGAGATGAGAGGGGCTTCTCAGCACGGCCCTTGTTAAAATCCCACTGGAGCATCTCACGCTTCTACCTGAGACAGCAGAGGCAGGACAGGTTCCCCCATCCTTTTCCGCTTAGACAGACACGCACGCGCAGGGGCAGCCGCAGCAAAACCCTCATGGTTTCACCGTGGCACGGTGGTCACCGGCAGCCCGGGCACCCCACAGCTCACCGGGAGCGACGGCCAGATGCGGCACGGTACCCACAACGCCTCCAGCGCAGAGCAGCCTTTCCCCCGCCACCACCGTGGTCTCCCACCTGGCGCACCCTACCCCTAGTTCTGAGCTAATTACCCACTCTAATTTCCCCCCCTTCTGACGGAATGACAACGCTGCTAACATCTAATACATTTATTACCAGGACTCTCAGACAGAGAGGACTAAAACTTGTGAAAGTGACTCTGCGGGTTGCCAGCCAGTCACGGCGCTAACGACGCAGGGCTCGTCCAGGGGCTGAGAAACGATCCCGGTACTATCAGAGGGCAATCGGCTGCACCAGGAGATTTGGGATGGAGCAAAAAAGCTCCGCAGTGAGAGAAACGTTAATCCACGCAGAATCGGGCAACAGCGGTGTTTAACTCTGGTGAAGCAGATCTTAGGAAAGAACTAACATGATAGATAATAACAACGGTAATGAAAAAGTCATAATACTCTGTACGTCATAGTTTTACTTTCAACTGAGCAAGTGGAGAGACTGAACTGCTTCAAGTAAACTTGGTAATAGTTCAGAAAGTCCTGAGAGCAAACGTGGGGGCCTTTTTGGGTGGTTTTGGGGGTTTTTTTAATTGTTTTTTTTTTTTTTACTTCAGATGAGACTTCTTTTGAAGTTGTCAAAAGACTGCATTGCCATTAGTGGCTCCTAAACAGTAGGAAGCAGGATTAATCATTAAAAATAGATCAAAAAAACCTAAAATGCACCATTTGCTTGTTAGTTTGAATGTCACGAGGCCATTCGGCAGAAAGGTAACATGGAGGCAGCACCGAGAGCAGCACAACAAAAGCAACAACCGCTTCTGGAACCCGACGGAGCTCCCGCGGGAGCAACAACACAAACTCTAAAAGACAAGTGGTCAAGCCTTGATCTCTTCCAGAGTGCTTCTCTTCGCAAAAATCTTGTTACAAAGGGCAAATGTGAGGATTTAAGAAAAAATATTTAAAACCCCCCACCAAAGCAGCGAGGGGGAGGGCTCCGCGGAGCCGGGCACCCCGCAGAGCCAGCCGTGCCCACAGCTTGCCAGGACCCAGCCGGGCACTGTAAACCCCCGGAGGATCTCAGCCCCACAGCAAGAAAGCTAAAAAAGTAATTTAAAAAAAAATTCAGTGAGGGTGAGGGTAGGAAAGCCTGACCAACATCATCCTGCTCTGTGCCATGTACATCTCCTCGTCCATCGCCTGCATCTCCTGGGACAAGCGGTCAGCAACTCTCATACCTGATCCCCAAAGCACTGCCAGAGAAATTGGGCCCTCTGTGTTTTACGGGATACATAAAACACATTTTTCCTGTGTGCCTGATCACACCGAGAGCTCAAGCAAACCACGGGCAGGTCCGACAGCGACCCACCATAACTGTGGTGTTCCATCCCTCACTTCCAGAGGAGGCTTCCCCGAGCGGCAGGGTCAGGGCGGAAGGCAGAGGTCGCTGTTCTGAACACAGCTCTTCCGTGTTTCCAAACACAGAGCGGATTACAACGGGAACAGACGGATTCAGACGCCAGAGCAAAGGTCTTGGTGGGTACCTGGGAAGAAGCGACGTCATGGTGGCAGCTGCTGAGGAGCCATCACATCTGTCCCATGCTTGTTGGGCGTTCGATGACAGCTTTCTATCCCGCAGCACCAGCACAGCATAGAAACAAACGCGCCGTAAACCAGAGAGCGAGAAGGCAGCAGCTGGATGAATTATGACTAAGAAGCTGGCGGCTCACCGCCCAGCCAATTTCTCTCCTCCACAATGTCATCATCAACCCGACTCTGGGCCGTTTCACCGTGGCACTGGCGGCTGGGACAACACGTTACTCAGAGAACTGAACCCCCTCTTACACACCAAATATTTTCTTGGTAATTGGTCCAACTGTTTCAACCCTTCTTTGCTGATTGCAAATCCCGTTACACAGCAGACTTGCACCAGGGCTTTAATTCACTCTCTGTAAATAAAGCCGGCAGCGTGGTCGGGTCGTTCTGCGCGTTGCCAGCGCACCCGAGGGCCCGGAGAACCGTATCCCTCGTCCCGGCAGCACGTGGTGCAGCTCCATGCCACAGCCCCGGGTGAGGCACTGCTCATCGCGTCCGGCCCTTCCAAGAGATCCCGACAAACCCTTTAAAATGTATTCAGTGTTAATGCCCCATTGGAGTGATGCGGAGACGGCCATCCCCATCCCGGGAGCAGCCCGCTGTGACTGCCGACCCGCGGCCACTCGGTGCCGTGCCGGAGCATCGCCATCACTGCAGCAGCAAAGAGCAGGAGGAAATGTAGGAGCCTTTTAACCAGAGAGAGCAAAGTAAAATAGAGAGAACATTCCACAAACACCAAAGTCAATTAATTCACTTGTTACAGAGCAAGAGTCCTGCATAATTTGTCCTTTGAGTAGTTTATTTTAGCTAATTGCTTATCCAGCAAGAAGATCTCCCCTGCATGACCCATTTGCTGTGCAGGAGGCTCAACTGATGGGAAGCAAATGGTCACCTTCCAGAGGGCACCACAGGGACGGCGCAGGGATGCTCCGTACGCCATAGGGATGCTCCATATGCTGCTTTGGTCCTCAAACCCACAAAGAAACGGTGCAGAGCGGAAAGGGCCAAGAACCTGCTGGAGCCGTGCGGGCAGGGTGAGCACTGGCTCCCTGTTTCTCCAGGGGAACCACGGGAGACCACGGCTGCCCTTGCCAGGACAAGCGCGCCGCAAAGATGGAGAAGAGAAGGCTGCAGATAAGATGCCACACATACGGCTTTACTCCCACCTCTGCCCGTCTCCATCACTGCAGTTCAGAGCGACGCAAGCGCCCACCGCTTGTATTTCACAATAGTGCTTAAAACAATACAATTTCACTTGTAAATGGGGTGTTCTTCCGTCACCTGCATCACTCCGTCAACTCCTCCATCGGTGCAAGATGAAGCACAGACAAAACCAAATGGTTTCATACCACACTTGTAAAATCCTCCCTTTTTAAACGTTACCGGATGACAAGCTGAGCAGAGAGCTGTCAGCCCCACTAAGCATCTTCCAGCCAGCCGAAAGATGGAACAAGTACAGATGTTATTAGTCTCATTAAAATTTTGTAAATTAAACAGCGAGAGGGAGCAGCCTTATTTATCTTAATTTAGTTTATCATTGACATTTGTAAAATAAATACAGAAATAATACTAGGGGCACCATCCAGTTTCTCTGGCAGCAGCAGAGTCCCCGGTGCTCGGATGAAGTACGGGGAGGGATGCTGCTGCTGCTGCTGCTGCTGCTGCCTGCCGGGATGGTGCCAGCTGGTCCCGGCGGGATCCACGGGTACCTCTCCACTAAACATTCCCAGCTTCTGACATCCTGTGCCTAAAACCCCATCCACGCATCGGGGCCAGCAGGACGGTCATAGCAGCACCAGGCGCAGTGTCGCCAGACTGAGCGAGGCAATGCTGAAGAGGAGGATGAGGAGCACGAGGTGATGTTCGCTTTGAGACCGGCTGGACCGGCGGTTCAAGAGTCACCACCAAGGAGACAACAGGATTTCTGGCAGGAAAGCTTCCAGTTCTCACGTTCCACCGGGAGACTCGCAATGGGCTTTTACTGCTGCTTTATTTCCCTCAGAATCAATAGAAAACAATAATCCTACGGCCAAACATCAATCACGCTGCGAAACTTGGCGAATCACCACGTAGGATGCCTCAGGACCAGACCTTTTATTTAATTCCAGAAACGGCACCGTTAACGATTTAGCAGACTCCTATTTCACGGCGCTGGAGGTCTCCATCCCACGCCAAGCACGGCCGCCGTTGGCCGAGCAGTTACGGTTTATTGGCGGAGCAAACGCACCCGAAGGTTATTCCAGCCTGGTGGGTGCCAGGCGGGCGCGAGCAGCCGGGAGCAGCTCCCCGCACCGCACGGCTGGCAAAGCCGTGGGGGCTGCGCCCGTCCCGAGGCGGGTCCCGACGCGCGCCCAGCCTGCCCACGGGATGCAGAGCTGCTCCTGAAGCCCCTTTTACTACTTATTGTACTGGAAATACCCCTGGGGGCTGCACTACCCCCAGAGCAAGAGCGCTTCACAAGGTTGCGCTGTTAATGTGGAAGAATAACAGTGGGTAAAGCAGCTGCGCCACGAGCGGGAAAGTAAACGCTCCCGCGCCCAGCAAAGAGCAGCGGCAGCTCCGGCGAACTCCGGCGGGACCTTCTGGAGGCAGCACCGCCCGGGAAGGGGCTGTTTCTCCTGTGCGCACACCGGCAGCCCCGGGCATCGGCACGGGAGCTGCACGCTCAGGCCAGCCCCGCCAGCACCGGCGCTGCCGCTCACACGGCCGGACAGACGGACATCCCGCACTGGGTCAGCTAAGGGAAGAAGGAAAGGGATTATCTGAATTAGCAAACTCCACCCCCGCCCCGTAAACTGTATCAAAAACTGCCAGAAGAATCATGTTGTTTTTCATTCTGTCAGTAAATTACAGGAAACAAAAAGGCATGGTGGAAATTATCTGAGGGTGTGAGATTTAAGGTACATTTTTAATTAAAACAAAAAGACCAAAGCAGCGATGCAGCGTCATAAAGCAGATAATTTTACGGCTGGATGGTCTCCCTCTGATGTACTTGAAAACCATTTTTAAGTGACATAAAGTTTAACATACCGGTACATCTGCCTACCCACCAGATTCTACACAGAATTTAAAATTTAATTATATTAAAGTATTGTTACAGCACACATAGCAAGAATGCCACCCAAGTGTAACGCGAGGAGAATTTTTGTAGATCTGTGCTTCTCAGGACTGAAAAAAAAAAGAAAATAAACCGTCTTAGCCCCTGTACCTACGCTCTCAGCCGCTGTACTGATGCTCACCCACCAACTCCTCCACACGCGGACCGAGCGGGTCCGTGCGGTTCTCCAGCATTTCTCGCCGCCGCCTGCAGCGCGGTGGGCGGCCGCAAGAGCAGCGTGTACTGGCGGGAGCCCCCCAACAAACCACCCGGCGCGAGCCACGCTCCCTGTTGCCACATTACGCACAAGGAGTCTGCCACAAGATTGTCCTCTAAACGCAAGCACGGGACGTACAGACCCCGTGGAACCAACCACACACCTACGGGAAAATGCGTAAAGCCATGCGGGAACGGAATGCCGCAGGTGCAGCAGTCCGTGGGTGAAGCCCAGAAAAGCAGCAGCGAAATGGAAAAATAACGTCGCTCCATAGCTGAGGGTGACGGTACGAGATGGTACAGTCATAATTAGCTTTGTTATCATGTTGATGTTGCAGAACCCCAGCAAGGACTGGGGGGCTTCGAACTGATGCCTTAGGAAAGGGGAGGGCGAACTGTGGGGAACCAAATGTGAATTATCAGCCTCAGGAACTGGTATCAGCTGGCGGAGCAGCGAGCAAGGGGTCAGGAAGACACACCGGGGAAAGAGCCGCAAGGTCTGAGCTGGAGGGAGAGCAGCGCCCACGCACGAGCATCCTCCCACAGCCGAGGGACGGCGGCGCCCGGGCATCCCCCGGTGGTCCAATAATTACACCCCACAGCACCACTTGCACCAGCGGTGATAAACTGCCCTCAGCAGCACCAGTTCACATCAACCGCCAAAGGATGTGGTTGAAAAAGCTCAGGGAGAAGGGGAGGAAACAGAAAAGCACAATGGGAGGCTGAAGTTAGCACCTGGCAGCGGGAGAAATGAAGCCTTTTGCTGTTTAGGTACACTAGAAACCAAAGTAGAAACTCCTAGAGCAAGGGACAGAACGTTTTGGAAGGGGGAAAAAGGGAGTAATTTCACATTTCTGTAAACATCCAGGAAGACCACAACACCTTCGGAGAAACCAGAGGGCACCACAAGTGCAGCAGCGTGCACACAGACAGCATGTGCGCCTGCGCGGCACGCCAGCTAGCAGGGTAGCAACTTATTCCTCGTGCTGCACGATAAAAGCCTGCTCGTTACCTACAGACATGGCTATTCAGCACCAAAAAAAAAAAAAAAAAAAAATCAGCCTCTGTAGTCAGCTGCTCACGTTCTGACAAATTTGTTATACAAATCGATCGGTATTGTTCCGATGGGAGTGGGCCCTCCGCGATGCACGGCTCCCGGCTGCCCCGCACACACGCGGGGCACAACAATCCCCCCAATTCCAGACTTCTAGCACTCGCTTGCTATTGCACTGATGTGCACTTTAAACCGTGCAATATTTGCCATAATTATCACAGTGTCCCTGTCTGCAGGTGACGCGTCCACCCTCCGGACACAACGCAGCCCTTGCGCCGGCGCGGGGTGTCCTGGTCTCTGCTGGGCAGGGAGAGCTCCAGCCCAGCGCTGCGACTGCAGGGACGGATTTCCTGGAGGGAGAGAACTTTGCCAATAAATAATCCCGATAAATAGTTTATTTTTAATCAGCCGGTATTTGCAGGCCATTAAGATGCAACAAGCAGTCTCAGGCACTCTTTCTGTACGTTGTTTTTGATGCAGAGAATGTATTGGAAAAAATGAGAGAATATCATTAAAGGTTAATTATGAGCAACTTAAAGGTTATTTTTGCATATCTCACCTCCTGGACAAAAGATGCCTCTTCATTACCATACCAGAATATAAATTAAGTCGCAAAGCCTTTAAAATGCAACAAAGACTTTAATTTTGTTGCTGTTTAGAACAGTATGAACAAATACCAGTTTTCCTGGCCCTTCTGCAGCCTCTGTGCATGACGTGGGAATGGGCATCTCCAAAGTGGTCCCACAACGGCACTAAAACCCTCCGTCCTTCTCGGTACCCTTTGGCTGGAAGCATAAAACACTGGATGGTCTGACGGGTCCAGCTCCGGCCATCAGGAGCCGCAACCCAAAATCTCTCCTTACACGTTTTTACCTTCCATCTGCCCTAACCAGGACAAAGGTGGCTTCTCTCGGTTTTGGCTCGCAGCCCACCAAACCCAGATCACACAGTCGACATGGGGGGACTCGCTCGTTCTGAGCAGCCTCTGAAACGCTGAGTGTCCTCCACCCCCATAACGTTTCATCTAGAAACAACAGAGCCTGCCCAAATTCTGAATGTCAGTTTTGTCCAAAACCAAACGCCACGTATTTTCCTGGGCCATATCTATCAAGGGGAAAAGCTTACCAAGCCTCGCTGAAGGCAGACAGTAGTTTGCTGAATAATTTAATCACTTTATTATCAGATAATTGCTTTTTCTGATGGTTCCATGTTTTCTAGGGTTCTCTGCCTCTCCAAGGGGCGACGCTGCAGGACTCTCCCGACTCCATGTGAAGAGGAGCAGGAGCCTTCACACCCCAGCACTGCCATCCCCCACAAAGCTGGGCAGAGGGGACAGGAAACGTCCGTTGCACGGACCTGCTATGGAGCCATCATCTTTGAAACCATACCCAGCTGATGTGTGGCAAAGTTGGAGCACAGGTGGTGGCTGCAGAGATGAGCAGGCTGTAGGAGCCAACCTTCAGCATCCGTGCCAGGTGAACACATCCATAACAGACATCTCGCCTCAGTTGTCCAAGGTGGCCAGTACTGTCTTCCACCATGACACAGCTCTCCTGAGCCTCCAGTCAAACCCGAAGGGAAACCAGCTCTGCAGGAGCACCAGCTTCCACCAGCTGCCCAGGCCAGATCAGTCACGGGGAGGGTTTGCATGAAGTATTTGAAGACCATCAACTGATCTGGGCCAGGGTGTCCCGATTGCTCTCAGCAATTCTGCTGTTAGGTCACGTTAAAACAAACAGGGTGAGCTGTTAAAGGAATTAATTATTGGCATCGCAACAGCCCTGGACCACAGCAGCTAAAAATCTATATGAATCAATGCCTCTTAAAACCACCTCTGTACTGTTTATCCTCTTCAGGGGAACAAAAAAAAAAAAAAAAAAGAGTAGGAAATACTGAGAGCAGCGAGAAGAAAGCGTTGGGAGTCATGAAATCTTTAAAGTGTAAAGAGAGATGTGCCACATTTAGCAGGGATTATGTCAAGCAGCATCCCAAGCCAGAAAGAGCTGACAGCACACACATTGCCTTTGATGAAGGAAAAATAGGTCATACGCGACCCCAAACATGTAAACAGAGTCTCCAGCAACACAACCAGAAAACCCAAAATTTCGGCACCACGCAGGGGTGAGCGTGATGGTCCTGGATCCGTGGAGAGCATGAGCTACATGAGGAAGCAAGAACCTCTAAAGCGTGCCTTGAAAGTCTAAACATGGTTTCAAGAGTATTTTTATTTGCGACAGGCAGAAGAGAGACGGACAGAACTTCTGCCATCGATGACAAGCTCGGGGCAGTCGCCTTTTCACAACCTCCAGCTCACAGGAGCTTCTCCTCAACACGGAGCCTCCCGCTCGTTCCACAAGTGCCGTGACATCCCGGCAGCAGCATCCACCCAGCAGAGCTGGACGGCCCCCGCACAGCGCACGCCGGAGCGCCGCCTCCCAAGGCAACAACCTAACGCAGTAAATTAATTCCAAAGCACAATTGTTTTCAATCTTCATTTAAGCCCAACCTTAGTTAATCTCACTTTAATGACATAGGAAATGGAAATTCCCTTAATGAAACAAGTTATGAATATTTATTACCCTATTTTTTACCTGAAAATTGAATAATTCAATTAATTTTACTATTAATTATTTAATACAAAATTAATATACTGCAAGATCCTAACTTATATTTAAGAAGCCCCTGATAAAGGTATCCAAGAAGTGTTCCTTGAGCTGGACCGCCGGACAGGGAGGGCACGGGGCACGCTCCGCGGGCGATGGGCAGCGGGACGGGGAGGAGGCGACCTGCAGGGACGGCGCTCGTCCTGCCCCGCGCCGCGGAGCAGGGCCGGTCCCTGCGGTGGAGGGATGGGAGGATGCTGTCCCCACGCCTGCCCCACGGCGCGCAGCAGGGCGCACCACGCACGGCCGTGCTCTCCGGGGAGACGGGCGCGTTTCTTCTCGCTCCGACGTCCCCCCGGCAGTTCTGCTGAAACTATAACCGTACGAGGTTTCTCTGCCGCGCTCCCGCTCAGTCTCCCTGCGGGCTGGCACCCCCGCCCCAGCCCAGGCACGAGCCCACATTTCACACAACAAATTGAATCTTCTCAGGAAATTTCAAAACTCTGGAGCCAGCAAAAATTGCTAAAAAAGCAACAGAGGAAAATAATGATTGTTGCGAGCGCATTTGCAATCGGGAAAAGTGATTTCTAACCAGTCGAATGCAATCTGCACCCCCTGTTTTAGCAACCAGCATCAGTGAAAGTTGAGGTGCGCAGAGGGTAGAATAGTCCTCTCCAAGACACAACATCTATGATGAAAGAAAGACAGGTTACTTATTTTTTTTTCTGCTTTTTGCTACCTTGGCACTTCCCTAGGGCTTGAGCTGGGTCCAGCTTCCCCGAGGTCCGGGCTCGCCGTGGGTCAGCGAAGCATCGCCCCTCCGTGCCCCGACGGGGATGAGCCCGTCCCACTCCACCCCGACGGGCACACGGGGCTCAGCGGGTTTTGCTGTCGCTGCCGCTGTCAGGAACTGGGTCCCGACACCTCTGTGATTTATTAGGTTGGGATTTGTCCGTGGGAGACGCCGCGCAGCCGACTGTCCCTGCCTATTACACCAACAGCGATGCTCATTTTCCCGAAGCCAGGAGAGGGGAATTAAAATGCTAAAAGTAACTCAGTAGGTAGCAGAAGTAAAACTGAATTACCCCAAATGGATACTGACGGCGTATGTAAATCGCTATTGATTTGCAGAAGCAGGCTGCCACCCAACTTTTTTTAGTTTCAGAAATATTAATCACTGCCAAGTCTCACTGCCTAAAAACGGCATTTCGGCTCTTTCCGGGCTGAAAAACCCGCATCTGGGAATTTCCCCAGCCGCTTCGCGTATTAGTACGAGTGACAGCGTATCACGGCATCAGCTTCCTGAAACATTCCCCGAGAAACATCTATCTTTTGGGCTTTGCGGGGACGAAAGAAGAGCTTGGTACCTGCTGCACGCGCACCCAAAACCCCCGGTTTTGCTGTACGTGCAGCAGAAATGTAAATGCAATGCAGTACGGGGCATAAACACCTCCGAATTGCATTCCCAGCTGGGAGACTAACCTTGCAGCTTCTGGGCACGGCCAAGGCTTTTCGGCTGCCTGAGCCTCACTTGTGAAACACAGGTGAAGCTACATCAGATCGCTCAAGCGTATTTTTAAAATACTCTAAAAATGATAATTACAGAAGGCACTTGGAAACAGATAAGCAAAGTATCTTCATCTCGCAGAACGTTTCTGGACTAAGAAAGTCGGCTTTGTCATTGAAATTGCAATGTAAATAACAATTAAGTTCTACTTGATATACAAATGTCAAGTCTTTTTTTTTTGTCGTCATGATTTGCATTTAAACTTGGAAATGTCAGAGACTTCAGCCTTGCTGCATTAGCAGAAAGCTTCCCCAGTTCACCCTGCTGACTGGAATACCCGCTGTGGATTATCTGGCACATTATCAAGTAACCAAACACCATTTCAAGGAAACATCAAGGTCAATGCCTTGCGAGGTGTACTTGTTAATTTATGTTGATAAACTGGAGCCCTCAAAAGACTGCTGTAATAATTTTTCGGTATATTTATATCAGCATATTCTATCAACTAGAGTCATTTGACAAGAAGTTTTATTAAAAAACAAAGCAATTTTAGAGACCTTTAAAAGCTTTCTCATAGCTCCTCTAATGCCACCACAGCAGTATCATAAGAGGTTTCCTCCTCTTTCCACCACCAAAGCAGCGTCTGACCAGTACCGCACCGTGAAGATGGAAAACCTTCGTCATGAGGAAGAGATGAAGACGTTCAGGAATGGCAGGCACGGCTCAAAACGAACTCTTCCTCTTTTGCCCTCTCTGCATCAGCTCAGCAACCCGAGGAGTTCACAGCCGGCTGCCTGGCGGGTCGCACCGCGCTGGGCCAGCTCCTTCGCGGGGAGCTGAACTGGGCGGCAGCAAAACCCCATCGCCCACATCCACCATCAGCCCACAGCTCCCGTGACCGCCCGCTGCCGAAGCGCATCGTCCGACCGCTCTCCGCGTCCACCGCAGCGATCCACCCCGCAGCCATTGCTCAAATCACACCATACATCACCTTATTAAGAAACTCCGTAAGTGTCAGTGGTGCAATTCATTTTTATTAATTTCCTGAGATGAAATTAGCGGCACCCACAGCAGCAAACAAAGAATGGGGAGTGTTCCAGTTCAGCAACGGATCAATGTCATTAATTCTGTAATACTGAGAGCCCTGATTGTATGAACTCAGCATTTAACTCTTCCCATTAATTTTTGTATTAAAAAAAAAGACAGAAAACTAACTCAACAATTTAAGAAGGTCCTTGAACAGCCATCGCAACTTTCCTTCTCCTGGGACATTATTTCTTTCAAGCGTAAGCACACAGGAGGACGGTATTGTAATATTAATTAGAAAATTATTTTTCATGCATTGCCTTTAGCAAACCAAACTCTTAAAATCATAAAGACACCGCTACAAAAACATTTATAATCTCATCTCTTTAATGTCGCCATGTATACCCAGGCTGGTTAATAAGTTTTCTGACCACTTAATAGGCTTATCGGGCAAAGGTTCAGCAAGAAATTATTTTGCATTAATTCTGGAACTTGCATTACCAGGTCAGAAAAAAGCCTTCTCTAATATTATCGTATTACCTGCTGTCCTGCAGCCAAGAAGGGGGGTGAAACAAAGCATTTACGCACTCGCCAAGGTGAGCCCCTCCGCTGCCATCAGCGGGAAAGGTCCATCTAAGGCCCTTCAGCCACCACAGCACTTTGGGCTCTCAGGGAGCCGCCCCAGAGAGCAAGCGGGTTTCAAATGTCTCCCCGTCCAGGTATTACAGTCACCTTTAATATGACAAGGAAATGCCTTACTTAAAGATGCCACAAAAACTACAGAAGCAGCTGGGGCAAAACAAAAAAAACCTCCTAAAATTACATAGCTCTTGTTTCCCTGTATTTATGGAGAGCAGGTCCTGCCGCACCGCACTCCTCCACCTCCCTCCCCTCCTCGGCTGGAGCTCCGAAACACCCCGGGAATTAATCTGCACTATTCGTTAGGGTTAATACTGGTCCTTGCACCCCACCATAATTTCTGCCCCTGCTAATCACAGCGGGGGGCGATGCCAAACCCAGCGACACCTCTGGCCCTGAGCCGCCAGCGCGTCTCTGCACGCGGATGGCGAAGGGATGCGGGATGCTGAGAAAGGGCTTTTCCCCCGCCTCGGTGCAGCCCCCCTGGTCCTCGCAGGCTCTCTCCCATAAACCTGCGCTTTTCAACAGGCAAGAGGTGCATTGGGGAAAAAAAAAGGGAGGAAAAATCCCAACAACATTAGAAAACAGGAGTCCTTTAAAAGAAACCAACATTATTAGAAAATAGAAGTCCTTTTTTGTGTTAGTGAGATGCACAGAAACTTTGCGAGCCCGAACACAGCCCAACCAGCAGGAAAACGTCCGCAGCCGAAACTTCACGTATGGGTTCCCAGGGGAGCAGGAGTTAAACATTTATGGCAGCGTGAAGAAGACATGACATTTACTGAATAATAAACTGCAAACGTGTCTGTTAATGCGGCTTTTTGGGATCCCCTCGCCGTCAAACACTTAACCCCAGCAAGAAAAACACCGAAACGCAAACAATCCCTGCGCCTGCATGTTAAACGGGCAGAGCACAGGGGAGGGCTCTGTGCTTTTTTATTTATTTAAAGTTGGAGCTGTAGGGAGCACTGTCACGACAACCAGCCCGCAACATCGCCCAGAGGCTTTCAAACCCGTTCATCTGAAGGGATACAATTAAATCCTGAACAATCGGGTTAAAACTTTAACCTGTCAAGACTGCAGCTGTTCCATTTTTAATCAATCTGATTTCATTCAATAAAATGCTCATTAAGTCAATTAATGAGAGTTTGGTGTCACAGGCCATCAAGCACGACTGGGAGTTTTCACTCGGTGGCCAGTGCATTGATTAGCGAGTCAAGTCATCAGCGAGAATGAGTCGATGTGCTGAAGCACGAGAAACGTTACCTTGTTTTAGGGGAAGTTGTTAGCCATTCTTCATGCTTTTCGAATGTTATTAAATAAGCTGCAATTTCCTGAAAGAGAAATGCAGAAAGAGAAAAGAGTTATTTGCATGGCTGTGTTGGAAACGGGAAAGTTTTATATCAGAGAAGTTTTATAACAGAGACGAGGAGCCGCCAGCCCCGGGTTGGGTCTGCGGCTTAAATCAGGTTTTGACTGAAATAGTGCGCTCGGTCAACATTTGTATTCACACCACCAGAGCCAGACTTAAATAACCTAACGAAGAGATGCAAATGAGGAAAGGCATTAACATTTTCCAGCACAGACAATTTGCTGGTAACTTTGGTGACCGCAGCGTCGCCGAGAGCCTGGCGTTACGTCAGGAGGCAAAGGGGAGGGCAGCGACAACCCGGACACGGGAAGCTAAATTAAATATTTATAAATAGAACAGCATCACTGCAGAGAGAATTACTGAATTATTAATCGTTGCCATAAAAAGCCAGCGGGTGACATCAACATAAGTCATCGCTCCCACTTGCAGGAATGATACGGGCGATTACTTCCAGATCAGAACCGATTTGTTTGCAGGAAATTATCGGCGCCGGCGAGATAATTCACACCGGTGCTTGTACATACGCCTGATGAACGTGGGATGGCCGCCCACCAACTCCCGTGGTAGACACCTGGACCAGCCAGAGCGCGGACAGGTAGAGCATCCTCGGCAGCCCCGGAGAGGCCGAGGCGATCTGCGCCGGAGGAGACGCAGGACCAGTGGCCGTCCCTAACCGCGACGGCGGCTGTCACTGCACCAGCAACGTCCCGGTACCTCGAGATGGCCAGGGACCATGGGGCTGCAGTCCACAGGCTGCTGGGACAAGATTTTTTTCCCCCCACCCATGAAGATCTACTCAGAAATACGCAGTTTTTTGATGGTTCTCTTCCAAAAATTGCCTCCCAGCCAGGCCCAGAGTCTCCCTTCTCACAGAGATCCGCCATAGCACAAACTAAGCAGAAAGGTCAGTGAACATCCAACTGCCTCAAAGCAGACCCAAAACCCACGTCCAGTTTAATCTCTGGAGTGTCTGCAGGCTGCGCCATCGCGAAGGTACCGCACACACAAGAAATGAGTCTTTTGGCCAGGAGATTATTTTTTTCTCTTTTTTTCTGTTGGTTTTTTTTTTTTTTTTTTTTTTAAAGATAGTTCTATATAAGGGTTGTAGCTGTATAGTACCAAAGCTAAAAAAAATCCACAATGCTCTCCAACCAGCTGGCCCAAGCATCTGCTAGAGCCACAAAATGCAATTATATTACTCCCAAACGAGACGTAAAAATATCTTGTTTCCAATACTCTTGGTTTTAAGACTCATAGTTAATGTCCTCCGGGTATTGCAGCGGTGCCAGATCTCCGTGTTATGTACTTTATTAGAGTTGTGTGAATGTCATATTAATGACTCCTAACCAACATGTTTACACTGCAAATAAATTCTCCCAGAATCCACCACCGCACCCCTTGTTTCCCGAGCCCCACTCTGCATTTTTAAACCATTACGGCAGCAGCAGACGAAGGGGCACTTCTGCTGCTACGTGAGCCAGGAGGAGGGGCAGTGACACGAACCTCCGAAAACAGCTCTTCTTAATTTCTGGCTAATTGCTGCGCAAAATTCAGTATCAAAATAACCCGCTGCAGCCCTCCACTGAGACGCCGGTCACTGGCGCAGCATCCACACGCGCGACCTTCCCAGAGAACACGCCGAACCTCGCACTTCTACAGCAGCCGCAGTTGAATCTGATGCAAGTGCTAAAATTCAGATGGAATTCTGAAAATTCGGACAGAGAGGTCTGGTGCCAGGGGTCCGTCGGGCTCCGAAGAGGCATCGCCCATCGCTCCCCACAAGAGCCACCGACGCAGCATTAATTCACGGCTTTGACACAGGGTGCGAGTTGTAGGAGCCAAGTGCTGATTTTATGCATATATATATATGAAATAAAATACTCTGCAACTACAATTCCTCAGAAAATATGAAACGAGATCTCTGCCTTCTTTTTTTTTTAAAGCCACTACAGTCTTTCCACCAAATGTGCTGCCGTCTGCAGAATTTTATTCCCAGCCCATCCCGCGTTACGTCCTGGACTCGCTACATCACAAATCCGCGTCACCTCGCGCCGCACAGCCGGAGGAGCTCTGGAGGTACCAAGCTCCAGCAGATGCCGACGAGGGATCTCCCTATCCATCCTCCCCAACACCCCGGTCCCCCAGACACTCATGGTGGACGGTCTGTGTGTGTTTACAGACACAAATCCCTGCGATGCAGAGGTGGATCTGGCAGATTCACCCTTAAAATCCTGCAAAAATAGGCAGGTTTTGGAGGGTTCCAAATTAGCATGGGATATTCGCTACTCCTACTAAAAATCAGTTAGCTGTAAGGAGAATAAAGCAATTGCTAGCTTTCCTAGCTGAATAAACATATTGCTATAGCACAGAAAACCAAAGTATTTCAGGTAAACGAACGTCAGTCTTACCCAAGGCTTGCTCACTTTATTCCTTCCCGCCAACCTGTACCCTGCACGCTCCGAACCTTCATCCCAAACCATCACTGACCGGAGGAGTGGTGGCAATGAGATGCTCCCGTTCGGAGGCAGAACATTTCCTTCCACGCTGCCGGTCCAGGCCTGCTCAGCAAATTTGGGGAGCCCAGAGAATAATCTGCCGATCGACGCCGCAGGCACGCGGGCGACGCACCGCAGGACGCGCACGTCTTACCACGATGGCCGGGCAGCTCCTGCCCCTGCGCAGCGGGAGGGAACGCCAGCGCTCCAACCAGACTCCGAGCTGGATCTTCACATAACTCAAAATGTCTAATTCAATTCTTCTAACAGGATAAAAGAAGGACCCGCATCAACTAGGATAGGAGCTCCCCCAGGCTTTCTGCTTAACGATATATTACAGCCTGATTTCCCTCCTCCAGAGGAAATACCTTGGATAACAAGGAAAATCTAGCTCACGGCAGTGCTATAAATTAACATGTACAGCAGAAGAGACAGCGAATGCTCCACGCCGCCTTCTGCGCCCCGAGTACTCCGAATTACCAGGACTGGCATGTAAATGGGACAAAAAAAACCCCAAACGCCAAAACCCCACTCCACCCCAAAAAATACAAACCGAAGAACTCCTGCGTCATCTGCTCGCCCTGCCCGCGCCTGCCTGCAGCCCCATCGCCCCGAGCACCACTTCCTTCACCGGGACGTCCCGGCATCACCAGCGAGGAGGGGCCGGTGCGCTCAGCGCCGCGAGCTACCGCGCTATCGGCTCCCACCCCACAGCCCCGCACCGTGCTGGGCAGAAGCGAGCAGAAATCCCTATTTACGGTTTGACACCTCTGTGCCAACTTCTGTCGCTACATAAGCCCCGGCTCTGGGAGAATAATCTCCCGTCTGCCACCTCGAACGGGAGCAGAACTGCGAGAAACAGATGACTCAGTGATGCTCAGTGATGCTCGCGGCGAACTCGCACACACACACACACACACACACACACAGGGCCAGGCAAAAAGGCGCGTTTCCAGTGAAAGGCACCAGGGTGAACCCTAAACTGGCGCTGCGCAGCACAAACGCTCGTTTTGCAAAGGAAAGAGGGAGCAGAGCTGTGTGCCCCGGGCACCGGCCACGGAGGGGCTCAGCAGCGAGATGCCGCGTGCGGGCGCCCACAGCCCGGGCGGAGAAGGGCTGTCCTGTGGAGGGGACACACCGGACCGGGGGGACGCACCGGGGAAGGCTTCTTCCCATCAGTAGCAAACCCCCCTTATAAACGCTCTGCTTTCTGTAACTATACGACTTTGTGTCCATTGCCCAGGAAAGTCCCAGCGAACGGCAGAGCCCAGGGCGGGCGGCAAACAGACGGGTACCGCACGTGCGGCAGCGTCTGCTCTGAGCTCGGAGGCAGGAGCGAAAGGAGATGCGCTTCATGGAAGAGAGGAGGCAGGCGGCACACACACACAAAGCCGCAGCTCCTCCGAGCAAAGCCCAAACCAAGCTAAGGGTGAACCCAAAGAGCTCAAGTCATTAAAAAAGCTATTTTTTTCAAATCGGTCAGTGTGGTGAGGAAAGCACCACCTGTGAGACGCAAAATACAAGGATGAGGTTTGTGAGAAGTCTTGAAGCCGCTGGTGGCACAGAAGGAGCTGCAGCTGGGAGCGGTGGGCACTCCGAAAACCCACTGTCCAAACCCACCCGAGCAGCCCAAGTTTGGAAATTTTCCTCCCAAACAGCATGAATTCCTACAGGGTTTTTGCTCTAAAAGGCCCAAAAGAAAGTAGTCAGGCTAAGGCCGGTGATTTATCAGCAGTTTGCAAGAGACGCTTTTTGAAAGCGTGCGCCCGTCTGCGCTGCGGGGCACAAGCACGGCCGCTAACGAAGAGCCGGTCGGTACTCATCAGCTGCTCGGGGCATGTACCCCTGCATCACACCAACAGCGGTCTTCCTTTAAAACAGGGGGGAAGAAATAGATTTATCACCAGAAGACACAAAGTCATTACATAATTAAAAACAAAACTACAGGCACAATAAAAGCCCTCTGATAAAAAAAAAACCCTGCATTTTAATGTGCGTTAATTCCCCTAATGATTCGCTCTGTGTGTCCTCCAGGGTCAAATCAATGTCTTCACCAAAAAATTCAATTATGTCCCATTCATCCTATCTTTGGAGCGAGGCTATTGTTTGCTTTTGTCTCCTATCAAACCCTTTCTGGGCTGCTTCTTGCCCGAGATTACAAACAAAAGGCAGCGTGGCACCAGCAAGGTCAGACGAGACAAAGCCCGGCTCTGAAACCCCGGCTCCCTGTCCTCCGCGCCGCTGCTTAATTATAAAGCCAGCAAAGGAAATAAAAGGGCGCGTGCCATGAACGCCCAACTCATCGCCGCTGGCGAGTCCCCCCGCGGCACCGGGAGGAGCAGCAGCACGGGGAGGACCGCAGGGCCACCCAAGCGCATCTCTGTGGGCGACGGCACCGCGCCCCACGGCCGGCAGCCCCTCGGCCGGGATGTCTCGCATCCCTCCTGAGCCCGGCTTCGGGAACAACGGCAGCAAGCAAACGGAGCGAGCTCTGCTGAGAAAGGTCGAAGCGCCAAAAGTTGGGCAGACCCAGATCCGTCCCTGATGCTGCCCGCCGATTTCACGGCACCACTCGGCGCCTGGTGTTCCCACCCGAGCGAGAGCCTGCGGCACCGTGCCCTGCCTTCACAGCTTGTGAGACACCGCTGAGGAAAAACGGCTTAATTTGATCAGCTAATGGCAGCGTCTTGTAAAGCAATTAGATAATTTAACATTAAAATCACATGAGTTATGTTTTGTCCTAAACATGGTCACATAATTCAGTGGTTTAATTCATACCTTGTTGCTCAGGCTGAACGCATTTTATATAAATGAACACATATTTTTATTTCGCCCTCCCTCATTTGTTAAGATTATGAGTTCGAACGCACCAAAGAGCCATCAGCTGTGACGCCGAGTTCACTGCGCTCGTCAGGACGCGCGTGGGCCATCGCATCCCCAGACGACGGCCACCAAAGCCCTTCCTCCACCTTCGCCCCAACAGCCCTGTGATGGGGCGGCACCGTTGAGCCTCGCGTGAGCCCAGCAGAGGAATGAACTGCTGACGTAATCAGCTAACGAACCGCAGCCGCGACCAGCGCAGGGTGCCGCGCCGGCGGCCCCGACCCAGGGCTGCGGTGGCAGGAGAGCCACCACCGGCTTCCCACCCACCCCTACGGCACTGCAGCTCCTCCGACGCTTCAATATTTAACGATGGAGCTGCAGCGGCGCGGGCAGCCTGATCTCACCTCCCGTGTCCCCATGGCCAGATA
>NW_009648161.1:141209-153136 GCF_000708025.1 Charadrius vociferus | reverse complement strand
AAGCGCGCTCGTCTCTCCGCAGGGAGGGCGGAGACACCGCCACCGAGCAGGGAAGGGGCCGGCGGACACGGATCCAACACTCCGGCGGGGACGGGGGAGCCGGTGCCCCATCGCAGGCACAGGAGAGCTGCGGGCTCCGTTCTGCTCCGAGCTGGAGGACTCGCGATGCAACACGCACATTGTTTGGAAGAAAAAGAACAAGTTATAAAAAGCTGTGAAATTTGCGACGACTACCCCTGCCTGGCAGAGGGCAATCTCTGAATCGGAATTTCAGCCCGGAGGAGAGGCAAGGACGGGCCGTGGGATGGGACGCACTGTGGGATGGGACGCAGGCGTTGGGGATGCAGCTGCAGTCGCACCTCCTGGCAACGCCGTCGGACAGAGCCTCCCGCCCCACAGCGAAGGCGTGGGGAGAAGGGGCAGCGTCTGCAGCAGCGCGGGGGCATCGCCCGGCAGAGCCGGCAGGCGATCATCCCACAGCGCTCTCGCCTCAATCCGAGCGCTCCGTGGCACGAGCTAATTGGGACTACTCTCATCCCAGAGACCGTACTGAGGCTGTCCCAAGCTATGGATTCCAGCGGTAGCCCTCTCCCGGCTCGAGCCCTCTCCAGGTCATCTCCGCATCGTTGCGGGGGGATCAGCAATTCCCAACAGACCTCTCAAAAGAGAAAGAGAAACTGGAACACAAACAGGATTCCCCGTGCCAGGTAGCTTAGGCCACCTGTCTTGTCTCAAAGTAATAAATCATTAGTTTAAAAAACAAAAAAGTCTGAATTTCAAGTTATTACTTCATATGAATCGCACACATCCAAATTAATAAGCTTAAAATATATGCATGTTTTAAGAGAAAGCGAGAGAGTTTGTACACATCTCTGGATTTATACCACAGAGCTAATAAAGTTGCGATCTCTTAAGCAAGCACATTTATTCTCTTAGGAAATCTCCACGTCCTCGCTGCTACAAATTCCAGCCCATCGCTTCCTTATCGTCCTTCCACTCTGAAATGAAAATACAAATTCATGTTGATTATGTAGCATCTTCTCAGCCGGGATCACGCCGGTTTCATTTTCTAGCCGTCCCCACTCTCAAAGCCATTAATATTCTGAATAATACAACTACAAACCAATCTGAAAACCACACAGAGCAGGTTCTCACTACCCTGTTTAGCACCACCGGAACAAAAAATTGCAATACCATTTCATTCGTCCAGTTGTTTGGCCTAAAATAGCAACATTGCACGGAAAGGGACGTCGCTCAGTGAGCTGGGGAGAAATCAGCAGCAAGAGAAAAGCAAACCAAGCTTTTGAGCTACCAGCGAAGAAGCGCAAGTCAGCTGCTGCCGGCTTGGCAAACTCCTGTCAACAACTAAAAACATTTAAACAAAATGTTTTATTTCCTTTTGCAGGTAGCGCTGCTTTTTTTTTTTTTTTTGTCTCGAAGTGTTACCTATCTGCAACTTTCTAAAGCAGGAATCTTGCTCTGCACACTCCGAAGCTGAGAAGGGGAATAAACCCAAATACTCCTACAGTTTTACTGACAACCTGCCGCAGCGACACACGGGAGCCCGACGGGAGAGAGGTGTCCTACTGTTGCATTTTCCCAAGAGAAGCCAGAGCAGGCTGTCGGGTCGGACTTGTGTGGCTTTGGGTTTCCAAAGCGTGCCATGAATTTTCTTCCAAAAACCCGCCCAGCCTCCCAGCAGCAGCGGCACTTTGGCGGGACTCGCTCTAATTGCCCCCAAAATCACAGGGGGGAGAGGCAGGGCAGCACGGCGGCACCTCGTTTGGTGGCTGATGCGAGGTACCCCAAAGCAAGCATTCCAGTTACTACATTAATTCCATCGCGATGGAAGAGGCAAAGACAAAAATAAATTAGAACTTCATTTAAAATGTATTTTTCTAATTGAGTAAGGGTACACCAACTAATGTTCTATCTAATTAGATGGAAGCCGGGTTTTATTATCAGTATCTGCAGCTAACTAATTGAATCACTTACAGTCCCCGCTGTGCCGAGGGGCTCCCGGCCCCGGAGGGGGAGGCGGTACTGGGGGGCTGCGGTGCCCAGGACCCCCCCTGCGCCCTGCCCAGAGAACCGGCACCAGTCCCCGCTTCCTCAGCGCCCTTGGGGGGAGAGAGCCACTTTGTAACGAGGTCTCTGCCTCGTCAGGACTCAAACTTCATCTCCTCAGAGCCGATGCAAATTCCTCCTCCGCAAAGACAAGGCGCTGTTGGGGAACGCGCATCCCTGCATCCCTGATGCTCCTCCCTCCGAGCATCCTCCATCCCGGAGCGATGCTCCAGCCCTGGGGATGCCCTTCTCCACCGGCTGCCTGACGGCACCTGCACAAGGATGCTCTGCTTCGCCCTGTGCTCCACCACCACAGCTCCCCCAGCAAACCGCTGGTTTCTAAATGCCCATTTTCCGGTAGACAAAAAAACCACAAGTCTCCAGGACATGGCGGCCTCCCGAGCCATCGCCGCCGGGGGTCCCAGCGAGTCGCCTGGGGAAGAAAAGGCTTTTCTTTATTCCTGGAGCTATAAGCCAAACCCCGCTCCAGAAGGGTCTTAAAGGAGATTTATTTTGCAGAAGCTGTTTTAGAGCCTCTGCGTAGGAGAGAGTGATAAATATTCCGGCTTTCCCCAGTCTCCTCTGCTGCTGCTCGTCCCCCTGGGAAGCGGCAGAGCAATAGCAGAGGGGAGAGAGGGAGACAGGAGCGTAAAGGAGGGAACGAGAGATTCGTTACCAAAACCTGGGACTGGCGAACACGACCCAGTGACGTTCACCACGGGGACAGAGGGGCAGAGCCCACCCCTGTTACCGCAGTGCACGCTCGCACACCGCAGAGGCACTCATTTATACCCATGGAAATATCATTAAACAGCGTAAGCCAGACCACTTGGTCTATTACCCTCATGGATGCAAAAAACCAATTTTGGGGGCCCAAACGTTTCTTGCTTTCCCTTGGTTCACCAGAGCACAGAAGACGACCCGCAGCCCGCCGGCTGCCGCCAGCTCCCTCGCCCTGCCTGGCGCGGCACAGAACACCTCTGCAGAGCTTAAATCTTGCAAAAGAGGTGCAATGGCAGCGCTGGGACCGCTAATTGGCATCGCAGGAGAATAAAGCCACGGAGCGGAAAGCGCGTTTGGCTGGGGAGGTGTACGCCGTGTTTCTCCGCGTTGTGCACGGTGACAGGCGGCTGGATTGCAGGCGGTGGGACGTTCTCGTTAATAACAGCGTCTCGCTAACCATCTGCTAAAGGTCCACGCTATTAATTTAACAGGAAAAAATGGAATAGATTACTCTTACAGTTTTCAATTAAAGTACATGATGTCTTCAAACTGCAACCTTAATTAGACATTATAGGATGACATTTAGGAATCCTGAGCGCCGGTAGCTGATCGAGTCGTCTGCCTGTGAGGGCGTTTCGCGGCAGTGCCAGGGCACCACGTGCCCAGGGCGCCACCGAAAGCGGGTACCCCTCCAGCCTCAGCGCTCCAGCGGCGTGCTTTAACCCCTGAAGTTAAAGGAGTAAAAGAGCAAAACCAACGGCAGCCTCAGCTCAACACAAAAAACAGCATCAAACAGGCTTCAACACGTTCCTAAAGAAAACTTACAGGAGTGCACAAGCAAAAAAAAAAAAACAAACCCAAACCCAAGCAAAAAAAAAAAACCCCAAGCCAAACAAACAAAAGGAAACCAAAGGAAAGGAAACAAAAACCAAAGGGAAGGAAACAAAAAAAGGGTCAGAGGTGTAGCCAACATCATCCACAACAGGCTTTAATCATCCACAAGAGGTTTCACCCCTACGCCAAAACACTCCCAGGGAGACTTCATGGAAATGGAAAACTTGATCTCTCCAGGCAAAGGTGCCCCACGGCATCCCCGCCTAACACCCGCTGCCCTGCATCCCAGCAAATTCAGACGCTCTGTGCTGATAATTAATAATTAATGATTATTTTACACGATCCCATTTAGACTGCATTCGTAGATCTTTTTCCAGCACACGTAAGACTTCAGCCCACTCTGCTATACTTCTCATTAAGCTGGAGAAGTTCCCGGGGGTTGTTTATTACCAGAAGGACACGGGGGGTTGAGCTGTAGGGGTCTGTAAGGCTCAGCTCACCCAAACCACGGCACTTCTTCCGGGTCGGCACGCACAGAGCTCAAAGCAGCTGGCCCTCGCTGCTCTTAAACATCTATAAAGTAGCAAGAGGATGACTGAAATGCTTTATTTCCAAGGCTAAACCTGGTATGAAGAAACTGGATTAAGAAAAGAAGTAATTTTCTCTAAAACACATGAAAAAGAGAAGAAAGAAAACCCAGTCATGTGACTGTGTGACGGTTAACAGACACCAGAGTTAAGCGAGATCTGCTCAGCCATTTCGCCTGCCAGACAGCCATGGGAAACAGTAAAGGTAAATATGCAACGGGTCTCTGTAACAGCGAGACCATAATTCCGCACAAGCACACTTAGCAAAGCTTGTCCTGAACCACTTGGCTCAGAAGTACTGTTAGTCGCAAGTATTAGCAAAGCCAGTGCCTAATGGGATTAGGATAGATTTTATCTTCCACTTAAGTCCCAAACTGAGGGATAGTGACTATCAGTAAAACAGAGCGATATTAAATAATGCCCAATCTTTACTTACTGGAAAATACCCACAGATCATTACATGATTATTTTATTATTATTAGACTTTCTTTTAAACGACCTTGGACTAAACCCTGTGATTTAAAGAAACATGGAACCATCAGATTTAAAAACTAAAAAAACAACCAAACTGTGTAGAAGAAAGACTCAAATATGCAGTGGGATGAGAAAAGAAAATTCAGTAAGATACCTGTGTCTACGATGCTTTAATTACTGCATAATAGTAAAAACCTCAATTATTTTGTGCAATTCGAAGTCGCATGGTTTGAAGACGCTGAGGTGCGTCCCCGTGCTCCGGAGCAGGGACGCACCGTGGGAGACGCTGCCCTGCTCTCGACTGCCACAGAAACGAAGAGGAACATTTAATTTTCTGCAGCTCTCCTCCATCCAGCAGCAAACCCCAACCGTGCTTCAGTGCATCACGGCCAGACAGATCCCCTTCTGTTAACCTGCCTCTGGGGGCAACGCGAGACCTTGAGCCCCGCTGAATGCAAAAATCGAAGGGCACTCTTGACCTATAAAACTTAGGAAAACCACAGGTTTGGGAGAGAAAAGGCCCCAAATGGTTTTGCCGTTGAATCGCCTCATGTTTCCCCCGGCAGCCGCCCACCGAGCGCAGCCAAACCATCACACGTGAGGCAGAAACATAAGCGGTCTCTATACGAAACACAGCACATAACGCTGTGTGTAGGGGTTTTCCCCTTCACCTCTCTGATTCTCCCCCAGCTAAGGCATGTAGATGATAGTATTAAACGTCTTCCAGACAGTACCTCATCTTTATTGTCTTCCTCACTGACCAAGACAAATTGAGAATATTTAGCTCTTTTGGCCTGTTTCAGCAAAACAGCCAAGTTTATTTCAGTTGGAAGAGCAGTGGCTGAAATACTTCAGGCAGTATCTGCGTTACTAATCTTTTTTTCCTACTTTATTCAGGTTTAAGTACCACATCATCAGCAAATGCGCTAAGTTTAACTTTTTATTTTCCATCCAAATTGGGAGAGTCCAAACCCACTCGATTTCCATGTTTTCAGGGCGAGCAGCAGCTCGTCGCAGGCGAGGAAGCGCCTAAAGCTGCTCCCCCATCACGGGAGCGATCCTACGCAGACACCGCAGCAGAACCAGAGGGAAACCCGTGGAGCTGTTCCCATCACCTTCCGTCAATGCCACCGGGCGCGTTCGCCCGCCAAAGGCAATTCCGTATCTCCAATCACGACTGGCTGAGCCAAACATCTCCAGCCCCGGTGAACAAGCGCGCTGAAGGATGTGGGTGGCTTTTAATTTGCAAGAGACTGGACTGCTGGCCTGAGGAACACATTTTGGGGCAAAACGTTTGGTTTTGTTTATTTGCAACCTGCTGCCACAACCGTTTGGCTGGGAACCTATGGAGATTTCCTCCTTTTGTGTTCCAAAGAGTAAAACACGGACATGAAATGAATATCACTGCTCAGAGCAGGACACTCTGCGCGGTACTTGCGGTTATTGTTTTCCAACCTGTCGAGCGCAGTCCTACATCGTCACCGGCGGTGCGGGGCTGGGAGGATGCTACAGGGATGCTGCGCAGGTACCACCCTCATGCCAACCCGGGGGGACTTCTGCGTCCAGCGCCAGAGCAAAGCCCCACCGGCCCCAGCTCTCCTTCCCAGTTGAGACCAGGAACCCACCGCACGGATGAGGAAGACGTGGCCTCGCTAACGAGCCAGCGGTGTGGTCCCTCAGACCCAGGTGGTGGCCTTTGCCTCCAGCCCCTGGGAGCAGCCGACCTGGTGCTGGCCGCGAGCATCACCTCCAGCCCGGCTCGTCCTCCCCACCACGCCGGTGACACAAAGTCCTGCTCTTCCCATCGAGGCAGCTACGCCGAGACGCCAGAGGAGGTGAAAATATCAGCGCTTTCTCAATTCGCCTTTTCCTGCACAGAGACAGCAGCAAACCCTTCCACCAAAGAATTGTGCAAGGTTCATTAAAAGGAAAATATCCACGGTAATTGTCCCTTTCTGCATATTCCTCACTCCAATATTCTCTAACATAATAATGTTCCACATTCCTGCAGAACTGTCTTTTCAGCATGTTTTTGCATTATGCCTAATTTTGTAAGAGTTTTTCAGTCCCACATAACGACACAGTTCAATGCAGAATCAGATATAAATCTGGCTTAAGAGACTCTCAACAGGAATTCATTTAAAACTGTAAATGTTAAAAGATTCTGTCTCTGATTTATGGCGTTTTCTTATTTCAAACAGGGAATTAAAATCCTTCTGAAAAGATACATATTAAATCATGATAAAAGCTGTGTTCGAATGATGGTGCTGGTCAGACGCAGAGCCACAGAGCACGGAAATCTGGAAATAGCGGGAACTGGTACATTTTACTCCCTCGGCTAAAGCGGCGCTGTCCTGCGATGAACTCAGTCCCCGTATCTTAATTAGTGTAAAATGGAGTCGTGGCTGCTGCTGCTTTCATGCTTCATGTATCCCCCTCCTGCCCCCCAAGCACAAGGATCTCTTCTCCTGAACATCTAGCAAAATAGAGGAGTTGCTTTACCTTAAACGATTATTTAATGGTTTTATTCCTTTTGTACCGTTTACATTGAAGTCTCCCACCTCTCCAATGTGCTCTGTAAATATCACACAGGTGCCTCTGTACCACTGTGCGAACAACATTTAATCTCAAAAGAAATTACCAACGCTACTCATTATTATCATTCCTAGAATAATTTTTAGTGTTTCGTACTTGTGAACAGATAAAGTTGTACCGATCGAGTCTTGAGCATCACAGCGTTCGCAGCCCCATACCCGAGCACCCTGAGGACAATCAAAGTTTATGAAAAGCGTTTGAAATGAAGCCGTGCCGTGCGCCGATACAATTCCCAAGTGTTCTATGAGGTATTCCAGATCCCAAAAGAACCGGGGCCTGCGAGAGACTAAAGGCTTTTGGTTTTCCTTCCTAGAGGCGCATCCACCGCATCGCCAGGTGCCAGTCTGTTGCAGGAGCCCATCGCCTTGTATTGGTCCATTGAAATAAGAAAAAATCAAAATGGAAGAAGGACCAATGTGAAATACAGCAGTAAATAAGTAGAGGCGGCCAGAAAAAGCAGTATTCAAATGTTAATATAAATTAATTACTCATTACTCACAGGCCACAGAGCTATTAGCAGAAAGGAGAGCTCTCTGCCACGCAGCCTTCAGAGATGCAAGATGCCCGTTGGCTCATTAAAGCCCCTCTGGGTCACCCCGATGCTCGGGCCCAAAAACCCTCCAGTTAACTGCGGTGACGAGGCTGCGAAACTCTATTTCTAGGACCCAACTATGCCTCACAGACCTCCCAGCGGCAATATAGTGGAGTTTAATGTCTTCTGCTGCCATTTCTCTTCATCCCACAGCTGTGTGAGCAAAATCAAACACCAACAGGTATTTGCTTTCTTCCCCAAACATCCGCCCAATTAATCCAAATAAACCTCAAAGAACACCTAGGGTGTCAACGGGATAAAAAAGACCTTTCGAAATTGTTAGTATTATTACCTAAAACATTATAAACGATCCCATTACACAGCCAATTAAGAAATACGTCTTCCTCCCGCCGGGCAGGACGCAGCAGCCACGGCCCGGCCATCAGCGCTGGGAGGGCTGCGGTGTCCCCGGCCCTCCGCGCCGGCAGCAACCGCAACGGCAAAAGAAAAAGAACAACCAAAACACCTTCGAGAGCAGAGGTTTGCTCCCAGGCCAAGCCAAGACCCGAGCCATCTGTTGTAAATCTAAGTGCTAGGCTCTCTTTCCTCATTTTAAGCGTTCATGGCTCATTAAGTTCTTCCTCCTCCTTTTAACTGACTTGAGGTTTAGAAAGAATAAAAAAAAAAAAACCAAACACATGAAAAATGAGTAGGGGAACCCGGCTGCAATTTCCAATTCCCGGCCAGTGCTGCTGGGTTGGTTGGTTTTGGTGGGGGTTTTTGGTTGGTTGGTTGGTTGGTTCTCCTCCAGATCTCCCCCAGTAACGGGGTGGGCTCTTCGCAGAAATGGGAACGACAGGTCAAGTTTCTGGAAGCAGCTCAGGCTCCTGTGCAGCTCGTTACACTCCGGCTGCAATCAAACTGTCCTCCCTCTGCGTGGGGCGCGCGGGGCATCGAAGTGGAAATATTTCTGCTCCAGGTCGGTGTCAGCCACCACTATTAATCCGGGGCCGTTAGTCCGGGGCGTCGCAGCAGCTCTGACCCCCGAGCAGGAGCTGCTGTCCCAGACAATTTTCATCCCCTGGAAACTCACCCACCAGCCCGGATTATTTGGTGTGTTGAACAGAAAGTAAACAACCCAAAACCAGAGTGGCATCCGGGAACCATAAATTCTTTGCAGGTTATTTTCAGACTCCTGAGATTTTACTTATTCCTCACTTTCAAGAAAACATTTCAGAAAAAAAAGGACAAGGAAAAAAAAAGGGGGGGGGGGACGGGGACGTTGCTTGTGTGATAAAAGCAGTTTACAATTCTGAGCAGCACCAGGGCAGCCAATTGCCCAGGATTTCTCGCGTTTCTCCTTGGAAAGGAGGGGACCAGAAGGCTGGTGTAAAAGCAGGGACGATGCCCGTGTTACCAGGAACGCGTGCGCCCGGCGCGCTGCCTGCGCAGTCCCGGGTCACCTTTTGGCTGCCAGCGGCGGCTGGAAAATCACTGCAGGCTGTGCCGGGCTGCCTCGGGCTTTATTAAGGGGAGAGGAGATGGCTGATAGCACTAATAATGTTTTCCAAAGGTTAAACATTACAGGCAGTTTCATGGTCTTTCCATTTTTAAGTGGCTGATTTCTGCTTCTCTTCTTTTTTTCTTAAACAAAAATAATCATAAATCCAAACATCTGCTCGCGGGGTGGGGGTGGGAGCCCTTTGGGTCCGCGTTCAGCCGGGGAAGGGAAAGATGCTGCCGGGGGCTGCTGCAGGTGTTATTTTTAGTGCAACAGCTATTTACTAGCTCCATTCCCGGAGGGAATTCAGGGAGGGAAAGGGATGCTGATGCATCTCTCACTAAATATAGCAAAAGGGTGAGCCGCCGTACCCAGCACGACTGCAGCCAGCAGCTCCCGCCGGGATGCAGCCCCGGTGCGGGATGCCGATGCCGGCCATGGGTGGTACCCGGCGCCGCGGCCGCCCGCAGGCTCCCGGCGTGCGGGGCTGGATGCTCAGTTCAGCGCGTTTTAACCTTCAAGCTCTTGGCGTTCGGAAAAAGCTTTTTAAAAGCAACTCTTAGACCTAATTGGCTCCAATTTGAAGCCTTGATCCTGTAATGAATGGCTCCAGAAATCAAACAAAGCATTTTCAACACAAACAAAATTGCCTGTTATGAAAGCAGAAGGTTTTTAGGGTAATATTGACTTTAACGGGCTGTCAAGGCAGATGACAGCAGGGAGGAAAACAACCCTCCCTCTTTTAAGGTAGTCCAAATACAGTCGCCAGGAGGGGACCCCAAATACTCATCCAAGCCTGTGTTTTGTGCCCCCAACAGTGCGCTCATGTCACAACTTATTTTATATATGCCTTTTTAAAAAAATCTTGTTTAGACAACGAAGGGGATATGTTTCAGAACTACTCTGTTCTTCTCTATCTTTACGCATTTACAGTTCTCCAGAGTCAGTCTGGACCCCAGGGAGCTCCATTCCCACCAGATGGGCATTCCCCGGCTGACTCCAGCCCTCGCCCTGCACTGCCGAACGCTCACCGACGACCGACCGGATGGTGAGCGGGGAGAGGGAAGCATGTGAGTGTGACAAAAGGTATTTGCGACTGAGGATCAGACAGACTGGAAAAGCAGCCGAGAGACCCAAACGCACTGCAACATTCATGGCATCACCTCCAGGTGCTTCGAGAGCAGGGGAGCATCGGGGCGTTCAGCACGAGGGGCACCTCTGCTCAGCGCGCTGGGGGGCGGAGGGGAGGGGAGAGGAGGGGAGCGCCAGGCTGCAAAAGGAGTGGGATAAAGTAATAAAGGATTATAGAGCCTCTGGACGGGTCAACGGTGCTGCTGCACCTGGATCACCATGTGCCGTACCGCGTCCCTGCGCTCCCCGGGGCTGTCACCGGGCGGCCACCCCATCCCCACCCATGAGATGTAGAGATGATATAGATACAGATACAGATATATACACGCACGCTCCCGGGGACACATGATTTCACAATACAGTTTCCAGAAGGGCGGCCACTTACAGGGAAGAAGAAAAACAGTTAAATGAATTAAAGTGCTTCAGTTAGGGAAAACTAACTCAAAGTCCCACATTAAACGGGCATAATTGAGACTCCAACCCTGCCACTGGTTTGATTATGAACTGCAATTTCTGGGCACATGTAGATTAGCAACCGCCTCCTCCTGTAGCGACCTGCTGAGAACAAATTGCTTGGTCACCTAATGCCTGTTAAAGCTCTCTCTGTTTTTATGGGGGAAAGCATCAAGGTTTACCTCTCGTTTTCCTTTCCTGGGGTTTTCACTGCCTAATTGGCCCCAATTTACCTTGCGACCGTCCTAAAGCAGTGCCGGCTCAGGGATGCCCACGCGCTCAGCATCCCTCAGGGCAGCTCAGCCAAACGCCCGCATCAGCCAGCGGCTCCGGGACGCGCCGGCAATGCGGAACGTGCCGGGCACAGAGAGACGGCGCAGCCGGAGACGGCCGGGAGCAGGCGTGCGGCGAGGGAGAGCCCGGCAGCCCTGTCCCGAGGACGGGCTTTGTGTGGGTTCGACCTCGCCGTGGCCACAGCGCTGCGGGAATGTTCCGGAAGAGGGGAGATCCCAGACCGTTCCATGGCGTCACACTGAGCATCATGCTGCCAAGAAGAGTCTCCGGCACGGGGAGAGCTTCCAGCTTCTTGCAAGCACTTACAATACCATTTGATTTAAAAAAAAAAAATAAAGTAAATAAAAAATTGTGTTCTGCTGCACTGGGAATTTTCAAGTGGAGGAAAAGCAGCCGAAGCGGTGCTTGCCCCCATCTGTGCTGCCCAGCTGAAACCAGCTTGGCCACGTCTGCTCACGCCCTTGTCTTCAGACGGTGTCTCCATGGGCTTGGTCTGCGTGGGAAAGACAAAACGGGGAGAAAAACAAGCGCCATTTCCCCAACCCCCACCCTGGAGACGAGCACCGCGAGAAGAGGTGATGAGGGAAGGGCACGCTGTTTGCGGGTATACAAGAAGTACAGAGAAGTGGAAAAATGCCCTCCGGGACAGCCAGACGCATGGAGGTGTCTCCTCCTCGCCCACCATGGAGGGTCCCCACGCGGGGAGGGCTGCCGTGGCGGACGGCAGCGGGGCGGC
>NW_009648161.1:135626-141110 GCF_000708025.1 Charadrius vociferus | reverse complement strand
CGCTGAGGGATTCCTGTTTGTTCCTCCCGGTTCTCCCCTCCGACCCGGACTTTCATTTGTTATGCTCTGTATCCCATCGCTTAATGTACGCAAATTATGTTAAATATTTCATTCATTAAATGGCTCGGGTTATTACTGAATTGTACCTTAAGCTGTTCAGAAAGTTAATTCTTCTTGCACTTACTCGGTAATGCGAAATAACCGACTTTAAATGAATATTTTACAGTTTATGCTAGACAGAACATTTATTAAAAATTCTATCCCTTTTAGAGTTATTCTTTTCAGCAGGCTCCAGTGCACTATGTGACTTAAATTACCAGGAGTGAATTATTTTTTTATTTTTCTAAAGTTTCTTCCACTCCCAGTAAGGAAGAGCCCAACCTGCCAAGGACCCAAACCTAAATCTGCTGGGAGAGAAGAGCAGTTAGAAAGCTATTTTCTAAAACGCTAAGGGAGGGGAGGAGAGCAGAAGAAGAATTTGAGAGCTTTTTTGTAGTCCTGTAACTCACGGATAGCTTTGCCGTTTGAAACGAAATAGCTCCCGCAATAGCCCATAACGTGCCACGAGTCCTTCGGGAATTTAATAAGAGTAATTTGAAGTGACAGGGCTCCAACGCCCGCGCGTCGCCCCTCCTGCGCACGCCGCTGCCATCCCTACCCGAGCAAGGCGGGGGGGGGGGGAAGTGCAATTACAGGGGCGGCTCCAGCGACTTCCAGCCTCACCGAAAAAGCCAAGGCAGCAGCGTCCTCGCCAGCGACGACAAGGTCGTTACTATTTCTCATTAAGGGAACGGGTCCTGGCTAAGACCGCAGCAGTCTGGCAGCCCCCAGCCCTACGGACCATCCCGTGCGTCACCTCCCGGGGGTTAAGGCAGGACACATCACACTCGAACGTCTGCCCAGAGGACGGTGTCGCACCAGCGGCAGCCCGAGAGGCGACGCAGGCGTCCTCCACCGTCCTCCGCGCCGCTGCCTCCTCCCACCGCCTCTCCGGAGGACTCTCCCGTTTGCACGCCATGGGCAGCTCCCGGGAAAACCCACCAGGCTCCAACCCGTCTTCTAACCACCGCAGGGCAGCCACGTCCGTATGAACTTCCCGGTTTAGAGGAGATATAGCCGGTTAAAAATAATTATTGCCGGAGCAGCAGCACAGGCATCTAAATAAGTCCCTGGCCAGTGACCCGGGGAAAGGCGGCTCCCTCCGGCGAGAGCACATCCCGCGGGACGGAGGTTTACAGCCTCAGCCATGAGCAGCAGCTCAGCAGACACCCTGTAACCACAACCTCTCATCAATCTCGGCTGGGAAAAACCTTGCCATTTCCAATGGAAATATGCAAACCAGGCTCCGCACTGTAAATCTTCCTTTCCGGCGCTAAGGAGATAAGTAGGACCTATTAACCTCCCATGTTATTTCCAACTTCATTATTGCAGCTGACACGACGAGAGCGCGCGGTGACGGCTCTTTTTGGCAGAGTGCATGTAAATCGCTTTCTCAAAGGAAATTACTTCTCCAGGCTGAATGTTATTAATCTAAATTCTCCCTTAGTCAAATTGTTGCCCATAATAAATATGGAACAGGTTGCTGTGCTCATCTCCGAGGGCATCCCAATCCAGCTGCAGGTTCTCCCCCCATTTGAAACCTCCCGAGGAGCTGCTCTACAAGAGCATCCATCCTTCACCCAAGGATGGGGACCATGCACCCCAACATTGCCCTGCGCTTGAGAGCCCCACGATTTCACCACGAAAACATATTTTCACGCTGCCAGCATGGAGTGCTCCGGCAGCAGAGCTGTGAGCAGGAGCAAGCCGGGGCACGGCGAGGCTGGGGAGGAGACACGAGCAATGTCCTTGACCTGCAACGTGACATGGTGGCCTTCTGTGGCCAACACCTTCCATGGCCAGTGCACCATTTGTGTCAGCTCCAATACCATTAAATCAGAAAAACTTCCAAGATTTCAGAGTTTATGCTCCTTCCCAGTGGATGTACACTGGCACCCTCCTCGTGCAACTAAAAAACCCTGGAGTTTAAGCAGCAGCAGATCGAAACACCATAAAAACCAGACCAAAACTCAATCTGAACATTGACAAAGATGCAGCTAGAACCTAGAAATTTCACATCTTAAATTCTTGGAGGCGTTATAAATTAAGGGGAATTTTATTTGCAAAATATGCCTTTGTTTCATTGAGAACCAGCTTATCGCCAATAAAGATTTTCACTAAAAATATCCACAGAACACCCGTTATTTTTTCCCCCTTCCATAAAAAGCACAGGAGCCCTTCTGCTTCCATACGCGCACACCGCGGGGCGAGGGCGCAGACCTCTGGCACACACCGAGGTACGGAGTGGATTCGGAGCATTATAAATCCAGCGGTACAGAAAGCCCTTCTCCTCATTTGTTAGCCAGCCGAGTGTGAAAATGTTAATGAAGGCAGCTATAGTAATCTACGGGAATTTCACGATTAAGATTTCGTTCACGTCTGACAGCCGCTGCTCACGTGCAGCCCGTTGTGCATCAACCCTTCCACCTAACAGCAGCCGTAATTGCCGTGCTCTGTCCAGCCGCCCTCACCCGGCGGCCCTGATAGGGGAAATTACTGTCATTCTATTAACTTGAACTTTTATTACATGTATTCCTTAAAGAAAAGAAATGCAGAGAGATTTTAAGTGTGTATCTACTCCCCTCACGAGTATTTTTTAGATACGCTCACAAAGAGCACCGAAGTCAGGTGATACCATGGCACCTTCTTTTATTAAAAAAAACCCCAAACTAAAAAACCCACTCAATTTTACAGGTGGCTCATGAAAGCCCTGACTCGTGGGAAACCGGTGTCCTCCCGTCAGGCAGCACGGGGAGCCTTTAGAGCTTGTCCGGGTGTCGAGAGCGCTGGGCGGGTACCGAGGGGCGTAACGAGCTACTGACACAGAGCAGCGTGCCGTGGAAGTCAAACCACGCAGATCAACTCTCAAATTGGAAAAGCGGGGATTTTTCTTAAGTTTTCAGCTCATCACCAAGATTATCTCGATGCCCTTCCATCCCCCAAACGGCCTGACCGGTGGGTCACCTGGAAGCGGCTGGCGTATTTACTGGGGCTCATTGCGGCTCGGTTGCATTTTTACGTGTTTGCGGGCGCAGGCGCGTTCCCTCCGGCTCCTTCTCACGTGGAAATTGGTTCCTGGGGATCCGTTTCTGAGTCGGGAGACAGACGGATCCTGCTCTCCCCGAACACCTCCCACGCTCGCATCCCCGGTACGCCCAGCGGGTAGCCGGCCGCGGCAGAGGTGCAGGACCCTTCTGGCTGCCGCTGGGCACCGACGCTTTCGGAGGACTGCCCGTGGTGAGTGCCAGCTCTCCTCCTGCCACAGCCACTCATGTATCGCTGCGTAGGGCATCGTTAGGGCTGTCCTTCCCTTGTATGTACCTTAAATTTAGTGCAAATAAATGCATTTTGTAGAGTGATGGTGGCCGCTGTCACGGTGCACGGTGACACGCTCGGCATTTGGGCAGCGCTTACCCCGAGGTCATGCCAAACCTTGGGCTGGACGCACAGCGTGAACGCCGTTTCCCGTGAAGCCTGATCACCGTTGAGGCATCGCTGACGGCAGACACGTTATTCTCAAGCCTGGAGCCCCACAAAGGTGCACCGGGAGATGCCGAGCGGCGCGGAGCCTGCCGCGGGAGGAGGATGCTGCGCCGGCGCAATCCGCAGCCGAAGCAGAAGCGGCTCACGGCAGTAGATGGGAGAGGACCGGCAACAGCAGCAATCTGTCAGCAGCAGCCCCCGACAGAAGACGTGCATCTCTCTTTTGGCAGGGAAGCGAGGGAAGGAGAATGCACAATAAAACGAAGGCATGCTCGCAAAAAAATTACTTCCCTACCACAGCCGTGTGATTTTTAATTTTCCTCTAATTTCAGGACTGCAGCACTGATATAAAAATCCCTATAAGTGTTTTAGGGAGATGGTAATGGTCCTATACTAAAATAATTCAACCAACACTATAATTTTAGTACCACTATCAAAATGAAATAATGGCTGTTTACTATGTTACACCTTTCAAATGACCTTCATTTGAATACAAATTGTGGCTTGAAACTCTAAAAGCTGCTCCATTTCAGGAGGCAGAAAATTGAGGATGTTTACCCAGGGTTTACTCTTCCAGCAGATTCCTCAGTATAACCACATGGGCTAAATGGTTTTTTGGGCGGTTTCTCTCCCTCTGAAGCTGCTGGAGAGTTGCTTAAAGGATGGCGTGGATCTGACCGGGAGCCCAACCGAGGCACAGCCACAGCCCTTTGCTCCGCTCCGGCACAACGGGAGTCGCACTCGCCGGTTTATCTGGAAATGCCCATCATCGCGGTGAGACCCGTTCGCTCCCATCTCCCTCGCTTGGACGATGGACGAGGATTATTCTGCTAACAATCCAGTACCCAGCCCGAGCGGGGAAGGCAGACGGGTCCGGTCTCAACCTGTGCCTGTGAAAACACCTGATTTTATCTTATTTTCCTCAGGTTCAGCTCTGCCCGTCGTGGGCTCTCGTGCTGGCTGTGGGGACCCCCGTGCAGCCGCCTCGTGCCGGCGGAGCTGGCCGGTGCCCGCGCGGCCGTGGCGGACGCGGGGTGCTGCGGGTCGGGGTTTGCACGGGTCTTGCAGCTCAGCCCACACAGCACCCGCGGGGTCTGCCACTCGCGAGGTTTGGCAGAGGAAATTTCACTACGGAAGTTCCCCAATATTTACTCACCCACCTGGGGAACACCAGCCCAGCATCAGCTATTTCTCGCTAATAATGAATTTCTGCCCTTTCATCAACATTAGTCAGAGCAAGCTCTGAAAAAAAAATCACATTTGGTGCCAGGAATATAAAAGAAAACACTGACATGACAGGCAATAGGCAAAACCAAGCAGTGTGCCCAGCTGCAAAGCAGCACAAGCTGCTAACACCCGATTCTTATCCCTTCGAAGAAGTTCCTAAGTAGGGAATAAAAGCCTGATTAAAGAAACGAAGTTTCTCGGTACGGCGCCACAAGTCGCGCTACGAGCTGCCCTCCCACGCAGACACCCACGGGCAGTGACCCTGCAGGGATGCTCCTCCTCAGCAGCTCGGGGACACTCGCCTTCCCCTCCGCTCCCCCAGTTCCCAAACAAGAAAACCGACCACCCAACCCACCCCCCAACTTAAAAAAGCGGTTCATGCTTCAGGCCGAGCAGCCGCGGTGCCTCTGGGGCCGTTCACAAAGCGACTGCCACAAAGGGAAAATCCCCACACTCCGAAAACACGGAGTATCTGTAAACACTCCCACTCCGAGACACCTACGTGTAATTACTCACAGCGAGAGAGGAGGAGGAGGAAGAAAAACCCACTTTTTGTTTTTAATTCTCTGCTCTGTGCATAAGAGCTATGGCAAGGGAAGCCCCCGACGGCAGATGTGGCCGCAGCGGTGGGGAGGGAGGGACCCCAAGCAAGGGGAACAGTTTGGCAGCAGCCCC
>NW_009648161.1:134624-135526 GCF_000708025.1 Charadrius vociferus | reverse complement strand
TGCTGGGGAGCAGCCCCCCCCCAGGAGAGCAAAGCCAGCGACGGATGCTCAAGCTGGAGATCCTGAACCAGCACCGGTCTCCTTCATGGTGACATTGTGGAGAAACAAATGGGGCTTAAACAATAGGTGTTGTATAAAACATCTGAAAACAAGACAAATTAGTCATTAAAAATTAATTTTGGAAAATTACAGTCTTGTTAATAGATGCCGTTATGGCCTTGCATGTTCCTTTTCAGGCAGGAGGGAGGAAGAGAATTTAAAACACATTTTATTGTATTTCATCAAAAACTGAAGAGATAGAGACAAATGCCTTCGGAAGGCGGCGTTTCTGCATTGCACAAATTCACAACCCGAGCACATTTGCATTCGCAATTCGCAGCAGCAAGGAGGAAAAGCCATTGCACTGAGCGACTCTCCCACCTTCTCGCAGGCTGCCTCCCCACCCCTCCAGCTCGCGGCGTTTCGGCGCGGTCCGACATCACTCCTCATTACACATTGGGATTTCTGGGGATTTCTGGAGAGTTGGGGTCTGGCACCGCCGGGTCTCCAGCACCGGCTCCTCCCGGCTCTGCTCCAGCGGGAGCTCTCAGCCGGTCTTCCACCACGGCGCGGGAGATGAGGGAAATTCATCGCCGCCTGCCCGAACCCATCGGCAGGCAGAAGCTGGAAAAGTTACCCAAACTCCATGAAACCCTGAAATTTCTCTGCGCGTTTGACAGCAGTGTCCCCCAAGAACATGGGAAGGCGCCTTCTTGCCCAAACGAGGGATGGTCCTGACCACAAGGCGAGAAACCGACAAAGATATGGGGGTAGAGCGGTGCGGACCCATTCCACACAGGGAGCCAGGCAGGGACCGCTTCTCCCGAGAGTGGCCGCCCGTTGTGCCCAGGTTGTCCCCCAGC
>NW_009648161.1:131619-133910 GCF_000708025.1 Charadrius vociferus | reverse complement strand
CCCCCTCGCCCGTGTCAACATGCGGGCAGCACGGCCCCTTTCGGCGAGCGCAGCGAAAACTGGCCAGTGCCAAACGACGCGACTGGGGACGGCAAGCGCCTGCAACCTTGTGCCGAAATCCCCCACCACGACACCACCGGCGGGACGCTCCGATATTATTTTCATGCTCTCAATAGCGAGGACTACACCAAAATACTCAAGGTCAAGAGACCAGCATGGTTCAAGGCAATCTGCACCTCTTAAAACAGTGACAAATATGTTATTTAATTTTAATGAGCTTTTTTGCATCTCCAATCTAATTACGGCATTATCAAGTACTGCTCCGAGCTGCAGGTGGCTTCTCATTACTTGGGGTAAGGCTGTCACAAGCATTTTTCATGAATACTAAAAACCGCTCCGTTTCACTGCCCGCTCTGGAACGCCCCCAGCCCGGCTGCCGGTCAGGGGCTGGCAGGACAGCGATGCCCCGGCCCCCCCCCGCCCCCAAACCCTGAAGAAGGGAGAACATTAACACCACAAGCTTTGGCGATGTCTTAGAAGTCCCTGGTTTTGAGCCCAGCACTCAACTTTTTAACTTGGGTTTTATTGTGGTTAATGGAGAGCAGCGCCCACCCAGCACAGCCCCATTCACCTGCCCGAGTCCTCCGGCCAATGCACAGGGGAAAACCTCCGCACCCACCAAAAAAGTACAAGTTTTGGTGTGTGAGATTCTCCTGCCAGGCAAAGTCTCCCCCAAAAGCAAACGTCTCCCTGTTCCACACACAAAGGCAAGGATACCCTTTGAAGGGGCATTTAAGAAAACCCCTCTGTTCCAGATGGCTTCTAGTTTTTGCTTTCAACTTAGTATTTTTTAAAATCATTATTAAAAGCAAAGAAAATGCTCCAATGGCAAAAGTGTTTTGGCAAGATTAAAATATTCCAGTTTTCCCTCTTAAGCTTTGCAAAAAACCAGATTTTTCTGATGGTTTCTGGCCAATTCCTTTGACCGCCCCTATTCATCGATTATGGTTTCCCCCACATGGTGCAAAGCTCCTGGAGTTCACGTCTAAAAAGCCGACGCTGTTACTCAGAAGCCATAGAGGATCAGATGGTTTAGTTCTCCCAAAAAACCTTTTTCCCCAAGCGGTCTGGTGAGCACAGACAAGACACAAGCGATAACGAAGCACCGACAACAACTTTTCCTCCTGTAGTGTGAGGGCCACCACCCCCCAGCGACCCCAAACCCTCCATCCTCGGGAGGCAGGAGCAGCCCTGCGCACTGCCAAGCCCCGGGGACGCGAAGAGGAGAAGGAAACCAGAGGCTGGAGGATCCCTTCCCCACCAGTTCCCTTTGAAATTCACGTGTCCCAATTAAAACCTGGATTTGTTGGGGGTTTTTTGGAAGGGTTTTGTGCAAAGTGCCATGGGCTGCGGAGAGGAGCAGGGAATGATGCACCCACCTGTGCCTGCGATCTGTTCCTACACATCAACACTTTCTACCCCGGCGATTTCCTGGGACGCGGTACTGCCGTCACCCAAGAGCCACAGAGCGCAGCATCGATCCCCGCGGGCCGGCGCTCCCCACACGGGCACCGACAGCGACCACCATCCTACGGCAGAGCCCGCAGCCCCGACACCAGCCAACACACACCCCAGCTCACCCTCTGAACTGCCTGTTTTTGCCCCAAACCAGCCGCAACCGGAGGCAGTGGGCAGACCTGCCCGAGCGGGAGCACTCACCGGCATCCAGGGAGCCGTGGAGGTGACGGGGAGGGAACGAGGGGGACACAGGAGCACCGGGCTCTACACCACAGAGGAGCTCCGGCAGAGTGAGCTGAGCCGCAGTGAGGTGCTGGGCCGTCCCCTCCCCTCGTCATCTCCATCGAGCGCAGCTGGGAGAGGCCGCCCGTCCCGGCAGCAGGACCAGCTGTGCAGCCTCTGGGCCACCTCCGGCCACGGGGGCAAACACGTGTGTCCATCCCCACGTCTGTATGCGCCACCTGCGGAACTCGGCACACACGACACGCATGACACACACACGACACACACCCCGGCCCCCCAGCGCTGCGCGCAGCTCTGTGTTGCAACGGGAAAAGTTAACACCGGGGGAACCGTCATTTGGCAACGAGACTCGTGCGAGCCCTGCTGCAGTAACGACGCGCTTTGTCTGCCCTGACCTTGCTGCAAACCGCAGTCGCCTTTGAGACGCATTTCCCCCCGTAACAACTGCCGCATGGTTGTTTAATTACATTTGCCGAGAGCTGCACCGGTTGCCGCGGCCGGTGCTCCGCCGTGGGGCGGGGATGGCGAGG
>NW_009648161.1:131086-131484 GCF_000708025.1 Charadrius vociferus | reverse complement strand
CCGGGAGAGGGGCTCTCCTCCAGACCAGCACAGTGACTTTAAAACACCGTGTGTGCCAACAGCTGCTGCGCCGAGACCGGAGCAGACAGAGATGTGGCGCTGAATGATAATTAAAAATGTTTTCATCATCTGTCATTTTTTACTGCAGGTGCCAGTGTAATAAATCGAGCTCGACTCCTTTGTCAGCTGGCAGCAAACACGTTTTCACGCCAAATCCCGGGGGATGGATTCGGTGGCTTGGCCTTGCCCGGGGGGAGGAGCTGCCTCGAACGTGCCAAGCGGGTAACTTACACCTGACCGCTTTCGCAATACTTTCATTATTTTGGTGGTAGGTATGTCTGACGCAGCGTTTCAATCCCCTCCTACGGGCCATGGGGGACGTGAAAAACTCCACCGGC
>NW_009648161.1:126807-131040 GCF_000708025.1 Charadrius vociferus | reverse complement strand
CTCCGCGCTCCTCCCCCCCCCGGCTCTCCCAGCACCCCGGGGTGCCCACCACCCATCAGGGGTATTGGGATTTTGGTCAAAGAGGAAACAACGTCAAGGGAAAAAGGCAAACAGGCGGAATTTGCAAATGAATTTAATTAGGATGACTGCAACTCAGAAAATGAAACATGTAAGTTAATACGCCGTAAACCCAACGTGTAAATGCGGCGCCCAGTGAGGGAGCAGCTCCGTTTCCCTGCAGATGGATGCGAACCGCTCATCATTCCCCTCGTGGAGAACAGCAAGTTCTTCGCTGGAGACGCTGCCGGGACGCCCCACGCGACGTCACTTTCCATCGGCACCTGCCTGCGATGCAACACCAGCCCGTAAGCGCACTGACGCTGCAGAGCGAGATCCAAACTCCCGGTGGAAATGGGACACGGCACATCCAGCCCTGCCACCGCCGGGGAGGAGCAAGGGGAGCCTTCACCCAGCAGAAGGGATTTCCTTGAAATGCTGCTGTTTCCTACTGATTTTGAAAAATGAAACTTTTCAGGTCTCTGTCACTGTCCTCGTTTCAGCTGGGATCCAGTTAGTTTGCTTTCTAGCGGCTGCTCTGTTTTGGATTTGGTATGAGAGGAATGTTGACAGTACATATTGTTTTAGTTGTTGCTAAGTGATGTTTATGTTAGTCGAGGACTTTTTCAGCTTCCCACAGAGCTGAGGGGGAGCACATGCGGCACAGGCCGGCCAAAGGAACGTTCCACAGCACAGCCACGTGCTCAGTATGTACCTGGGGGTTGGCCGGGGACAGGGATCCGCCAGCACTGCTCGGGACGGGCTGGGCAACCGATCATCAAGTGATGAGAAATTGTATTGCATCACTTTTTGTTTATTGGTTTTTTGTTTATTGTTACTCTCTTCTGATACTGTTCTATTAAACTCAACCCATGAGTTTTCTCCCTTTCCCCTCCTTTCCTCTCTCCTCTCCCCACCCCTCGGGGGGGAAGCAGGGAGGGAGCCAGCGGCCGCGTGGACCTCGTTTCCCACCGGGGTTAAACCACGACAGTCACAAACCAAAGAAACAAGAGAAACAGAGAAAAGTCTCCCTGAGACTTTGCTGGGCTCCTCCATTTTAACGGGTCGTCCCGTCTCACCCAGCTTCAGCTGAGCCACCGACGAAACACCTGAGCCGTAACCGCAGTGAGAGCGCGGGGGTGAGGGGCTGGTGCTGCCGCAGCCCCCACCTCACCGCCTCTCCGCCGGCAGCGGCTAGGACAAGTCCCGAGCGGAACGTCAGAAAGGGATTTCTGCCCGTTGGCTTGGCAGTAACCAAAAGCTGGGGGAAAAAAATGACATTTCCAAACTTTTCCCACAATTCCCTTTAAGAAAGAAAACAAAACCAGCAAGGATAACAAAAGTGGGCATTTCTGTCTGTGTGGACTGATGTGGGAAAGGAAACCAGCCCGTCTGCCTCAGCTCCTCGCGTGCCAAAGTCACCCCGACGGGCTATGAGCTGTTTTGAGGTGGGTTTTTTCATGACACTGAAGCTTCAGCTGCAACAAGCTGAAGTGGGCGATCATCCCGATGCACCGCTTCTGTGAAGAAATGGGGACTTTCTTGTTTCCATCATTGGCAAAAACAGTGCAGACAAATCATTAGGTGAAACCTACCGGGACAAGATGTCTGGTTTATTGCCCTTCCCCATGCCCAGACTGAGCCAGGACTTCCCACTGATACTGAAAAACCAGCGGCTCATCAGCATCCCCGCGAGGGCAGCACAGGGACCCCGGGGAGCAGCTTCTAAGCCTAAGGCTATAGGAGAGTGGAAACCCCCTTTGGTGCGAGAGGAGCCCAACGCGAGGCCGGGCTGCCCTCGGAGCCCCCGGAGCACCCCAGAGCCCCCAGAGGTGTCTGAGCACGCGCCCTGCTCCAGCGCTCGATGACCACCGCAGCAATTTAACACCACCACAACAGGTATGTGATCTCCAAACACAAACCTCCAGAAAAAGCTGTGATTAAACTCGCAGTCAGTAATCACAAACGCATAATTTACAGCACGTTCACAGACCTCTCCCCATTCCCCAGCGCTGGGAACCGTCCCGAGATGGGGTTCTCACCACTCTCCCCGTCACACTCCTCAAACCCCACCACCAGTCACTCAGCCCACCGGCGGTTATTTGCCTGTCCCGACACCAGCGTGGGGGCACCAGCTCCAGCCCCGGGCAGGTCACCCCGGGCCCTTCCACACAGGATCCACCATCCGTCCGTCCATCCGTCCGCCCATCTCTTTTCAGCCTCTTTCAGCAAAACGCCGCTCCTGGCTCTGTGCTGCTGCCCGCCGCCGCGTACCCGCGCAGGTACCCGTCCTCCTCCTCCCCCAAAACAGCGGCCGCGCGCCCGCGATCCCACCCAGACCCCGCCGCTCCTCGGGGCTCCCCGCGGACGGCCGGTGGCGCCCGGTTTAAACAAAAGCACAATTTCAATTCGTTATAAGCGTTCCCACAGATTAAAGGGTTGGATGCCACAGCAAAGCAAGTTAAACATTTACTTTCTATTAAAACATCTAAATGAGAAGATTAAAACCTGTTTTACATTTAACAGAAAGGCAAAGTCAAATCAGCAGAGGAGCAGCTTAGCGGGTACTTAAAGCCAAGGCGTTCTGATGCTGAGAGGTAATCAATTTAAGGAGGGAGGGATTTCTTAAAACGACTCAGAAAGGGGAAAAAAATAATACACATACATTTGAAAAAAATCTTTCAATTATCTCTCCCAAAGAACGCCTCCCGAAGCCTTTCTGCTGCCAAGTCTAATAGGCTTGCTTCAGCAGACAGCTCCTGCCCCAGATTTCCCCGTAAAATATTTTCACAGCTTATTAGTCTATTTAGCACGTTGCATGCTTAAGCTCTTTTGTTTATTTTTCATTTGAGATGGCAGGAGGAAAAGAGCCTATAGAATACATAAGGGTGTTATCGACTGTGTTTGATGGCAACTGTTTGAAGTAACAGCAGTTGGAGGTCACGGAGGCGACGCACATGACACAGCTGATTGGGGTAAGAATTTATGCTCTAATTTTCTAACATGCAAATAGCCTGTGCTTGGTAACCAGAAACTACCGAGACTATGGCTGGTTACCGCTAAGCCAAAACTCCTCCGGGAAGCAGAAAGTCTCACTTTACAAAACCAAAATCCGAGTCTATTTGCAATAACCTGCAGCCATTTTAACACGCGTACGGACACGGGTTCCACCACCCCGATACCGGGGCAAAGCTGCAATGCTGCTGCCGGGCACCGTCCCTCCACGGTGTTTATTCGGTAAGCTTCGTGGTGATCCATCCCGTCAAAAGATTTAGTTGATGCGATTTAAGACGAGTTCCCAAAAAGCAGGCTGACAGAAAGCCCCTCTCTGCCGAACTCAGTCTCCGTCCAAACGCCCGAGATCCAAGGTCTGTCACGGCACAGCCGCGGGCAGCGGGCAGACCCCGCCGGGGCGCGCACCGAACGCACACGGACCCCACTCACCAAGTTTAGGAGTGATCTTTTCTTATTTAATGACTCGTACATTTTTAAAAACCCCATGATAATACAGCTCAATCAGTTTATCTCATTGCCATTAAAAGAATCAGAGCGACCATATTCTGTGTAACAGAATTGGATTTAATCCCCCCACGTGTTCTAGAGGTCGTCCCAAAGATAAGTCTCTATTTTAGTTATAATCCTCGCTTTAAACAGTTTATTAAAAAACCCAGTGAGAAGCACGAGGAGGAGACAGGGTGGGGGCAGAGGGGAAGCGGGAGGCGAAGGCGAACAGCCCACAGCCCCCCGGGAGGGGTCTCCTGTCTTCTTTTAAACCATCGCACTGCATTTGCGTTTGAAGCAGCACCCCGGCCGAAGGAAGCGCATGCGGGAAATGCTATCTAGGCGGCCGCATCACATGGAAGTATTGTGGCACAAGTATATACTATACAAAAGGAATAACCTATTTTATTTAAAGTGTTTGAAAGAAAAGTTTTACAGCCAACAACTAAGGAGAGCTTTCTCCATTATTTTTCACGAGCCTTTCTGATCACGCTGAACGAAACGGTCTCATTTACAAAGTATTTTAGGACAGAAGACAGAGGTCCTACTTGCAACCAAATGGATTTTCAGCTTATGTGGATTAAGTGTTCTACATTCAGACGGGAAAGCAGATGAGTGGCTCCAAGGCTGGTCGGCGAGGAGCCAGGATGACACTGTGAAGGGTCCCGGTACCCG
>NW_009648161.1:126421-126707 GCF_000708025.1 Charadrius vociferus | reverse complement strand
GGACGCACCCGCCGGGCCCGCGGGGACGCTGCCGCAGGGCTGCGCCAACACGGGCCCTCTGCCCGCATCCCTCCCCGGGGACAACGCGCGCCCCGTCCTCGCCGGAACCACACAGCTCTGCCTTCCCTAGAATCGCCGTTTCCTCAAAACTCCGATCTTCCCTGCAAAATCTGCACATTAAATGCCTTCACAGCACCCTCCTGTGGGGATTCCGCGTCCGTACAGAGACGGGGGCAGCTAGGAATGGTGCGACGGACGGAAATCCTCCTCCTCCTCCTCCGGCCAT
>NW_009648161.1:118366-126342 GCF_000708025.1 Charadrius vociferus | reverse complement strand
GCGGGGACCGGGCCTCACCGGGACGGCAAACACGATGCCGCGGGCAGCGGCACTGCCGGCACCGCTGCGCTCCTGCGCTGGGCCGGCACGGCCTGAAACCATCCAACGTCTTTGCGTGTGAGCTACCGACTCACAAGGCCAAGTAATGACACGTCATTTTAAAAAAAGGAAAAAAAAAAATGGTTAAAGCAAATTCTCCTGTAGCAACCGCTGACGAATAAAAATGCCACCGCCGCGATTTCACTGGGGTTTGCAATTGCCACCCAAACGGGGTGCGTTAATGTGTTAATGTTTAAAAACCTGCCTGCTAAACTAGAGAAATCTCCATTTAGCAGCAAGTTATTTTGGAATCACTTACACTTCAATACTTTTGTTTTCGTGGGGATGCTGCATTTTAATTCAGATATTTGAAAGCATTTTTATAAGCTACAGTGGGTTTATGCAACACTTCGCCACCACAATGAAAACCAGGCAGTTCGCTAATTTCTAAGAGGAGGAAGACTTTAGAGACTTTATAATTATTACGTTACTAAACACAAGTTTAAAAAAAGAAGTTCATGTTACTTACAGTGTGATTTACAGCAGTGATACTGAGATGCAGAAATCCCATAGATACCATACACCTTCCCACTTTTTGCAAGAATGCTATAAAATTAGAGTTGAATAAATCTCGAATCTGAATTATTGATTATCCTTTAGATTAGGCAGTAATTTACTGTGCCTCACCACACAAGACCTGCAGAGTGCACACGGATCAACTCACTTGTGCAGTGTACAGTAAGAACATTTATACCGCATTATTCACTTTCAAAGCGTCTCACACCTAATTAATCTGAATAGATGATGCTTCTGTAGGAATGAACCAAGTTTTTTGCTTGCCACATCAATAGGGATTTTTGGTTTTAAAATCTAGCACATGAATACTAGGTGAAGTGCAGAGACACACATGCAGACAACCATCTGATATTTTAGATGCTTTAAAGTGAGGTAAGAGTGATCGCGGGAGGGATGATATTCCCTTTTTCTTTTTCTTCCACCTAACCAGGTCAGTTCTTTCCATACGCTTATTACTCGGCCATGACTGCTTTTCACTCGTCTGCATTGCCCGGCACTGGAGCACACAAGTACTCCACCATGAAGCAAAGGGGTCGTTCACGAAGTCACGAGCGAAACCCCAGGAGCGCCCGTCTGCGTGGCGGAGGCTGCCCGGGGCGGGCGGTGGAGGAGGGCGGCTGCCGGAGCGCCTCCCGACAGAACTGCAACGTGCATCAATGTCCACGTACACGTCAATGTACGCACATCCAGAAAGCAGTAAAGAAATACAAGTATTTGGTGGATTTTCAGTTATGATTTTAAAAGTTTTAAACCTAGAAGCCTCGGGAAAAACCTGTACTTGGAACCATTTGTCTCCCTTAGTTATCCCCAAACAGAATAATAATCCAATGAGCTGCATTAGATGGACTTTGCATTGCCAACAACCGAAACTCTGCGAGGATGTGATATACTCCAGATTGATTTCAACATGTAGAATCTATCAGAAATGAGCTGACGGGGATGAGCATCTACTTTGGAAAATTCAAGTGCAAAACTGTAATTAAAAATTGCCTGGAAAGGTTTTTTGTATTATCATACTGGACAGTAACTAAACCCTCCTCTTGAAAGTTAAAAACTCATTGTAATCATGAAACTGCGAGAAAGGAAGAGCTGCTCAGCCTGTCTCCTCTGGCCTGCTACCAAATTCCGAGGACATTCCCGAGATCCACGGCTGCTCTTCCAGGGCAAAGCAAGGCTGAGGGTGACGGCAAGCGGTGCGTGGAGGTGAGGGCTGAAACCCATCCCGCAGAGCGAGCAGACATGGCAGAAGAGAGCAGGCAGGAACTGCAGCAAGACGAACCAAGAACACGATTTTTGTTGTTACTGTGCCACGAAATGTGTGCCCGGGGAAGGCTGTTGGTGGGTAGAAGCCTCCCATCGTTAACGGATGTAAGACATTACTCATTATTACTACCGGCAGAAACTACAGCATCACCGGGGCAGTAGCAGCAGTATTTTCTGGATGAGAACACTCCATATCTACCTTAAAGACTTTTGATTCTTCCTCCCCTGACCAGCCTTGCTTAGCGGATCGCAGAGCGATTCCCAGCTACACAGAAAATGTGTCCTAAATAAATGGAGAAGAGAAAGGCAAATAAAATGTTTGATGATAGTCTTGCAATCTGTAGTCTTTTACAGGAGGGAAATAATCTCCACAGCTGGAAGGACACCTTTTCTCGCATCAAGGTCACATCTTCCAAAGGAACTGAGGCCACACGGTGGCACGCAGATTGGCCCCAACCCAAGCGGTATCTGGGAGAGTACCGTTCCCACTCGGCTTGCTTCTACGCATCTCCGAGAGGAAAAGCGAATGCCAAAGCATAAACCCTTTGTTGCCAAATTACAGGTGGATCCAACTACTGAATTAGCAATTTCTTAGCCTCTCATCAGCCTACTGCCCTGCTAGCGCAGGAGGACGAGAAGTTAATAGATTGACTTCGGTGACAAAGTAGTAGTGCATCTCATCAGGAATTTACACTTGAGCGCTGCGGCACCTTCCCCTTGCAGGTCCCTCGCAAGTGATGGAGAAAGGCGAGTTGTAGTGTTTGTTTCGTACGTTCATCACAACAGGAACATCGCCCAGATCTAGACTAGGTCCAAGTAATAATCACTGTAATTAGCACTTCATTCATATAATTACCAGCAGACCCCATAACATTTTACAATGGAGGTAATTACCCATATTTTACAGCTGAGGAAACTGATACAGTGCAGGTGAATAACTTAAAAGAAATCATCAGTAAATCTGCGGCACAGCCAGAGACTGCAATTATCCTTATTCCCAGCCAAGGCTCTCCCCAATAATCCATGCTGAATTCACTTCTGTCTCGTGGGAAGGAATCCAGAGAAAATAAATACAAACTGGAATTTCCAATGTCTAGAAGAGCTGAAAAGCAGACAAGCCAAACCTGAAGGAGAAATAAAAACACATTTTTATCACCAAACATGGTCTCACCCGAGGTCTGCAGCTAAGAGCGAAGGAAAGACAGAGCACCCTAGCTCTAGCACACACAGAAAGCCAAACGCGGGGTTTCGATCGCTACAGCAGTTCTACTTCCGTAAGCAGAGTAAAAGCAGAAGCACAGGACCGGGTGGGGAAGGCTGCCCGCCGGCGCCGGCTCGCTCCTTCAGCCATCAAAGGCCTTAATGCATTGTGAGAATTTAAAGATTAAGGCAACAGCAGTAATTAAATTATTTAAGGACTTCGCAAAACAATATACGCACAGAGCAGCAAGCGCGGTGAGAAGCCCGGGAAATTCACCCCCAGCCCCACGGGAGAAGCGCCCCAAGACGCCGCGTGCCGGGGCACCGCGGGCACCGCCACCCGAGGCCGGAGCAGCTCTGGGGCTCCCCCGCGGGACGCCAGGATCCCCCTTCCCCTCCGAGCCCCAGAGCAGCGGGACTCTCGCCCGAACACTGAGAAATGGGCAGCCGTGCCGTCCCCTCCCGAGTTCACTGCGTACGGAGAGCGCCTGTACGGAATGTGTTTCCTCAGACACAGACTTTGGGGGTGGGGGTGGAAATCTGTCCTGTACGCTTCCTTTATCCGACGTGTTTGGATGAGTTTTATTATTACTAGAAAAAAACCCAATGTTTGCTTGTGTTGACTGATACATCTGTTTTTCAAAGTAGTCCAGACTGAAGCGAGCGATTTGTCTGTGCCCTATGTCTATTTTACTACATGACCAGCGCATGCAGATGATTGATACGCCAGCGTGTCTATTGGGTTGAATAAAGCAGATTAGGTTAATCCCATCCCAGCTGCGCTACCTGAACTGCAAGACATGCAATGTTCTAAATCTAGTAAATGTGCCAAGTATTTCATTTCAGCCATTGAGCCTTATGTTAAGGTTAGCATATAAAAGCATCCAGCAGTAGAAGATATTGCAAGAATTTCAAAATTAAGACTTGCTTCAGGAGCAGATGTTATCAATATTCTGGCTTTGACTAACAGAAAAACCTCATAAGCAGAACAAATCTCTCAATAGAGTATTCTCTTAATATTTAAATAGACAAATGTTTTGCTTTGCCGACGTTTTGCAGCATTTGTGTAGTCCTTTGATTAAGTGTTTGAAGAAAACATGCATTTAAGTTCCTGTTCAGTAAAAAACAAGCTCAGTAAAATGAATTAAGCTCCGTCATCTCTTGCCATAAAATGGACAATTGTTGCTGGTATTACCTACTGTCGTCCAGTAACGCTGCAGCAGAAACCCAAAGGCAGACTTTAAGCTCGGGTAAATGGTAATGCTATTGCCATGTTAATTAAACAGCTTTTCTTGCTATTATTTACTGCTGTTTATACAGGAAACGGAGAACAATTCCTATCCTGCCTTTCCAAGGGCTCTACCTCCTCCTTCCTCAGCAGCTCTCGCATCCGGGAAGCCCATGCCACAGCTAAACAGGCATAATGCATATTCATTACACTGATCTCTGTGAATAACCATCTGCATCTAACAGAATACTTGGAAGGATCGTGGGAAAGAGAGCATGCATCGTCCTGTGTCACCCGAACATCCCGTGAGACATACCCAACTCTTCCCATCGCTACGGGCGCTTACCTTACGAAAAGGAGGCAGGACGGACATGACAAAGCATCTCCTGAAACAAGAAATTCTGGCCATCTTTTCACCTCACGTGTTTTTATACTATTGACTCCAGTTCCCGATATCAGACATTTTTATTCCAGCACTCTTCTTTCCCCTCGCTATTTGTTCTAGCAGGAGGCAGCTGAAAGCAGCCCTCTGTGCAGAGGAGGGAGATTCCCTTTGCTTTCCAGATGTCTAAATAAAGGGGTTTTAAAAATTGGTTTCCTAGAAAGTCAAGGCATTCACATCTAACTATTGCTGATATAAAATATGTGTTACAAGGAGGAGAAAAATAGTCTTCAAGGAGTTTTCTTGGGCAAAATAAATATTTTTTCCACCGAGTTCTAAAAACCCTGTTCTGGAGACTGGAGCAATAGCTCGAGATGATTTTGGAGGATCATACTTCTCAGGCTGACAGGCAGCACTAAAACCAGAGTAAAAGCCAAATCCCAGCTATCCAAAACATGCCTGCTGTCGGAGCGGCAGCCTTGTAGAGCACAATTGATGACTCCGGGCCTACAAAAACTATTACAGCTAAAATTTGGAACAGGAGGGGAAAAGGAAAAAACCACCTTAGTGCTTCAAACAGTGATGTAGGCTGTGATGGTCCACGTTGGCTCCTGACCACTGGGTCAAAGAGAAACACGTACATCGACACGGAGGAGACACTGGTCAGCAGAATCTTGGGAATACTGTGTTTGACTGCCACATTATTTAAGCAGGTGACTCTGCAAACACAACGAAGGGCAGTTTGAAAACAGAGATCTTGCAGTTTAAGCACAAAGATTAGTGCTGGAAATACCATTTTCTCAAGCGTGGATGCTAATTAAAAATAGAAGATGCTTCCTGAAACAGACTCCGGTGATGACGGCGCGTGCCCACGCCTCGCCCGGGACTCGCGGGTGAGGAAGGCAGCGCGGGCTCAGCCCCGCGGGTCAGCAGCACCCCCAGCAAGGCCAGCAGCGGGGCTCGCTGCAGCCTCTGCTTCTGCAGGGACACCACCAGCAGGAGGGCTGGCAGATGGGCTCCGGCTCCTCCAGAAGAGGCCAGACACGGGCAGCGGCCAGGTGAGGTCGGCGGAGCCGACGTGTGACATGGGAACAGCTCACTACAGTTTTAATCTGTAGCTCTAATGAACGATATGAAGTTTTATAAGCATCAACAAGGCTCAGAGAAGACCTAAATCCATTTCAGTGCTCATTTAGCAGTTTCATCTGTGTGCAATTAAAACTTCAGCATTAAATGTTAGAGGATAAAATAATGAGACACTTAAAAAATAATCTGTGCTTCAGTGGGCCATGCTCAGTAGATTTCATATGATCATTTACAAGATAAAAATAGAATCTGGCCAAAATCTGCCTTATACTCCAGTACCCTTTCAACAGAAAAATGGAAAGAAACGGCTACTAAACTCTGGGGGCGGTACTACCCCCTCTCCACGCAGTACGGCTTCTTTATCACATCCGTGCTTAAAGCACATCTCGGAGCATTGATAACTTTCCTTTTGGCTTCAATGATAATGTGAAAATAAGTAAATTGAGTTTCGATTGAGATTTTCATTTTGGTCTAAAGCCTAATCTTTTATTAAAATAGCTATCAGTTTTTAGCTGATGGTTAGAAAAGTTATCTACAGGACGGGGAACAAAATGTTAACAATAGAGTATTTCTTATTCATAAGAGTATCTTAAATGCTCCCATGATTACTTTGGGCTATCAAAACATGACCGGGGGTGGCGGTGTGTGGGGTGGGGAACAGCATATGTTTTACTGACCAAAAGAAATGTAGAGAAATGCAAATTAAAACCAAAGATGTACAGAAATATCAAAATAAATTAGATTAAGTATTGGAAGAACACAGGTCAAAAAAAGTAAAGTACTATACAAGAAACATACACACAGTTAAACTTAAAAAAAGCAAAAACCAATGAACATTATATACTTTATTTTTTTTAACAACTGAAATAATTTTTATTCAAGAAAAGCCAACATTACACATCTTTATAGGGGGAAAAAAAAAAAGACATTTGGGGAGGTCAAAGAACGCTACAGTTTAAAATGATGAAATGTTACAGCTTGCACACCAAAATTAAAAATGAATGAAATTAAAAAAATGAAATGGTTACCAAAGTAATGCAGGTCAAGGGATCAAAGGTGAAGGGTCACACATTATTAAAAAGAAATCCAAAAGGGCGTCTGCATCAAGATCTCTGCAAAACAAAGGAGCTTCAGTGAGTACAACTAATACCTTCCATGGAATCACATCACAGCTCTCAATTCACACACAGCACGCGGCGCGCCCTGCGGCCGCCCCCGGCACGCTGCGGCAGACCCTCTGCGGCCACCACCACCCTGGCTACGGGGGTCCACCCTACTGCTACCACCTTCTTTTTGTTATTATCATTATTTATAAACCTCCCTGTTGAATGGTTTCTACAAGTCTGCCCGGTTCCGTATCGGTGCCCCGGTTTCTCGGCACACAGGAGGTGTTTTTGGGGCCGATGGTAAAAGCCATCACGGCTGCAGAGCCCGAGCTGCGCGGCACACCGGGTGCAGCACCGGCACCCCCAGGTCACCGGCCTCAGGGAGACCGCTGCCGCCTGGGAACACAAAGCACTGTCAGAGCAACTTGTAGATCATCTGGTTTCAGGGTAAGTATTGCACGCTCTTTCTCAAGAGTTTGCTTTATTCATGGTAACTGTGGAAATATAGTAATTATTGACACACACGCACGCTGAACTCCTAACATCGTAACGCACTGGTTTAACGCTACAATAAAAGAGTAATTCAAATGTGGTTACCCAGACAAAGGCCTCTCCTCCTGGAATTTCAATTACACAGAAGCTATAAAAAAACCCTTTGGTACCCATTTCCAAGCAAGATGCAGTCAATTATCTATACTAAATTTATGCAGAGAGCATAATATTTACATCAGATAACTTTAGGAGAAAGACACCCACCAAGGGCACTACATCCCCTTCCGTCTCAGCACCTCTCCCCGGCCTGGGAAGGCGTTGGGCTTTGGGAATCTCTCATCTGGACCAAAACAGCTTTGCGCCTGAAGCCACGAAACAAACCCACCCCACAAAACCGTGTCTTCCTAAGGCAAAGAAGCCACCGACGACAGAAAATCACCATATTCGCAGTCGAAGTGTAGTGCAACGATCTAATCTTCCAGAAAGCCCACCGCACCTTTCCGCACGGCTCCTGCTTTACGTGTGTCGCAGTCAAGAACCCGCCGGAGAACGCGGGAACGTCTCCATCCTCAACACCCCCTCCGCAGCAGTGCCTGGCGACCTC
>NW_009648161.1:99559-118347 GCF_000708025.1 Charadrius vociferus | reverse complement strand
CTGAAGTTATTGCCACGCGTTGGAGGTAAAGCTACGTTCTTGACATTATTTCCAACATTTACCAATTCTGATTTTTGTGAGCCGAAACAAAAAGTCCATTTTTCTGCTGCTGTTTCACCCCCTGCCGAGGCCGGGTCCCTTAACCACCGCTTACGCTACAGGTTTGTCAGATGACCTCATTTCGGAGGAAAGCGACTTGGAAACCAAGCGACTTAGAAATAATTCAACAGCAGAGACAGAGACTTGCAGTGACTCAGCAGCCGACTCTGCCGGAAGGTACGAGCGTGAGCCCCGCACCTCCGGCGCCGCGCAAGGGTGAGAGCCGGGGAGCGCACACCGTCCCCCCCAGCAGCCCCGGCGCGGCTCCGTCCCACGGGTGCCGCATCCCCCACACCAGCCTGAGCCCCCGACTGCCCAGGGAACACACGCTTGGCACTAAGATGAGTTCTAAACAACTGCAAGCACGTTTTGCCCCTGGGATGGCATCCGACCCGCAGAGCCCAACACCCCTCCAGCGTTCTGCTCGCCGCCGGCCGGCAAACACCTCCTGCTCCTCCTCTGCCTCCGTCTGAAAACAACCGGGTCAGTTCCAACGGAATGAACACAAAGACTTTTTTTCTTTTTAATTTCTCCCCCATCGCAACAGATTTCTCCCCTCTCCCCCCAGGTACACTTTGTTCCCCCCAGGGCCCCAGTGATCACTCCTTTTGCAGAAAACAAATTGGTTTCACTCTTAGTTCTTTTTCTTAAGTACCACCCCTGCATAAAATCTGTGCTTTTATTGGCACTAATTTTTCCTTCATATCTAGTTTTTCTTTTTCATCTAAATCCCCTGATTTTTCTCTTCAAATGAAACAGCCACCCTTGGAAGCAGCGAACGTGAGACCGAGAAGACAGGATTTCAATCACTTACAAAATGTAATATCCTCAGTTTCCATTCATTTGACAAGTGAACCAATTCATTTGTGTTTATATATGCCAGTCCCTGGCAGAGAGACACTTAAATTGACTTTGTAAATTGACTTTGTTGTAACATTTTCCTTGTAAAATGTGGTACAAAGTACAACTTGCGTAACTCACCAGTGAGTGTTCTACTCCGTGCTGGGCAAGCCACAGACCCAAAGAGGTGACACAGCGGTACCTACCGCTACTGCTGGTGTTCCCGTAGATAAACAGCTAAATAACAATTAAATTAATGCACGCTGCTGATCCTCTGACATTTGAAGAGCTTCTATAGCTGGTCACTCCATCTTTTTCTTCCCCCTACGCTGGGTTCCACATTTCTGTCTGACGCTGTACTCCAGAGTAACCATGTACCACTACCAAGGATGAGCCCCAACAGATGACGCAGGTTCGGAAAAGCACACCAGGGTAATCAACTGGAGGAAATCATATTCCACCTTATTTTCCCACATTCCTAGACCAATCTATGGTACTTTTTTTTTTTTGGTAATTGTGTTAAGTATACGATAGATGAAGGATTCAGAGCCCGCTCTTACAGAGAGCCACCGATGTCTGGACACGCGTTTGCTGCGGCTGAACAAGGGGTGTCTACAGGACACGCTCTCACGGGGGAACGTGGAGGTGCCGAGACGGCAGAAAACCAGAAAGCCCCTTCCACCGAAACGGCCACTTGGGTTTGTTGGGAGGTCTCGTCCTCGGACCCAAGAGCCATTCTCCGCCACTCAGCGCTCCACACAAACCAGACCAGTTCCACTCCAACTAATTGCCAAAAAGTTTTGAAATTTGTAAAAATATTCAGAGGTGTTTTGACACAGTACCAATGTCACAAAGCCAGTGAGTTAAATACTATCAGCATGTTATACTTTGTGTACAATATACTAAAACTAATTATGAAGTAATTTTTTTCTTTAGCTATCATTAAGTGCAAAAAAGTTAATTTAAATCATTCAATTGAATTCACTTTAAAAAAAAAACCAAACACAAACAGGAGGGCAGCACATTATCCAAAACAATACGTTTCATCTGTTTGCTATGCTTTACAGCGTTCAATCCGGTCCCAGGACTCCGACACATTAACTGCACAGAACTGCAAAATCAGCCATTTTTAAAGAATTATCATTATACAATTACAATGTCGCTCCTAACATTAACAAAAGGGAAGGTAAAAAAAGTTAGATTTTCCTAAGAGGAAGGTGAGGAATCTCTTTCTGTTACAGCAGGAACAGCATGACAGGTATTACCGCTTTTGTATGAAATTGCCAGGAAGGGTAACCCCTCCGTTCTGCTAAATCCCTGAGCCCACTCACAACAGCTACTAATTATGTAAACACGACTGAGAAACTGCAAAAGCAAAGCCAGCAGCAGATTTTCTGCTTTGTACATTAAGCAAAGCGCAGAATTTCATTAATTTCACAAAATAAACCCATAATGAAGTGCTTCTGTTAAAGAGAAATCCCCACCTCGCTCAGTGACGAGCTCAAGCCCTAACGACGGCGCAGGGGAAGAGCCGCCCACCCGCGGCCGCACCGGTCGGGTGTGGGAACAGGTCAGTCTGGACTCCGCTCCGCTCCGGGCGTAAACGTCATTCCCTTTCCACTTCACCTTCACGGAGCTTTCCTCTCCTTTAAAAAAAGTGAGTTTTCTCCTATTTCTGCTGCTGGCCGAAAGGATGGGCACGCTTTGGAGAGCGGGGTACCAACGGGCGCAGAGCGAGCGTCCAACCAGCCAGTGACGCGCTCGGGTGGGACGTGGCCTCCCCAGGCACACGGGCTCGCAGAAGGCCACCACCTGAAACAAGGGACGGGAACCGGCACCGACGGTCTCCATTCTACAGATGCTCTGGCTGCCCCAGCACTGGCAAACGTTGTGCCCTCAACCGGGCACTCCATACGTCAGCCCGTTTCGGCCCCAGCTCAGCACAAACCCCAGGGCGGCCCCGCGTGCCGGAGCGGCGGTGGCAGCGGGAGACACCAGGGAGGAACGGTGGACAGGTTGGACGGTGACAGCCTCCCCACTGCTCCTCCAGCAGAGGGTCAGCAGGACAGAGAGCAACAAAACTTCTAATAACGGCATCTGCCAACACCACCATACTATTTTATACTCTGTGATCACATGGGCAGCAGGCAATTAGCCAAAATTAAATATTCCCATTGCTCTTGAGAGATCGGAGCGCCGATGCAGACTGCGAGGATGTTCCCGCTTTGTAAGTGCTCCACAGCCGCAGAGCTCTCAACAACGGCCAGCCTCTGGCCTCGGGAAACTGCGCTTAAACAAAACATCTGAATTATCCCGAGCTCAATGGAAAGCATTAAACAAAACTCAAATAACTTTACAGTGCTCAGGAAACTGTACCGAGCACTGTTGCTTTCCCAGAGGGTTTTGCCACCTTGCGGGGATCCGGCAGAGGGGATGCCATGGGCAGGACAGACACCCCTTCCTCACCCGAACTGCGGTGAGGACACAAGCCCAACCCCACGATTTGTAACACATTCGGCTACTCTGGCAAATAAGGTATGAACCAGTACGGTAACACAGCAAAGCGTTACAACAGACCATAGCATCCAGGGCAGCCTGAAAACAAATAGCTGTTTTAAGTTTTCAGACACAAGTTAACTCCATAAGGCACTTAAAACCAGTTAAAAAAAATAAAAATAGTAGTAGTACGTTGTACTGCTCAGTCTTCACCCAGAGCGGTACTTTGATGAACAAACTGGCGATGACAGGAGCCGTGCCGGTAACCGGCTGCCTGACACCTCTCTGCCGGGGAGAGCGGAGTGCAGGCGGCAGATGACGCACCGCTCTCGCCTGTCCTCGCCAGCGCCTCGCGGCACGATAGCCGGCCCAAACACTCCTGACTCAGTTCCCAAGCAGTCTGGGTCCCCTACGTCCCTCAGGCAATTCTCCAAACCTTCAAGATCTTCTCTGCGATTTAGAGAAAAGACGGGAAATAACTGGATGTCAAGCGGGAGAGGAGAATGTCAGTGCCGTGCAAGCAAAGCAAAAATGCGAGACCACATCAGAGATGCCAGTGAGCACACGACTCAAGGTCCCCAACGCAGCATCGTTAAGGAATTTCTTCCTATGCTAAATAACGCTCAACTAGAGAGTTTGGTAATCGCACTTATGTGCACGCTACCAGGCGATACCTAAGCCTGAGCTTTGTGCAGAGCCGATGCTAGACACCCCACGGGAAAGGGGGTGTTTCTGCCTCGCCCCCCAGGGAAGGCTCCAGCACATGAAGCAATTACCACTGGGTTTTCTGCCTTGCAAATGCTGGGCTTCTCCCAACAGAGAATGTAAATATGGAGTACTGTCAGAAACAAAAGCCCTAGGTAGCATTTTACATTTCTGATGTTTAACTTTTTCTTCTTTCTCGTACTGTGTCATTAAGTGTTTACAAGGATGATTAATGACTGCGGCTGCCAACTCCATTAACGACAGGCATCTCTGCTCAAAGCTGCAATCCCGCTTTTGGCAAGCGCCGAGCAGAGACAAGGTTACCCTGACACCCTTGAGCCCCGGCACCCGTCCGCACCGCTGCCCACACAGCCAGCAGCGGGACGCATCTCCTGCCGACAGCGGCTCTCGATCAGCGGGCAGTTAACGAGCCAGCCACCTCTGCCACCTCCATCGGGCAGTGCCGAGCGCGGCAGGCAAAGCGGGAACCGAGCCGAGCGCCACCAAAACCCAGGCTGGGTGCGCAGCGCGAGCGCGGCAAGCAACTACGAGCAGCCCCACGCTGTGGGCAGCCTCTGCTCCACCCGCCCACTCACACCAAACCAGATCCACGTGACACATACACTAAACCGGTTCAAAATGAAATACAACTAACACCCAGAGCCAGGAACTCCCTCACGTGCACAGAGCGTGGCAGAATTTTCTGGCAATTAACTGATTTGTCCTAACATGAGAAATCATATGAAAATCCCCTTTCTATCCTCCCCCGAGCAAGAGAAATAAGCACACGCACACTTTCACAGGCATCTCAAAAAATGTAAATCTGTAATTAAATTGCTTGGCTAAACTTATGATTTTGTATCTCTGGTAAAAAAAAAAAAAAAAAAAGAATTATAAGGAACACTTCCTTCACTAGGAAATATAAAACCACTATAAACTTGATTTAAGATGAGATGACATCTTGATATGGAAATATATTTCCATCAAACATTTCAGTTAAAACTGCATGATCTGACGGAAAGCAAACATCTCGATAACGTGTTCTAAGCATTTTTAAATGCTCCATTTCTCTTGCTGCTCATCGCATTATTTTACTAAGTGTAAAGTCAACCACAACCTATTCAGCTCTCAAAGGATATTGTTTCTCCATCCCAATTACCCAATCCGGAGCAACACATGACCATTATCCTGCATCTGCAGATGAAGGCGTTGAAAGTTATTTGCGGCGTTCCCATGGCGATGCCCTGGTAGAGGAAAGAACAAACCCCGGCTGCTCCCTGACCCCCGCGTTCAGCCTCGGCAGCGTCCCCTGTGCGGGTGCCGGGCAGTCGCCAGCACTCCGAGCCCAGCGGCCAGCACGCAGCACGCACCCCCTGTGCCGCCCACCCACCCGGCACATCAAAACACGACTGCCCTTTATCTCAAGGGCCGCAGATGCGTAGAAGGGCCACGTTCAAGTTTCCTTGAAATATCCCCACACAAAGGAGCAGCAAAAGCAACGCTTTAGGGTTTTGGAAAGGAGCCAGATCGTGGTCAGATTTGGAGGACCAGTCGTGACCACGTTAGGAGGACCAGCCCCGGCCACCCCTCAGGATGCATCCCACACCACATCCCGCACCAATTCCCACTGTGCACACACTCCGGAGAAGTCTATGGCGAGACCGGACACGCGTGAGTTTGTCCGAACACCCGAGTTTGAGGGATGTCAGCAATGTCATAGACATGTTCAGATCTATAAGTTACTTCACGCATTTTATTTCTTTTATATCTTTTAATAAATCTCCCTATGGGTGAGACACCTCGCAAGGAATACCAGTGATCTTGAAATTAACGTGAAGATTCTGGAAGTGCCACTTTATAAAATACATCTTTTTCTTCTGCATTTTACAACTCGTGCCTTCACCAGCATAGACAGAACACCTGTGTACTCAGATGAAAAAATATATTCCCTTAGGAATGACTCTGAAATGTAGTCCAACATTATTATTCAATTATACCCTAAGAAAAATTCAAGTTTTATAACAGTGAACAAAATTAAACTTGCGGGTTGGGGGTGGGGAGGGAAATAAAATCTGTAAGCTAAGCTCCCTCCTCCCCCATAATTAAGACAAATTTTCCAAGACTTCATCTAGGCACAAGATTCTGCCTTTTTCTTTTTTTTTTTTTTTCCCCTTCCCTCTGAGCTAACGAGGCCAAAAATCTCTGGCCACAAGAAAAGCTCTTCCTTTTAAATAATGCAATAGGGAAACTGCAACCGACACACCACACACGCTGGCAGAGACAGCACCAGTAATAACCCACGCACAGAACCAGCTCCTCGTCCCCACTGCGTGGCAGCCACAGCGACAGATTTTGCAGGAAAGAAAGATACAAATGAGTGTGACAAATCTGACATTCAAAAAGACAGAAGTGGCTTGGGTTTGGTTTTTTAACGTGCTAGCTGATGATTTGTGATTATTAGCAAACAATCCCTCTAGAATGAAGGTAGGAGACAAACCCACACCCGCAGCACGCAGGCAAGCGCCATCAGAAACGCTCCCGTCCCCCTCTCAGAAGGAAGGCGACGCTCCCGAATTTTTCTTCCAGCCTAATACACCTCGCATGCACCTACGCTTTCCCGTTTGCATCTTGCTTATGTATAATAAAGATTTTCAGCTATATGATTAACTTCATTTGCCACATTCTGTACCCTGGGAGGCTGCAAACTCCAAACACCACTCAAAAAGAAAAGCTAAAGCCTGAGTGTGCCAACGTATACACGGGGCTCTAAACTAGGGACCCCAGACACACGAGGCAAAAGTGACTAAAACCCAACAAGCTGCTTCCAATAACAAGAAGGAGCATCGTTTTACCACAAGCCTGTGCAGAGCGCTTGCTTTCTCAACTGTCTCTGTCAAAGCATCATGTTTTAGAGCCACTGGAATTGCTGTCACCCCATGCCCCGCTCCCGTTAGTATAAACGTTATCACAGAATAAACTGCAACCCACATTTCCTACAATTTACATTTCAATTCAAATGACCCAAGACAAAAACATCTACACAAAAGAGCCAATGCCAGCAACGCCCCCAGAAGACCCGATTAATACTGTCACAGTAATTAGTATGCTAAAAATGGATACTTGGCTTTAACTTTCAGACAAAAGAAGGAGGGGGAGTGAGGGACCCCAACTTTGGAAAATACACCCATGAAGTGACCCATATTTGATTCTGCGCTCAGCAAACAGACACATGAACTGATCCATATCCGCTTCTGCACTCAGCTTGCCACTTGCAGTCCTTAAATTCACCAGTACAGTTTTTGTTACCGCGTTTAGATGCTACAAATGACTGATTAGAGGGCCAAGAACAGTTAGCTTGCAACAGGCAGATACTAACTGGAGGTTTATGGTAATTTCTCAAAGTTGATTGCTTCTATTATTAAATGATTCCCGTAAACATGGGAAAGGTACTGTAAGACAGTGCTACTAAAAGCTAAAACGATACTGTGGGTATTGCCGTGTAACTTCCAGCCTTGCTGCCCAGAGGGAATGAAGGCAGAGCATCGCAGACCTATTTGAATTGTTCTTCAACTTCACCTTGGCCCACCAGACACCTGAATTTTAAATACTCGTTTGTTTCAATGAACCCAACCATGATGCGTTAACAGGAGATACGCAAACTAGCATATCCATAATCCAGAGTAACTGGATTCCAGTACAAAACGCCCAATTCTTTGTGTCCCCTGTTCTTAACAAGATTTCTCAGACAGGAGCAAGCTAGTTATTTCTCAGGACCCTGTTTGGCAGGAAAGAACACGCACTGGTTTTTTGTTCAGAAGTCTTTACGCATAGTAAGATAACATTTTGTTTAACACGGTACCAAAACACATATCTAATTTTAAACAATTTTGACACACGTTAGTAAGATGATACAAGACTTGACTCTGAGACAAGTGACATACACACACACGAGCAATAGACTCCTACTACACTAGTAGCCAGCTTCCACATTTGTCTTCAAGTCTAGTTTAAAGCTCACTTTCAACATGTAACGGGACTTTATTATTTAAACAACAGGTTCGAGAGCCAGGGAATTCATATTCTGTAACTTACATGGCATGCTCTCAAAAAATAATCCATAAGCGTCAAGTAAGCTGGTATGTTTAAGAATAAATAAGAGATTTAACTACCTCATTAGTGTTCCAGCGGTGCCTCTCTTTCGGTAAACTTGAACATTTTGGTAGACATTCAAGCAGCTTCTTCGGTAAAAAGATTTTTACATGACTGCCATTGCTGTTCCCGTGATCATCTAGAAAAAAGAGGAGACACATGATGCACACACAGGAGAATCGGTGGTGTCCACGAAGAGACCCTAGCTACGGCAGGACTTGGAAACCCACCAGTTCCCTTGTCCAAGAGCAGGCAATTTGTCACTGCAAAGAAGCACATGGCTTTCTGTTGAAATTGCACCTTTATTTCAGAAATATACAGTTTAATTCCTTGTGGCTGCAAAGTTTGAGAAGAGCTTTGATGGATTTGTGGACAAGGAGCCTGTGTGTGCGCTTACCTGGGCCTATTTTAGCTTATTATTTCCCTCAGTGACAAATTTTACAAGCAATAGCGACAAAACGTTATAGAAGCTGTGACCACAGCGGTATGACCTGCCAGGAAAGTCATAAATGAAGTTCACACTCAACAGGATTTGCAAGTAAATAAGCACAGAGCCCCAGTACCTGCTATAATTTTGTCAAGCTGCAGCAGAAATGCAACTCAAGGCCTATTAGTTCATTGAAAACTAAAATGCCCTGTACCGATTAAAAACAGGTTACTTTTCTTTCCACAGACAGCCCAGAAAGTGAATGCAGTTCCTCAACAGGAGAGTGAGGTAGAGGGATGGAAATCTTCCTCCCTCACCACACTCAGCAGTCTCAAAAGCAGAAATACAGAAGAATACAAAATTATTCGGTTTTTGTTGCTAAAAATGTAGAAGGCGCATCAATTCCCCTTAAAAAAAGAAGAGATACCCAAAAAACCCCAAAGTCCAACAACAGCCCACCGATGTCCCAGAAGCATTAACCTGATTGTGTCTCCATCACCACCTAAAGAATCAGAGCACCCACAAACTGCATGTTTACGGGCCAAATCAGTCACTGCAGAAAAGGGAACCGGAACAGTGGGATAAGACATCCCAGCTACAGCACTGGAGTTTTACTATTCTCCTTCTAAACCCCCATCTCCGCCTTCGTCCACTATTCGGACACCTCACACGACAGATACTGGGCAGCCATATACGAGAAGTACACTTATTCACTGGCATTTTACCCTACAAAATTAATTTATAGTCATTTCCCATTTGGAAGTGTACAGAAAAAGGATATTAACTTTTTCCTTTTACACATCTAATCATTTTATGTCATTAAACAGATGCCAGCATCATGATAAAACTCCTCTGCAATTACACACGATACAGGAATTTCCCGTGACCTGCCACAAACCAGAGAGAACCCGTCCCGCAATCATTTGCGAAGGCGGGCGAAGAGCACAAACCAGCAGCCAGACATCCCTGGTATTTTTAAAGCTTGATTATACTCTTGGATGTGTCAAGTTCAACAATATACATGCTGTTAAATCAACTACTCGTGCAAGCACAGCAGATGAGTTTACAAGATAAGCAGCGATGTGTATGATAATCGTGAGCTGCTCTATAATTTATGAGTGCTGTGCACTCCCTGAGTTATTGGGAACTTTACTATACGACTGCGTTAGACTAAATCAACAGGGTTGCCAGTTTCATACTTCTTCCTGGGCGAAGGAGTGGTTGGGCAGTATCGATCTTTGCTGAACTGATAAAGAAATCGGGAAGAAGGTTCTCTCCATTATTTTTCCGCATACCATTCCAGGATTTCCCGCTTGCCATTGAACATCTCAGACCGTTGCTCTACAGGGCTTTTCAGCCACATCTTCTTCCCAGTCAATATTCTGCACCTGTGACTGTCACCTTTGTTATTTCCCACCACCTCCGGCCACTCAAAGCTTCACAAACACGCGTGTCGTGCCACTTGGGGTTACCCACAAAGACACCAACTCGCGTGGGGCAAAGCAGGGAGGTGGGCAGGGCCCCCGTGCCGGCAGCCCACAGCCATTCCCACCTGTATTTTCAGATCCGCCATCCAACTTAGCTGGTTCCTACTTAACATTCCCTACGTTAATTTTATACCGTTTTCATTTCTCATTCAAAATATTGCATTGCACTACATTCAATTCATTAAGGCAGCAAAGTATTTTACAGCACACATTATTGCTTTTATCAGCCAAACTACATCCCCAGTTACATCTCATCAGCTTATTTTCCATGGGCACATTTTAATTGACATTAATTGTATTACTTCCCCTTACCTCCGTATCAGTCAAGTCTTCTATCATTCATTCCATTATTTTGCAGGGCTGGCAGACCTCTAATTATTCAGCTCGTTTTATTAACTTTCTTCCACTGTCATCAATTATCAGTATTATTAATCCAGAAAGTGCCGATGGATAATAGATCCCTTAAAAATGTTTTGGTGGAAGTTATCAGAACTTGCTGACTCTAAACCTTCCAACTCCTTAGCATCCAACTCCTGTTGTTAGCATCTCATACCTTCGTGTTGTTACAGCAATGGAAGGTCATTTCCATCATCCTGTGATGTGACTTCATCTCACGTACGATTCCCTTCCCAGCGTTTAGCAATGACACTTCTTCATTCCAAAAAATCCCCAACATGGAAAACAACTACTGCCACCTGCGTTGATCTGACAAGCTTTTCGTTACAGAATCCTCTAGCCGCGTGGTCAGAATGACACACAATAATCATGTTATGGGAAGCGAATACTAAATTCATTGACCTCTAAAACAGGTTTGACCTTGGAAAAGGACAACGTTGGCCAGCCAGCTCCGAGGATTATGAACAAGAAAGTGCCTGTCCCCAGACGATGCACACACACTTGCTTTACAGCTCGCTTCTCCGCCCGCAGGAATCGTTCATGACGCATTCCCCAAGGAGGAAAGTCTCCAGATGAAAGGGGGAAGCGGGGCCCAGAGGAGGAACGCGGCTCTGCCAGCTGCACTAAGGGTGCCGGCAGACCTCGGGCACCCCTGGACCTCCGCTCTGGGGTTCAGCAAAAGCCTTTGCCGTCAGCAGAGCCCCAAGCATCGCACAGGATCTGTCACCCCCACCTACAGACAGGCTACCAAGAGTTCACACCCCTCCAAATCAGCTCTCTCTTCACTACTCACATTCCGCACAAATAACCACAATCCTTCCAACGAGAACATGTCAAGCTTTAGGGAGGTGGAGCAAAAAACGAAGTGGTTCTCCTTTGGTTCGAATCAAATCCATCATTTCTAGTCAACCTGACGTACCCACTCACCTACCGCAGAGTCCTCTGCGAGTCAGAGGAGTAAGAATCAACGCTGCTCACCGTCCATGTGCAACTCGGAGAGCAACCGGCATGTTCCAGAGGGAATACTGAACATCTATTTAGAACTAAAATTTCCTCTGCAGTTAAAAAAAGGAGCTGCAATTTCACAATGCTTATTTGATTTCACTGTGCTAATCCAGGCCAGATCTGCACTTGAACTTTCTTCCTCCTATTATTTTTGCTATGGGCGCGACTTATGACATTGTGATCTGCAAACCCATCCAGTGTCAATAAAAAGTGCTTTTGCAAGCAAAGCTGCACTTGCACAAGGAGGATTTGCCAGTAAAGCTGTATCGACGTGGGGTTTTTTTAGTGCAAAGCTGGCCACAGCTCAAAAACGCTTCCCAAGGCACGCACAGCCAATCCTGAAAACTACAATAAGGAAGCTACATACAAAAACATAGCAGCCTGCAATGGATCTGGTTATATTTCAGTATGAAAATCCAAAATCTAAGTTCCATTGGCAATCTTCAGAATTACGTATTAGCAAACCAGAAACTCACGTAAAATTAAGAAAGTACAACTATTATAAAGTTCATGGAAAGTTCCGTATTAATTATACCACATAAACCCTTCGTAATTTTATGGGTTTCTTCATGCTCCTTGCACTTTATCCTCCCAAGGGATGCAACATGGGCCATAAAACTTTAGAGCGCACAACAGCAAATCACACAGCGAGTCTGTGCTCTACCCCTGCTCTCCAAACAATCCCCCCTCCCCTCTTTTTTTTTTTTTTCATTCTTTAACTGGTTCTTAAATCTTCTGTGATCCAGGAGGTGAATTTAGATCTGTAGACCATTTAACTACCACAGTTTATCAATATAACGTATAATTGGAGTACACAGAAATGCCTGAATGGGTGTTGATCAACTGCTGATTTGCAGACAGTTCTATATGGGAAATAAATATAAAGAATAAGCCTATAAAATTACAAACACAAGTTTTATAAACCTATTATTATGAAGTAATAACTTAGGGTTGGCCATCTTCTTAACTACCTCACAAGAGAGGTAAAAGGTGCTTAAACATTACAAATAAGCACTTCCATATAAAACAAACAGCTAAAATCACAATGTCATTATTAACTACCTAAATGGAACCGGAGGGTGTCAAGTTAACCACACCGCCACTCCTCACACTGTGGCTTAAGCAGCGGCACCGAGTAGATACAGCTCAAAAGGGGCACCCATGCAACCACAGCAAGCGTAGGGCACGAAGTCCGCCAGTCTGCGGCATAACGCAGTATGAACCCGCGCACCGGTCCCCCTTGCAAGGAAAAGAACGACCACGTGCCATATTTAAGAGACCTCAGGAGTGATTACGTCAATACCCGAAGCAAAAGCACCAACTCACTCTCCTTCCTTTGGAGTTGTGGTTCCCAACCCTATTGGCTTTTCTGAAACTCTTCCCCTTTGCAAAAAGCTACTTTTCCAATAACTCATTTTTCTAAAGATGATATACAAAAACATAGGCAAAAATGAAAGTCAGGATATCTAGATTTAGTCAAAAGACTTTTTTTTTTTTTTTTTTACATCTTCTTATTTCCCATGTACTGATTCAGCTCCACCGGACCCTGGGCTGTGGGTGGGGGTCCGAAGTCCCCTTTAAGTCCTACATTCTTCCATTCGCTGACCTCTGGACACAGGAAAAAAACCCAGTAAATTCACCGTGGCAGAACTGAATGCAAAAAATTATCCCCGATCCAAATATCCGCAGGACTGGCATGCTATTTCTCATAGTTAAACTTTGTTCCTGGCATTTTCAATCAGTAAACAAGTAGCAATATAAGCAAAACCAACAGCTTTTGGTCTGTTTTCTAGAAATATTTGGACGATTACAGTTGTAAATCTCTTGGCAACAAAAGCAGATTTCTAAATATCAATAGAGGGTGGCTGAGATAAGATAACTAGGTCCAGCTCTCCGGCGCTGCTTTCCCAGCAAGGTTCCACCGGATGCCAGCACTCGGCTCCGCACGGGCCGAGCAAAGGCGCTCCCGATCCTTCACCGGGAAGGACGCGGGCAGCCCAAAGGCAGCCCAGGGGCTGAGGGCAGGACGCAAGGAAAGCGTGAACAGTTTGGGCAAAGGTAAAAAACGTGAAACGCCAGCAAGAGGGGATGAGACAAGCCATCACGCGTGCAGCTGCGACTGCTGCCCGTGGGGAAAACGGGAGGAACGAGGAAAACCGGAAAGGATGCGGAGGAAGTCTTAGGAATGGTAGCAGTATCAAGGATGACCAACAAAACAATTTTCCTCTAGTCATTTACTGAACCTAGCCTAGCTTCTTGGAATATTTGTGAAAAATACTTTGTTGCTATGACAAGCTCCACAAACCACTCTAAAACTGTAAGAAATACAAATATAGCTAAAACTCTGGCGCTGCACATTGTCATCCCGGTTCTCCCCACCAATAACGCACTACTTCAAGTTACTGTGTCCTTTCCACATAGCAGAAAGTTTCTTGACATTTTATAACTGAATTCAATTTAAACGCCACACTTATGTAAAACTGCAAATGGTGCATTTAGGGTAAGAGTTGATAGCGCAATTCTTCTTAATGAAAGCCTACGCGCTGGTTGCAAAGGTCTGGTTTACACAATTAGCCACTTATTTCTCCTGCTGTACATTTATCACCGTGCTCAGCACTTGGGAGTCCACTTCCCCCAACCAACAGACCCGTTTTCTTTCCCTCTCCCCCCTTGGCAGGCGGTTGAAAGCACCCTGCTAACCTTACAGGAGAATCTGGTTAAATTCAGAAGGTGCACAAAAGTAACTATCTAAAAAGCAATCATCAGGAGCACGAAAAAACAGTGCAGTCGCTTCAACTTTCTCCTGCAGCTCCTAAGGGTGTTCAGGCATGACTTTCACCATCTTGCTTGTACGACAAGAGCAACAGAATTAGACCACTGCTGACTGTCGCCAACAATTCATGTGGTTTAGACATGTCAAAAATTCCTTCATCCCTTGGTTTTCTCTGAAGTCACATCATCAAATTCAACTGCAACGAAACTAAGGGGCGATGGATACTATTAGTCAAGCCTAGCAAAAATAAACCACCCATTTATACAGTTTTCAATTCTACAAACATTCTCAACACCACACCAAATTTTCCAGAAGTCCCAAAGTATTGGCTAAGGCTCGTGAAATCGCTTACTCTGAGCCCACACACTGGCACCCACCAGCCACGGATATTTTTATTGTTTGTTTGTTTGGTGGTTTTTTTAAACTATGAACAGTTTGAGTTTGGAAACCCACCTGGAGAGCTGGCAGGTAAAAAAAAAAACCAACCAAACAACAAAACCCCTTGAACCAAAGATGCAATGAGCAGGAGAAGGACACTGAGCTCCCCGTTCCCAGTGATAATGGGAGTTTGCTCTTGCTCACCCTGCGCCGCACCTTCAGCATCGCCCCAGGAAGAGGGTGCTGCACCCAAAAAACTGGGGCTATCACGGAGGCCAGCACCCGCAGGCATACGTGCCTTTTAAAACCCGCAGGGTTTAAAACAGGGTAACCACAACACAGAGCTGAAGGGGCGCAGGAAGCCACAGAAGGTGAAAACAGGACACGAACTGAGGGGAAAAAAATAAAAAGAAAGAACTCAGCAAGGTGTGGAAGAGGAAGCCAGGAAACAGGGAAGATGCAAGAAGCTGCTGGAAGCACTGCATTTTAATTAACCGGCACTGTATTCCACAACACACTCTACCAGCCTCATTTCGCTCCATGGAAAGGTTTGGGGTTGGGTTTTTTTTCCCCCTGCAGATACATTTGGTTTATTGAAGCAGAGAGACAGAAGGGACACTAGAAAAGGAAGGTCACATTCCAGCTCCCGCTTTCTGAAGGCTGCCTGAGCAGAGAGGTAGGACAGCTATTGCCCCCTCCTCCTCCGACATAGCCCTTTCTAAGCAGGTCCTAAAAGACTGCAAGTTTGAGAAGACTCATTTAAAAACAATGGTAATGTAAAGTTAGCACCAAGTCTCGAAAGGTTAAATTTTAAAAACATTTGTTTTAACCTTACTTGCACGTAATCTTTCCACTGTTTCCAGACACACAAAATGAAATCTGAGTTACAACATCTGTAGGAAACCTTCCTACAAAAGTAGCTTTAAAATCCCACGCAAATAAACCAAAAGCCCTTTGAGGCAAAGTGTTTGGGAAAATCATTAACAACAAGAGATGTGGAATTGGATCAAAAAAACAGAGCTTTAAACAAGCCCCACGCCTTACAACAGGAATCTTGCACGTACAACAGTTATAATACCAAAAGGACTAAAAAAAAGTGACCTCATGTAGTTCCTGCTGTTTGTAAAAAGTGAATCGAGTCCACTCTCTGAGTGGGTCCAGAAACTTCAGTAAAGGCAGTTCCCTTCTGTGTCTGACAACAGAAATTTTGGTAAAATCCCAACTGCTGAAATTCTGCAAAAATTCTGGGGTGACGAGCGGACTGAGCCGGGTGCCCAACCCTGCCTCTCCACCGAGGCAGTCCAATGTTGCCATGAAGGACAGCAGTACAGAGAGCACGGCACAAAATCCAATCCATCACGCTCGCAATAAGCTCAGGTTTGTTTAAGTAATAAAATGTTACGCAACACTTCCGCAGAGGGAAGTAAATATTTGCTGTTTAACAACCAAATCAAGACTGTTTTGTTTTTAAAAGGTATGTTGCCCAAACAGCCTCTCAGCATTCAATAATATTTGCAGCTCTAACTTCCTCTCGGTCAGTATCATCAGCAAACCCAGAAAAGCTGCCAGAATCCCCACCGCCGTCCTCCCCCGCCGTCCTCGGCTCACGGGGGAGTTATGGGGAGAAATCCCACCTCCTGCCTTGCCCACCTATGGACCCTGCCTGAATTAACAGATGTAAAATTCAACCACCGCATATAACCGAGCTTAGAGGGCACGACAAAGCGCCCAAATCCTGCGCCAGCTCCACTGTTCACAGACGGGGGCACTCCTCTACAGCCATCCGTTTCAGACATCCATCCATGAGAACACACAGAAGCACAACGAAAGGTTCTCTGTGCACATTCTTTCATTTCCAACTTTTAAAAAAACTTTCTTTTTCTAATTTAAAGACGACCCCCCACCCCGATCAAGCTCACGGCCCATGACAGCTGCCAAGATGGCACCTCCAAGGGGCAGTCCTCCCGCTTCAGTTCAGACACACAAAATGCGGCGGAAACTACACAAGCCACAACCCCCCTGCGGCAGGGATGGTAAGAGGTGGTGGTCACCGAGCCCAGCGCCATCCCGCCTACGGAAACCAGGAAAGAGGGAACTCACCCAATTACAAGCAAAGCTATCAGCTTGGGTTTCATAATCTAAATAAAACTGTTTGTTTGTTCCTAGATCTATTTTACTACTTTAAAAAAAAAAAAAAAAAAAAAGCCACAACCCCCCCCCGGCAGGGATGGTAAGAGCTGGTGGTCACCGAGCCCAGCGTCATCCCGCCTACGGAAACCAGGAAAGAGGGAACTCACCCAAGTCTTCCAAGACGTGGAAACCTCTCCTGCAGGCAGGGAGCAGAGTCGCCAGCCTCACTGCAAACCCTCTCCTACCGCTGAGGTTTTCCTGCTGCTGGCTGGGCAGAGGAGCCCCGGCCGAGGCGTGACAGGGAAGCTCAAAGACCAGGCAGGTCTGCGGAGCTGTGCGCTGCTGCTCACGGGGCTCGCTCCTCCTGCGCCCCTTTGGGCGGATGGAGCAGATTCCTCCCCAATAAAAGGAGCGCTTCTCCACACAACTAACCTGCTAGCTGCCATTTACATTTATTTGTCAAGTACTACAGTAACAAAAACCTAAAGCGACTTGTGTTCTCTCCTCTAGCATCTGTACTACTGGTGAAACACTGGTCTTGAATCACGCTTTAAAGCGATTCCCATTTAAGTTTCTGACAGGCGGAGTTTAAGTTTAAGGAATGAATGGTTTATATCTTGCCTCCTTGAAAATATACCACAGAACTAGGTCAGCGCGGGGAGCCGCTCTGTGCGCTTACTACGAGAACAACACGGGCGCTGGTGCCGAGCCGAAGACGCTCCGCTCCCACCGCGGCGACGCTGCCCGTGCCCTGCACGGGTACAAAGCGGCGACCCAGCACAGACCAGCCCGGGGGAGCGCTGGTCACAGCGCCGGGTGGGCGCGTTTCGACGCTGGGCACACAAATCGCTCCAACAGCTCGTGCACAGCGCTACGGTACAAAAGCAAACACTGCTGAGGACCCATCTCCTCGCCAAAAACACACTCCAACGGCCCACGAAAATGTTACCAATACAAAACATGATAAAAGTTGCATTAAGTAACACGTGTAAAGACCAAATTGAGGAGCACTGATCTGCACAGCCCCGTAAAGCCGTGGCCTCAGAGATGAGTATACTGAAACCTGTGCCTTGTGTTGAAAAAATGCCATCGTATGTTAGCACAAGAAGCCCGAAAAGGGAATCGAGCCCAAGCGTGCTTTGGTGGCAATACTTTCATCCGCTAAGAACCAAAACTCCACCATCTGAGTGATGAAGTCCAGACAGATGCTAATTCTCTTCTCACTTACACCCCTGTTAACCAGTTGGCATTTTACTACTTCAGTGGACTTAATCATTTACTTCAACACAAATGAGAAAAGAATGAACCCGGCGTTTTCCAGAGCACAGGAAAGATGGAACTAATGAATTTGGGAGCATCAAAGAGATTAATAAAAGATGAAGCTGACAACACTCATGATCACTGCTACTACTTAAAATTTACATTTTCGTAGAGCACTCAGCTGGACAAGGCGCAGGCAAACATCAAACCGACAGTGGCCATGCCGACAGGGGCTCTAGGGCTGCTGAATTAAAAGAAACCACTAAAAAAAAAAAAATAGTCCCAAAGGACTTAGAGCAAAAATCCAGCAGAAGAGGTGAGATAACGACCCTGTACCCTAAGAAGGGGTGTCCCAGTAAAGAGTGCGAATGGGTTAAGAGTGAGAAAACACATTTGCTATAGCGGGTAAGGAAAAAATCCACATTAGCCCGATTAAACAGAGACATTGGAGGTGCCCAACCGCAGCCAGATAAATCCGAGAGGCGTTAGTGAAATTTACCGATTTTAGTTACGCAACGGGTTAGTGAGGGATATAACCCACCCCCCCGGAAAACGGAGGCCCTGACACCCGGTACCGGTTGCGCTGCGCCACGCCAGCCCCGGCCCCGCGGCCCCGGCACGCCTCAAACGCAGCTCGGGGCGA
>NW_009648161.1:80076-97226 GCF_000708025.1 Charadrius vociferus | reverse complement strand
GGGGGCGCTCCCGTCCCTCCGCGCCGCCAACCCCAACAGCAGCCACGGCCCCGCGGAGGCCCTTCCCCCCATCTTCCCCGACTGCGGAAAGGGCCCTCTGCCCCAACCGGAGCGTTTTGGGGCGGAGCGGGCACTCCGCTCTCAGCAGGGGGCGGTGAGGGTTTGTGACCTGCCGAGCACCCGGCTGCCGTCGCCCCCGGGATGTAAAACGTCGGAGGGGGTCCCGCAGCTCCCAGGGGACCGCGTTCCCGCGCAGCACGGGCACTCCGCCAGGACGGGGCTGGCGGTGTGCGGCTGTACGGGGCCCTCATCCGATACGGCACGGCGCCGCGGGGTCGGGACGGCGAGGGGCTTTTGCTGTCAAGTCTCCCAAGAAACAGAGTAAATCGCTCTGTCCTTCCAAAAAGGGAACGCGCCCTGGAAGAGTGATACGTTCTTTGCCTGGACGAGTTTTCTCCCCGTCTCCGTCACAGCCTGAAGAGCACTGGCACTTCTGCCTTCTCAAGCAGAGCTCCGTGTAACTGGACCACATCTAATGCCTGCACAACGCAAATGAAGACTGAAACGGTTGTTTCTTTTGATGTGTGTGACTAAACACCCAAAACGGATATTCTCCCTTAGATCCTCATGAGAGTGGAACTTCTTTAAAAAGACCTGTTGGTGCTCTGGTTTTGCTAAGGACCGAAGCCATCTCCGAGCCAAGACCAAAGAGGAGTACGGTGTGATGGGTCTCTTCTAAGACAGAAGAAAGGAAAATTCCTTTTTCCTATTTTCAGCGGCCGCTAATCTCATGGAGCGTGAAAGGCACATTGAAGAAGAGGCTCTAGAATGACAGGCTCACTCCCGACGGTCACAAAGCTAATCTAGTATACTCTGTCCTATAAATACACACAAATATTAATGCAGCTACAAGACCAGCTATGGGAATTGTTTCCTTCAGCTGCTCAAGATACACGGGAAGCTTTTCTACTTGCAAATCTTTAAAGAACTATCATTTTCTTGATGAGTTCTAGGGAATTTGCGTCTTCCCCCTTGGATATCCCTCCGAGATGACCCGTACACTTAGCAGAGACAGGAGGCGGCCATACAGCTGGTGCTCCTCGCAGTTTGCATTATGGCAAAAAAAGAATTCTAGATTAAAATAGGTATCCCTCTGCAGTTAAGAGATGGAAGACAATTTCCTGAAGCAAGTATCAGATGTTTAGGTGACATTTTAGTAAGAGGAGGGCTAGCCCACACCGAACCCATCCCCAGCACTCCACGGGCAGCGGCAGGCGCCAGTGTCTGCCCCCTACGGACAGCCCTGCCTTGCTATCTCTTCTTCAGCAAGAACCGGGCACTGGGATCAGCCACAAAGCGCAGCCAGCGGTGCCCTCAGAGTGCCAATCCTATCCACTGCCTCTCTCCTCCAAACCGGCTTGTCTCCCAGCATGTCGGTCTCCCGCCCAAGATTAATGTCAGGCTGGTATTCTGAAGGGGCTCGAGCTTCCATGTGGATATTCAGCCAAGACTACGTAATGAAAAGGAGATGAGAGAAATGGTGGAGCTAAGGCATCTCCTCTGAGTTACAAAGATTCTCACTCTGCTACCACATACAATAACGTCAGAGAGGTGGATTTGGTTCTGCAGACGCCAGTGCTTGCGGCTGAAACACCAGCAGGAACCCAGGGCTCTCCCAAGTACGCAGAGAGCAACTGTTGCACAAATAGTCTTCCCGTTCTTTTCAGGGAGATGGGCACCAACATTTATTTCGGTCATAGCCCTCACTGCATTATTCACTTACATACTCTTGAGAACAAATAACCATAAGGTACTCCACATGGGGTTAGACCTTGAGATCACCCAGAAACATAATTAAATGCAAAATCAGCTACATGTGTGCACAAGAGTGTCCATCTCTCTCTTCTCTCCAAAGCTCAAGTAGTTCCTTGTGTGCTTCTATGGCTCATTAGAGTAATGAGGTCCATGTGGTCTGATTGACAAGGTTGTTCAGGACGCCAGCTGCCTTCTCTCAGCCGTTACAGTCTGGGGAAGGAGGCACTTCCACTGCACTGCCTGGTAATAGCTCCGCTTCCAGAACTGACACAACCTACCTTGGCTCTACAGGAGCGTGCAACCTGCTCTATGAAGTGTCTTCGGGAGCACTGCCTGGCTTTCTAGATCCTTCCTGGTCCGTAAAGACGATGAGAATTAGTGTGGATGAGGACGAGTAAGGCAGTTTTAAGGGGTTATCAAAGTACTGTATGAACTCTGCTACGTGTGGCTAATGAACTTATTCTCTTCCTCAATATAAGCTTTTCTACCAGGAGGGAAAAAAAACCCAAACAACTAAAACTGAATCTTACATACCTGAAACCATAAATAATTTTAAGAGTAGCATATAGGTTATTACAGCAATGTGATCTATGTAATATTACGGATGCTATTTGAACATGGATTTTTCATCAAACATGCCAGCAAAGTCTCACATATTTTCATTTAATTCCTCATGCAATAAAATGATAAGAAAGAAGCCATTTGAATTGAAGTGCTGGCGGTATCTTTCAAGTTTCCCAGCTCCCCACTGTTTAAAAATCAAAGGTCTAATCGCTATTAAGGCACAGAGGTACTGAACCGCAAAAGATTCTGTGCCATGTATGGTACAGCATAAACTGACTCGCTCTTACCTTTCTAGGGGCACAAACACAGAGCTACCTCCAGCTGATAAGCGGCAAGGAAGTAGATGTGCCAGGATTTTTGCAGTCTGAATCATGAATAATTTTTAGCAGCATACTGATAAAAGCTGCTGCTATTCTGATGTACGGTGTTTGGGTTTTTTTGTTAAGAGGGAGGTGAAATATGAAGTTCTTAAAAAAAAAAATCTTCATTGTCGTTTCATGGCAGATGTAGGTCTGGCTTGGTTAATTGGGTCAATGTGATGATTTGGCATGCTTAGTTATATGCAGAAGTAAAACTGTAAAGAATACATTCAAATATCCTGTTATGGATATTCAGCAAGTTATACATCCACCGTTGCTATGGCAAGCATCAAAAAGCAAAACAATTCAGACAGTTTTAATAGCTATAATGACAATGTTGGAACCCCATTTCTTTTGAATTGTTTGCACAAAGTTACTCCGTGATTTAGAAGCAAGGAATGCCAACTGTTTGTACAAAAATACTCTTAAAAGCGTGAATAGAGATGCTTAAGCTCTCTCCCCTCACGATGATAGAAATGAAATGGTTTTGCCCTTTCCTCTCTCCACTTACAGAATCAAAAGCTGTTTCTTCTAGGAATAAACCCAAGACTTGGCTAGGTACAAATCCACTGTTACTTCACAATCCTTTACTGCATTTGTGAAGCCTAACTGCCAATTCCCAAGTTCATCAAAACCAGACAAATATCCCAAAACATGCATTTCTTCAGAAAGGTTCTCCAGAGAAGCATACTCTGTCTTTGGCTGTGCCACCCAAATAACTTGCCTAAAATGATGTGTGGAAGTTGAAGAAGAATACACATCACAAGGAACTAAAGACACTGGTTACACTCAGAATGGATGAAACTGCATACTACCCTAGCAGGAGGCTGAACCTGCTCATCTTCCATATTCTGGGGTTTGGACACATTCTTCTCCCTGTTCCTTCTGCAGTTCTGAGCCCATTTATTCCCGTTATAAATACTACAGATTATTTGAGTGTAACGTAAAACTCTGTTGGCTATAGGTAATTTACACCAGACTAAACTGAAGCATAACTCCACAGCCCAAACCATTTTAACAGACCCTGGCGAAAAGATGTTTTTGCTGTGCAAAACCTCATGAAGTTTTTGTAGATATTTAAGCCAGCAGCCTCAACACAAAACCCAGTATTTACCTGTTTAACCAAGAACAAGGGCAAAAATGCTTTGTGTCCCTACACTGACCCCAGAAGGGAAACAAGTGGCCGCCTGAGGAGTTGCAAAGCTGGAGCCCAATTTGTTCTGGTTAACTGTCAAACAGCTTCAGAACTGACTTACGTGGGTGCCAACCTCCAGCATTTTGCTGCAGCCAGCAATGCCACGGGAGAACGCCTGCCATGCCGGGCACTGCGGCACGCTGCCTCTGCCACAAGCCCTGCTGTTCCTCCCTCTGCGGTCCTTAGTCCTTTATTTCCCAGTGAGAACTGGCCAGATTCTATCTTCACGTTGGTTCGTGCTCCAAGCGCCCTGGTGGCACTAAGAAAATGACAATTATTTTGCTCTAATATACACCCATAAGCCAGTTAGAGGGGAAAAAAACTGAAATATGGGGTAAATTAAAGCTTCCAACTAAGGTGATTTACCAGTAAGTCACCATAAAATTCAGCTGATTTATTTTTTCAATTCTGCAGCAACTTTCTCCAATTTGTTTGGATTAGCTATTAGAAATTATGTCTCAAAAATTAAAGAAAACGTCTATTGACCATTATATCAAATTCTAATTTTAGCCAGAAAAAAAGAATAATTAGGCTGTGATTTACTCTGGTAGTCAACTTGCATTAACAATTTCCCCCCCCTCCGTTTATGTAATTCTGGCAAAATCGAATAATATATACAACGCTCATAAATGCTGGGCTAGATTTAGTAAAGACAATTTCCTACGGTATATTCAGAACATTTCTCTTTGCTTTCTGTTACAATAAGACAATCAAGTTACTTAGTTTAAGGAGGTAATATGATTGTCATCCATGGTAGTCTCAGTTATAATTTTAGTGCAGTCTTCAATAAGGTACATGGAAGGATTGTGTTGGGTTTTTGGTTTTTTCAAGCTGTCATCATCCTGTAACAAGCTGCGCAGCCTGGCTGCTGCTCTCTGGGAATGTTTTTCCCCCACATCCTAACCCCGCTCCCCTGCTAGTACACAAAGTTCCATTTGCTACCTAAGAAGCAAGAAGAAAGTGTAAATCCTACAAACAATCAGTAACGCAAAGCTATCGTGCACAATGTTGGCGCACCGCTGGCTCTGCTCTGGGCAGGGATGAGCAGCTCCCAGCTCCGGACCTGCCAGGAAACGCTGCTTGACAAAGGTGGCAGCGCTGGCTCCTTGAATCCCAGACGACAGCATGCGCAGAAACCCCTACAGTAACCAATATTACTTGAGGAAAGGCTATTCTCCATAATTCTTATTTTCCCCTCAACACATACAAGATAGCGTAATCCTCAGGTTAGTTTGTATCAGATCTCTAGTGATAGCTGAAGCAAATAATAACGGGAAAGTATGTTTAAGTCTAAGATCCCTAAAGGTATGCTCCTAAGTTTCTGTTCCCACCTTTAAACAAATATCTTTTCCAGGATACTTAACTCCTCTGAAATTGGCCTGCTGTCTATATTAACTGAATAAATACAGATCTAGGAGCCAAACTTCAGTCACCAAGGTATGAAAATGTCAGCCTCAGGCACTGAAAACACAAGAATGAGTAATGGAAGACGACGACGGAAGAACAAAAGGAGAACGAAGGAAGAGAAATTGATGACAGTAACAGAGGCAGGAGGTGTTCAAAGCCACGTAGATTCAGGAACTGGAAGCCAGAGGCAAAGTCAAATTTAACTGAGTCAGTCCACTCCCAAGGAACTTCTGATGACAGCACCACCCAGGCTCTGCCCTTTGCCCGAAAACCTGTCCTGGAGTTACCAAATCAAGTCTTCATTCATACACTCCTGTAATTTATTCTGTGTATGTGTAATGGAGAAGCATCATTAGCAAATAATACAGCACTCACGCTTTCAATTCAAAAGCATTACTGTTGACATCATTATGTCAAATCTTTAAAGGACTCCATCACAGTTGGGTTCTGCCACGCTATAAATTCACAGTGAGAAGGAACTTCCCTGACTTTTTTCCACCGTTATTTTTGAATAAACCAAATGGAAATATAACTCCAGTATCAAAAGCTAGAATCAATCGTGACTTGGGTACAGTGGTACTATGGCAGTGCAGCTACTCAAATTATCTCCTGGGTGCCTGTCCGATGCCTTATTACACAAAACCTTTCTTCTCTGTCATCAAGGATATGCAGTAGTTCTAATAAACAAAAATTATTGTTTTAATATTTTCTCATTAGTTTTAGTTATACAGCAGAGTTTTCTTTCTAGATTTGCCTAAACCTTGCCTAACTATTAAAACAATTCTTTCCCATATGACCCACAAGAGTTGCATAGAATGAGAAATATATACAAACAGTATATTGAGAAATAGCTAGTCTTTACGAGATGATTTAATTTGTGAGTTCTTGAGTTTCCCCTCAACTTCCTCCCCTGAAGGACTGGAAGAGTAATACTTTTTTTCCTGAAGTGGAGTAAATCAGTTCCTACGCTCTCAGTAGCAGAGTGAAAATTAAGATGTAAAGAAGTAAAGAATGCAGAAGAACCCTATTATTCAACAACAATACCATTTGCTGCTGATCTGCAGTTGCTAAGACAAGCACGTCAATTATTTATAGAACCCAGAGTGTTAAATATGAAGTATTTCAGCCTGGGAGAGGATGAAGGTAAAATCAGGAACGTGATCCTGTCAGAACTGCAGAATTGTAGGCAAGGACAGAATATCCCTACACAGATTACCCTTTTTATTGAACTATAAATTGAAAAAGGTCCTTATGAAGTGTCACTTTCGGTGTTAAGTGATATGCATTCTCTTTTTTTGACAGCGTCGGTCTATATTTAACGTTCATCTAAAGTGCTATTTCTGCCAGGGAAACAATTCACAGTATCTTTGAAAAACACAAGTTAGCATAACCTCATCTGAATATTTACATGAAGTCCACGACCTTCTCTTTATCCGCACTTACATCTACAAACAGCCTGTCATGCTTATTTTAAAATTTGCTCCAAAGGACTGCAACTTTGCCATTCTTATGGTGCTGAAAAGACCTTGCCATGCGACACTGAGCAACACTATAGCACCACCCAAGGATTAGATATGTACTACCAACTCACCTATAGTAACCACAACATGCAGCTTAAAATAACTGTCACCGATTCCTTGGAGTGGGAGACACATTCAAAATTAGCAAGCACTCCTAAAGAATTATGCATAAAATTTCTTCTTTTTACATGGTAAGAGAACTATTAATATTGGAATTAGCTTTTATACCTGCAATGATGTCTTTCAACTTCCATCTCCGATTAAACAGTAAAACCTGTGACCTACTGGTGCACAATGTCAATTTTTATAACACCTCTTCCTTCTTAAAAAAACTAAGTAGATTTATAATAATATTAAAACTAGAAGTTAACCCTTCTGTAGGATTACCGATGGATAAAAATCAACTAGAAGTATAAAAAATAAACAGATCTCAGCCGCAGAAATTAGTATGGGACCAATGGCAGTGGATAACAAGCCTGAAGAGCACATTTCAGAAAGGAATCGGCAAGGTCTGCCTCTGAATTTAAGTGCCGATTAGGAATATAATCTAAGGACTGCACTTATTTCTGGTGTATTCAGCATTAAGCCCTTACAGTTGAGGTAAAAGCCCAAGGGATGAAATTATGTCCCTACCTCAAGCACCCATCACAATCCAAACAATTATGTTTGGCATGAAGAACACAGAGCTGTAAGTGCCAGCAATGGAATCAGCTCACTACAACGGCCAGTGTTACGTGACACACTCACATCAGCACAGAGACTTCCAGTTACGCAGACTGACCACGAAGTTTCGTGTATGAAATCAGAAAGACTGTACAGGCTTGCTTTTAACAGATGGGTTATTGTTGTCTATAATAATCCCAGAATTTTGGAAATAAAGTATTTCTCACCTCATTTGGCCATTTGTTTGCTCAGAAAACACTTGCTTCCTTCCTTGCACCGTTTAAGATGCGAGAGGCAAAGGCCTCTGTGTATGCATCGCCATTACCAGGAAGCTCCTCGCACGTGGAATCCCACAGAGCTCTGTCCTGCTCCCTTCCTCACACGGGATACGCTCACCCTCATTAAGGGAGGCGCCAAAACACTAAGGCTCTTTATGCCAGCACTACACGAACGTGTGCTTTGCACCTCTCACACTGAGGTCTAAACCTCTCAGATCTGACAACTTTAAACCCAGTACCATTAGTCACCTGACTGGATACTCAGGAGAAATAAGCACAGGGCGAGAAGCCTTGCTTCAAGTTCAAGCCCAGTCAGACATCAGTTACAGCGATGAGGAAGGTGAACACTGAGGCATACACTGGGCACGCAAAGATACCTTCTGAAAAGAAGAACTGCGCCTCGGGTCCGTTTTGAACGCAAGTGCTTTCAGACACCTGACTCAAACTGCCCTTCCCCTCTGCAAGCGCTCTCTCCTCTTGCACGTGGATCGTGCACAAACCGGCCTGCGACTCCGAAAGCAGTACGTACGCGTCTGACCGGCTGCTCTTAGACGGGGCAAGCTGCATCTGTTACCCTGTTCCTCTGACGACGGCAGATAAGGAGTAGCACTCACGCTACACAAACAGCCCAGAACAGGCTGCGTGGCTTGCTTATGCACAGGGAGAGGCTTAAACAACGACACCAAGAGGGTTTTAGTAGCATGTAACGGTTATTTGGAAACAAGCTATGCAAACTGCACATGGTGGAAGGCCTGTTGAAAGCACCAGGTAGGAGCCACTTCACCACCAAAGACTTCCAGATGGACTGAGAAAGACAGAGCTCTCTCCTTTGCGGAGAGTCTATGAACTGCAGCTGAACACCACCTCTGCGCTTGAACTGCCAGTGCTTTGGGCCACGTGGCATGCGCTGCAAGCCTCTTTCATTTCAAGAACGCACAGTATTTTACCCCAAGTCTTTTATCTTGGAGTCATGCAGACAGCATATTTGACTTTTTACAGCCTTAAGATGCATAAAAGAAAGGCTACGCTGCCGTACAGACTGAAAAGAGTTTAATTAATCCCAAAGCGTTCACTTCTTTGGGAAAATAAGGCACACGACAACCTTGTGCTTACTGAAGTTAGAGTCACTGTACCTCAATCAATGACAGGTTTTCTCCCTGAAGGATTTTCATTCACAGTGGCCAGGTGGGTATTTCCAACAAAAGTAAGTTTTCTACAGGCAACAACGATTAAGAAATGCTGAAAACACTCTTCATCCTTTACAAGGAATAACTGGTGTGATGGCATTCGAAGAAAGATATCCCAGATCATGATGGAGACTTCTTAGCACTTTCCTCTTAGTGCACTGACTCTACAAAAGCCCTTATTTACTAAATTATTATGAACAACTCATTAGCCGCACTAATCCCATAAAGCGAGCAGTGCACTAGTGGCAGGTATCCACCATCTACTACAGGAAAAGCTACATTGCCTGTCTCTAAAAATACCTCATTTATTTCATGCCAGTCAGTTGCCAGCTTGTATTCAAAAAGGGCAAATTCCTACTGGAGAAGAGTATGGTTGGGAGCAGACAAATCACGTGGCAGATATTAATATAATCATCATAACTTCCACAGAATCAAAATTTCAACTTATGTTCTCAGTAGCGACACCGAAAGTTTATCTACACAAGAGGTACTTGTATGGCTCATAGCAAGCTTGCAGAAAGCAAGTATCTGGAGTAAAACACCCAAAGCTCCAGTGGAGTGTCGTCCATGGCTCATCTGAGGAACTAACCCATACTAGTGAAAAATGTCCACAGTTTCATGGGGGAAAAAAAAAAAACAAAACAAACCCCACAAACAAAACCAGAAGACCTTGGAGCCCTACCTTCTAGTAACAACAACAGTAGTGACAGCTATTGACACGTGATATGGTCTTACTGAAACGCATGGATGGGTCCATGAAATAGTCTATGCCAAATCAAATATTTCAAAGATGGAGGAATTCTAACTGCATCTCCTCCAGCTGCCTTGCCTCTGACATTGAGGGCGAGATCTTCAAATACAATGACTAAGAAATTTTGTCTGACAAACCACTTACAGATAAGGAATAATACTGAACTTTAAGATCAAAGTATACAAGCCAGTGATTCACCTTCCTTTCTTGTACACTTCAAGACAGGCTAAACATGAACATAATATTTGGTGCTTTGAAAAGCTCCACCTGCGTTTGAGTAAGAGAATTTGCATCGAGTGGTAAGGCGAGGCTACACAACCCTGAACGACTGGATGTGGCTCGCTCTTAGATAAGCATCCTCCTTTACTAGCTCAAGAGCTTTGTCTATCAGACCATGTCACCTGAATGACTAACAGCACACTAACTCCCACTGCTGCCATCTCTCACCGACTCCAGCAAGCTAAAGCGTTAGCAGGACAGCAAGCAAAATAGAATACCTATTTCCCAGTGCTCCCCTGCAATCGAAAACCTGAATGCTGACAAGACTGAAGGAAAAAAAAAAAAACAAAACCAAAAAAACACAAGCTAGTGTAGTAGGCAACAGTCTATCCTCAGGGTCATATAAAACACCACGTGCTGGAAGAGAGAAGAAACAGCAAGGAGTTGGCAACATCCGAAGCACAGTGCCTGCAGAAGTGATTATGCTGATGCCAAATCTGGTCCTATCTGAGCTTTCCAGCCACTGCTGAGTTGACAGCACGTGCCGTGATGCCAGAGCTGGCAGAGGCGATCCCTAGCACAGCTAGTGGCCCCTAGCCACCTCACAGCAATAGCACCACGCATCTTCCTGAAGCTAACGTTTAGTATAGCAAAAGACCATGTATATAGTGCTCTCCGTCAAAACCACAGCAAATACCAAAAAACAACCTGTTCTCCGTTTCGCCCAGGCTGCTGCGATGCCCGATGCGCGGGGTGCTGCAGTCCACCACCAGGCCGTGCTGGCTGGGCTCCAGGGCCCCGAACTGCGAGCAGGAGGAACAGGGAACAGCTACAAGTCCTGGCTCTGGGGAACCGGCACAACCGTAAGGACGCGGCTCCTTGCCAACACTGACTGCACTCCAATTTTAGCAGACTTAAAGCTTTCCAGATTGATGAGGAAGAATTTCAAAACTCAAAGAGCATAACAGATTTACATCCGAGTTTATAGAAATAGCTGAATACAGCAACAGCCTTAACATACACATATGCAGGAAAAGAATTAATGAAACTATCAGATCTCCCAAGATACGGATTGACAACAACAGAAATTTTAATTACTATTGAGTATGCCTAAATTCTCACCTCCAGTGTTACTAAATTAAAAACTATATCATCATATATTTTAACTATATGATAGTTTATGGAAGTTACGACCATTTCAAAGAAACAATCTGTATTTCATATGATATTTATACGTATTTCAAACAAGGTCATATTTCCCATAGGACATATTACTACTTTTTCACCAAAAGCGTTGAATCTGGTGGTGTTCCTCCCCTGTGACATCACGTAGCCTAAACATAACAAGGATTTTAGGACATCCTGTAGCATCCAGAGCAGCTCCTTATCATGGCAACAATGGGAAAGTATTTTATTAAACAGAGGCAAAATTGAACCATAGAACTGAGCCCAAATAATATTCTCACTGACACAGTTGGAGAAGTCATTGACAACTTCTCGGAGAACTATTCTACTGGAGGTAAGTGGGGGGCTGATTTTGGAGAGGGAAGAGCTGGTAGAGAATATGCATTCCCAGCTTCCAGCCACCAACGCTGCACAAAATCCAGAGAGCTCTCCATGGCAAACAGTATCTGTAACTCCTATATGTTTCTCATCTTCCCAGTGTTTACACTTTGGTTGGCTTTCTGGCAAGCTCTACGTGTTCTGAAAACAGCTTCTACCAGATGAAAGCCATGCCCTAATGCAGAGCTGTCCCCATAACAGGCTCTTTACGCACTTGGCCCAAAGGATCCAAAGACACCAAGAGCGCTGGTTTAAGCTATACCATCGCAGGAAATGCACTTTCGTGGGAAACAACGATGTGCCAAAGGTCAACAGAAAGCCAGCGTCTCCCTTCCCAAACACCCACTGCGCATACAGAATTGCTGGATCTTTCAGAAGATTTCCTAGCAATGTGAATCAGCCTGAAGAAATAACTTCTGACACTGTCAAAACTGCAGTAATGATCTTCAGGAAAGGCTGTGGTGTTAGCACATTCAAAAGCCTTAACCCTGCCCTGCACAATGCTCTGTGTGACAGACCATGTCTTGATTAGAAACAGATGAAGCACAAAGATTAGAACTGGCACCAACACCTAAACTATAGCAAATTCCTCCCTCGCAATTGTTTTGAAGATGGCACTTCCAGCAGAATAGAACTGTTATTTACATATATCAACATTCACACCTTATTCCACTTCTTATACTGTCAAGACCTTCAGCTTGCCACAGAAATGCCCTTCTGTCCCATACACTTGCTGCCAGAAAGAGCCGAGAGGCAGGGGGCAACACGCAGATAATTACTACAAACCTGGAACACTTTCAAGGAGAATGTTTGCTTTTGACTTTTGGGGGATTAAAGTCAGTCTTCCAGAAACAAGCATGAAAATATCCCAAGGAGAGCTAGGTTACTAATGAAGATATTCTTGTTTCTTGTCAGTTGCTTCAGCCACTTCTGCTGCCATTGGATGAGTGTAGCCAAGGCCTTTCTGCCGCATGGCTCTCTGCAGGTGTGATTAAATCTGCCTCTTACTTCCCAAAGTCCCCAAGTGGACTATCATGCCTCAGTTACAGAGATAATTTCTCAGAATGAAAGAGCCAATAAGAAGTGATTCCTTTGGGCATCCCAACAGCATTAACACAAAATGCAGTAAAAAGCATCAGAGTAGCAGAAAGCAATTTAGTCCTCGTGGAGGCAACTCGCTTGCAATGCATTTCAAACATTTTAACCGTGTGTATCTGCCCAGGTTTAAGTCAGAAGACAGTGCACGCAATGGCTGCACTGAACCGTCACCTCAGGAGAATGGCAATGGCTGCAAATTAACTGGTTGAGTTCATCTCTTATTTCTCTTTTTGCGCTCATCACGAAACATGGCAGCAGACAACCTGGTGTGATCACTAGGCCAATTTGGCAGTGTGAGCTGCAGGTCAGGATGAGACGGCTGCTGGACCTGCAAGCGTGTGCATGCAAGGAACATTAAAAAGTATGAGTCTCGTAGGGGGTTTAGGAAGAGAACACTGCAGCTTTGGGAAGACCTAAGCATAGAAAGAGCAAGTCAGGAGTAAGAGGCGCCACTGGGCCTTCATGCAAAATGGAGGAGGAGGGAATTCAGAAAACTCAGCTACGGTTTGAGGGGATGTGCCATTTGCCTCATGAGGGAAGGTACCACATGACATCCCACAGGCTCCAAAATGCACTCAATTAGCTGTTCCTTTTACCTTTTTGTTCTACCCAGCATTTCTTCAAGAGCACTGTCATCTCTGGCTTTGGCATCCTACTCATCATCTATGAATTCATGTTGCCGTTTCCTCCCTGAAAGGAAAAAGTCCCATAGTCAGTCATTTGCTACACAGAGGAAAGGACAAATTTGACAGAGTATTTTTGCCACTGTTCAAGTTCAAAGACCACAGTACTGCCAGTTGTATTCTCTGCTATGTTGTCATTCATCCAAAATCAATCAGCCTGTGTTGACTCTAGAAACTTACCCCGAATTTACCTGTAAGCAGCTGAAAAGCTGTCAGTATCTCAGACCTGCCTGGAAAGAAAGAGCAGGGCAATGACTCACCCAGAATAAAAAAATTCCCAGCAACAACAAGAGAGACTTGCACCAAGCAAATATCTTTATTTTATTTTAAAACATTCTGAAAGTGTTCATCTAAATGAAAAAGTAGCAATACAACATTGGGAAAGCATGCTTAATGTTAGGGAAGCCTTCATTTCATATCACATGAGCCAAATTAAAAATAAAACTAAACACAAGCGTACAAAGCGGAGACAAAAAAAAATCAATTTTCTCAAAGAGATAACACGAGGGGCTCCCACAGGGGCTGGCAAATTCTGGAAGAGAGAAAGAGATTATATTTTATGGGAAGAGATTCAATAACCATTCTTTTCCCATAAAGCTAGTGATGGAGAATTGTCACTGCTCCATAGACACACTGTGCACATTTCAGGACAACAGTAACAGAAAATCAATAGCATCTTTTATACGTGATAAGACATTATCTCCATGGACTCCTAATACTAACAAATGGGACCAAAGAAGACCTTTACTAAAATTTAGTAGTCAGCATTAATCTGGCTGATAAGAGAGGGGTAGTATGCTAGTCTACATCCTTGGATTTTTTTATTATTTTTTTTTTTAAGAAATAACTCTGCTCAGAGCTTCACCCTCCACTGAAGCCAAAGAGCCCCCAGATGACACTACATTAAAAGTCTAACAATGTTGAACCCTAGCGCTGTCGCTCGAAAGCCCCATCGGCATACATTTCCTCTCTGGCTGATGGCTGTAATCATTAGGAGGTAGGAGCTTTATCAGGTAGTAATTTGACAGCTTTGACAAGCTCAGCTGAATTTATGGCACTTTCTAGTTTTTCCCTCCATTGAGCTGAGATGGAACTAAAGTTAATATTAGCAAAAACACTCTGTGCAGGGGCAATTTTCCAGCGATGACTACATGATTCCAGTTACTAAGAAAATCTGCTAAACAAGGCCTCCTCGCAGTCACTTGCCACTCTCACCAGACTAGGGAAGATGATTCCCCAACCAGCCCACTAGCTTAGGTGAAAGAGACCGCAGATGGAAGGACTCTCTGGTATCTCTGGCTCTAAAGCAGCAGAAGTAAATCAATTATGGAACACCTCTGCACCTTGCAGAGGAGTCACTAGCATCCAAAATGCTTCCCTTGGCTTAAAAAAAACCCAAAAAAACAAACAAAAAAAAAAACCTTTTAGCTCCAAACCAAATTTTCCACACAGGGATGTTGACAGTTTGCTGCCCGCTTTTTCACCACGGAGCATTGTTCACTAGTGCCTAAGCTCAGAAATGCTGGCACTTCATACGCACCCTTCCAACGTGTCCAGGTAGACTGCGCAAGCCCTCCTGAAAACCCTTTTGAGCACATTCCGATACCCACTGCTTATCCAGAGCAAGCACCTAAGCCAAGTTTACGAACTCGACACCTTAAGCCAAGAATGGCGATGTTCAGGATCATTAAGCTCAACTCCCTTTCTGGGTTCAGGCTCAATTTCTCTTAAACAGAGCACATAGTTTCTTTTCTGTCTACAAAAAAAATCTAGGACATTAAAGCTTAGGAAAAAAAAACCAAGTAACAATGACAGTTTCTTATGTTTCCATGGATCTTATGGCCCACTCTAAGAAGGATCCCAACCAATTAGGTCTGAGGAGGAGATGTACCAGTAGATTGTGACCTCTGGAAAACACCAGAGCTGTATCAAGACACTAGTAAGGCTACTCACAGTTTACAAAAGGAGCGTGCTATACACACTGGAGCAGAAGCTGCAGCGCCACACATCTGCCAGCACACAAGCTGGCTAAACCCAGGATTTGAGTCCTGGGGTCTGCTTCTCTCATCGCAATGATCATGTCCCACCCAGCACCACGATGCTTTTTTGTGTGGTGTCAGGAAACTGCGAGTAGTGATGTGGACAAGAGGAACACTGCATTCTGAACTAAAACTTGGCAAATCAGTAAAGCACAAACAAGTACTTTTATTTTTTTTCTTTCTTTTTTTTTTTTCTCCCCAAATTGCTTTTTGCCATAGATGTTATATTTCCTCTGTTATAATTTAGGGTTTAAAGAGCTATCTCTACATGCTTAGAAAGCACAGTTCATATTTAGCTCCCTAAAGTCGTATTTCTCTCTTCCTATATTTCCCTGCCAAGATGTGACATCTGTGGACTGTTCCCAGAAAATTCCCCTGAATCATCTGTGATGCATGCAGAACAGCGGCCAGAGCTGGCAACGAGCAGCTGTGTCTTTCAGGAAAGTGTTAGATCAATCTGGTACGAGGAAGGATTCCCAGTAACTCTGCCACTAACATCCCTGAGGACTGCACAACTCCCAAACCACGTTAGAAAAAGAGCACAATCACAAAAGGACCAAAATCCATGGGAAATAATGTTGCCACAGCAACTGACATCCTCAGAACTCCAGTCGTCTTTGCATTTTTGCACAGACTCAATGACTCCTAAACCATGTGAAAAACAATGAGTCTAGCAGGTGGGTTCATTCAGGAGAAGCATGCTGCCAGGTGATTCCCTGTAAAACAGAGCCATTTCTATATTGTTTCTCAGAAAGTGAGCCTTTGTGGACCTCTTGCTCCAAGCACTGCATCTCACTTACAATGAACGCAGAGGAACTTCTGTAACACAATCAATACTTCCTTGTTAACTACCTTTGGATCAGAAAAAAACTTATTAAACATAAAAACATTCCTGTTTTCAAACAAAACTTAGGTGAAGATAAAATCCAAAACAGATTAGCCGAGCTCTGGAGTGGGAAAACACAGTTTCAGCTTCACACTAGACTGTACTAATGTTCACAAGTGGTCTTTCAAAAGCTCCTCTTTGAGGACAGCAGTCCTCTAAAATCCAGCACCCCCTACACCAGCATCAGATCCAGTCACTGGGGAACACCTGACTGGGAGCAGGAAAGGCCTTACTTTTCTTCCTGGCCGCCTTATCACAGCGATAATGCCAACAACCCCACAGTGGGCCTGCCAGCACGCTTTATAACAAGGCACAGGTTAAGCACAGACTGGGAAGCCTGTCTGCTAAAAATCCTGTCTGCTCCCCACACTTCCGAGCATTTTCTTTCATTTCGCTACTGGGTAAGACTTGGCAAGTGCCCTCTCATGGTTAACCCGCCATCAAGACTCTCTGCTCTCCGGAGGCCAACACAGCATACGCTCCAGGGCCATATTCTCTGCTCTGTGGTGACGAGCCAAAGCAGGTCTGTTGACTGAAGTAAACCGCTCCAGATTCATACTGGTGACAAACAAAACCAAGGTTTAGCCAGTTTACTCCCCGCGAGCTGTTCTGTGCCAGCAGGTTTAACACTGCTGACCTAACCTTTTCCCCGCCTTCGTACTCTCTGCAAGTCAGAAGATCTGACCTCACGATACAGCGTGGTAACAGGCTGCAACGTTTCGCACATAACCTCTGCAAGCCAGCCTCCTAAGAGCCAGGAGTCGCCCCTGAAATAAAGGCGTTTCGGTCACAAAATGGTTTGGAATGATCCTCTTGTTAGGCCAGGCAAGAGGCCTCAGGACAACGTCTGCGGCTACCGGTCCCGTGAATAACCTGGGTAGGAGACACCCTTCCCGGGCACGTCTGGGGGACGCGCCGCAGTC
>NW_009648161.1:54369-79323 GCF_000708025.1 Charadrius vociferus | reverse complement strand
GGGTTTGCGGGGAATTCTCCCGAGGTGCTGTCGCCGGGCGCACGGGACAGCGGGGCCTGAGCCTTCTCCCCGCTTACAGGTGTAATACACTTCTCTCTTCTCTTGCTGGTATATGTAACGTACTTACCTCTCTGGCCGCCTGTTGTTCTTGTTTTAATCAGCACTGTGTAGATTTTCCACGTTTCCAAATTGGAAACACCCACGTTTTTTGCAAAAGACCACTCTCATCAAAAACGAGGAGGATCAGCGCTCCTCGATTTCATTTTTGAGAACAGATCGGTATTAATTGATGCAGTTTTGTTATGCGAGAACGGTTTGGAACTTAATAGGAGGTAGCTGCTTCTTTTATAGTAACGATTAGGCAAATCACCAAAGATCTGAATGTATAGGCTGTGCTGTAGTTTGTTTCATCAAATGCAATGGCAATATGTATATACCTACCAACCAATATATATATATATGTACCTACCAACCTAAATGATTCTGTGATTCTATACTATGTTTATATATATACACATAAACCCAGACTTGTCTATTGAAGCACAGCGGCCTACAGCTGACATGTTAACGATTTGAGCTGACGAAGGGCTCTTCGGCACCAGTACTGCTGCGTGTAACGGGAGTTCAAGACTTAGAAGCAATTCAGTCTGATAGCTTTGACAAAATTGTCTTTGGAGCTAATGCCAGCACTTGCGGCCTCGGTGGCAGTCTCCTGTGTCTCATTTGTGGAAATTTCTGGAGGAAAGATGTGTGACAGTAGCTCTGTTTGCACAGCTCTCTAATGCCGTGCACTGAAGTGTGCTCTTTTTCTAAACATTTCAGTGCGATTCAAGCCCAAGTCTTGTTGAAAGCCGGTGGGCTGTGCTTTTAAAGTGCTCGACGGCTTGTGTAATTCACCCTGCAGAACGTTCGCAGTGTGCAGGTATAGAGGTTAAAAGGAAGAGGTAGGAACGGCACGCTGGTTGCGCCTGCTTGGGAGATGAACAGCGAAGGCTTAATAGTTAACTTTGCTAAGCTTTCAGCTCTTCACTAGAGACCAGAAAATTCAGGTTTGGTACAGCAGGGAGCTGGAAACCAAGTTAAAATGGTCTTTGAGGGAGTAATTCCAACTGAGAGTAGTAGTTGCTTCGTTAATTACCCCTTGCTAATTAAATTCAGTAGTACTATTCTGTGTGGCAGTGGAATGCAGTGCACTTGCATTTCTGTGCGCTGAGCCAACTTTGTGTGATGTAGCGGCTGAGCTTAAAATAATAGTTAACCACTGAACTTTGCAGCCCCGATGAGCAGAGTGAGCCTGCCCAGCAGTGATCTTCATGTATGTATGTACATAGATGTTTAATCTTTTATAGATTTCAATCTACTAAAAATGTGGTGGCACATTTGAGACATTAAATGAAGCCATTTAAACCCCAAATAGGGAGATGGGACGTCTTTTAATTTTGCCTGGAATTTTGGTAATAAAAATGTAACTTACATATGATTATTACTGACTTATGTGTGTCATTGCAACTTGAAATGATGTCAGTATTTCTTTAGCGGTTTCTAAGAGGCTATTGCTCATGAAATATTGAACCAATGACCCGGGCTGTTCAATGATGATGAAAGGTCCAATCTAGCGTTTTATTGAACGTGGCATTTATGAAAAATGAAACTGCTCATTTCTGTTATATAATCAATAGCACATTGAACCATTTATCATTAATTTGATTAAAGAATGCCATTTTATACATTCCCCTGCCTTCTCAGTCCAGTTTAAATTCGATGTCCGAGAAAGCACAAGGTAGCAAAAAGAAAAGAGCTAATCTGTAGCTATCGTTACTGTCTTGGGGCCAGCAAATCTGGCAGGTCCCCTTTTGCTGTATCGTTTAGAAACGTTAACATGGAATAGTAGAAATGGTCAGAGAAAACATTTATTTTAAGCTGTCCTCAAAATGGAGCTGATTTCTAGCTTGGGTACACAAATGAATGCATTTCTTCAATGAAAACGCACTCTCCTTACCACAAGTAGGGAAAAGATGTTACTTTGAGAAACAAACTTTTAGGGCCTTTATTTCCATGGTGAAAGCTTGGAAACTGAAAGCTTCCGTCACTGAAGATCATTAAGACTAAATGGAATTTGTGTCTTTAAATTCTGTTATTGAAAGTAATTTTCTGGATGCCCCTTTCTCACTTGCTGGCATTGTATTCCTGTCCGTTGTAACCCCCGGCGTGACAAAAGGGATGCTATTTGCTTGAAGGAGGCCAGCAAGTACCTGTCGTGTTGTTTTGGTTATTTCACTCTGCTTATTTCTGCTGGTGCGGAGAAGCAGCTTCCTGCGCCCCTGGAATTGATTCTTGCCTGGCCAGCTGTGTAACTGACCCGTTGGTAGCTCGGCGATGCTGCACGCTACCTGTGCCTTTCAGGGAAGTTCTGGTTGATTTTGGCAACGGCGCTGCTAAATAGGTGTTAACCGGCCTCCGAGGAATAGACAGCTGCCGCAATATAGGGACTGTTGCAGGAGTGAGGTGAGAAAGGGGAAGTTACCAGGGCTCTCTAGACTCAAAAAATAGTATTGCTGTGAGGTTGTCTCTGGAGAGATGATAATGGAAGGAGTGGAGGTTTTATTCTATTGATTCTGAAAGAGCCATCCGAAATTTGTTTCCACCATGTGTCTTTGGAATGAGGCCAGGTGCCATCTAAAATTCCAGAGTGGCTGTGGGGAAGAACAGGGCTTTTTTTTTTTTTTCTTGATGCATTTAGCAACACACTGTTCTTCTAGTTATCCATCTGCTGCAGGTCCGTGTGCTTTTGTGGGCAGACGATGCTCTCTCCTTTCTCACAGCACAACAGAGAGCTCTTGCTGTCCGGGCAGGGGGGTGCTGGGGAGCACCGCAGGGAAGGGATGAACGGAAAGCTGTAGATTTACATTACTTACCTTTGCTGCTGTGGAAAGTCAGTGCTTTTTGGTAGTTATAGTATTTACTTAAGGGTTTAAGATTGAAATACAAGTAGAATTCTATGTAAATCTCTGGATTTCAAGTGTTTTTTATCCTGAGGTGACTTTATTTTTTCTTGCTTTTCTTCATTGAATTGAGGAGACAGTAGTTGCCTAACAAAAATAATATATAAACACAGATTGTTTGGGTGGTTTGGTTCTTTTTACTAACTTCTTGTGCCTAGGTATACACTGATGCGCTGTTGCTGTTACTTGTTGCACTATAAATAGCATGGAAAATACTGGTGTGCATAATTGAACATTTCATTAACTTCCATAATGAAACAAAAGTCCGTTCTTGATTTTGTGTAAGTAAAAGTAGAGTATTTTAGTATCTGATGGACTTCTCTTTTAGAGCCGATCTTGAGAATGGTCTTTTAAATAGCATTTTACTGCTTTTCGCAGGCCTCTCAGGAAGAGCTAAAAGCTGCCTACCGCCGGCTGTGTATGCTGTACCATCCAGACAAGCACAGAGACCCGGAGCTCAAAACACAAGCTGAGCGGCTCTTTAACCTTGTTCACCAAGCTTATGAAGGTCAGTAGAAATCTAAAGTTTGCAGAAACAGTTTTCAGGGGTTTTCTAGGAGGAGGGCTGTGTCTTCATGCTTTTTGAAGAAGATATGAGTTATTACAAAGTAATAATTAAATTTGCTGATACTTAGTGATGCTTTCCTTCCTTTCTGTCCTGTAAATCAGAGGAGCAATGCAGCATAAATTCTGCAATGAACAAGATGTGAGGTCTCTGTCTTATTTCCTGCATGCTGTAGATAATCTTTTCACCACTTCCCTTACTTCTGAAAAGACTCTTCCATAAGAGACTGAAGACTGAAAAACAGAAAGACAATTTCATATTTTACTTTTGAACTGATGCATCCTGAGTTTCTGTTCTCTATCACCTCGTTGCGGTCTTTATTGTTCTTCAGCAAGTTCTTCCATATGCTAAGACTGAGTACTAGTAACTAGTAGTTAGAGCTTTTTTCTCATCCGAGGATGAGAAAATATTAAAATTATTCTGAATTAAGCCAACTTTTACTTAAATCCTGGTGTCACAAGTGATACATAGTGTAACTGAGGCGCAAGGCAGTGATTTGTTACAATTAGCTTACAGCATTTTGGAAATGTGATAAGAGGCACCTAGAATGCAAACGGATTTGAAGCTGGTAGGACTCTTCTGCATTGAAAAAATGGCACAGCAAACTAGATACCTGGTCCTGTAGCCTAAAGGGAAACTAAAGCAAAGGGATGAATAAATACTCTTCTATTAAACCTCGAAGATAAGCTAATTTTTTTCTTACTCTCATGTTTTCTGGCTGATAAGCATTTGTTTCTTCCAGTTAGACTTGAACACGGGTGGAGCCATTTACATTGTCCCTAGTAAGGCATTGGGGCATGTGGAAGCTTTTGCTGGGGAGAACAGTGAAGGTCTGTTGATGACATGGGGAATAAAAACTCAGGATATTTCAGTAATTTGATTTTAGTGTGGTGAGTAGGTCTTACATTAAAGTCAGCTTTCCCTTTGAATTCCGTGGCTTTGCTTGGCTCTGTGTAATGGCGTATATGTAAATCGTTGCTCATTTAGTACCAAATGTGAGTATAATATTGTACAAGCAAAAATTTTGACATCTTGAAATAAGCCACTCCGCTTCCTGCCTATTTCCTCCCCCTAGTCTTCCATCTCTTAATATCTCACAACAAAAGGTTTGTTTTATCAGAATTTATAAAAAATAGTATCTGCCTGTGACATTTAGCAAGTTCAGTAATCTTCAAGTAGTTCAGATCAAAGATCAATTAGTAGTGTAAGCCTCTTTTTGCCGTAATGTACCCACCCAGCTCCCTGAGGACTCATCGGTTCCTCCACAGTCAAAAGAGATATATAATGATAAAGCTGGTCTTGCAACCCCGTGGGAAAAATACTGATGATTTTGAAATTTATTTTTTTAAGGAAGGGTGTGGTATGAGAGATTATGCATTTATATGTGCCTTACACTTTAGAGATTCTTCTTAATTCTATGTGCAGTCTTTTTCCAAAGTAACTGTTCTGCAGTCTCCTGGTGTATTTTCTCCACTACATTGGGTGAATTTTTGGGAGATTCAAACTGTACATGCAATTTTGCCATTACCCTGTAGTTGACGTTTGGCAAGGCACAAAGTGCCTCATGGAAATTGCTTTGTTGGTGCTTGGCATGTCCCACGTGTTTGGACTGGGTGAGAAAGGATCAGTGGACAGGGATGGTAAGGGGGATCCAAAACAGGGCGCGAAGCACCAGAGAGCTTTGAAAGCTGGGCAGAGGTAGGTACCCTTCCTCCTCGGGTAGCTCCTAGGGACTGCTACCACTGAGTCGCTAATAACCCCATTGATTGTTAGAGGGCTTATGTCACCCTTCAGTCAAAGAAAGCAATGTTAAAAAAACCCACTGCCTATTCAGTTAGTCTGCGTGTCTCTCCTGTGTTCTTTTCACTTTTTGATTTACAAAAAAAAGAAGGGAATTTGCTGGGGGGAAAAGTCAATGTGTCCTGTTAATAAAGCATGTGAAAAGGTAAAAGGGAGTTAATGTAAAAATCGGATGCAATTGTAGAACATGTTTCCAGGATCTGTGCTTGAATTCCGAATAACACGAGTGTGTTGGTCTGAAATTCAAGAAGACCACAAAATGAGTTCTCTCCTCTCTTTTGATTTTAACTTGCAGTGCTTAGTGATCCACAGACCAGAGCCATCTATGACATATATGGGAGGAGAGGACTGGAAATGGAAGGATGGGAGGTGAGAGAAATTTAGCACCTTATGGCCAGTGGAATTGACTAAACCCACCTTTATCTGACATTCTTGTTCTATCGAGCTGCACTGACACCTTGATGGTAATAAATGCCTGTTTGTTTGTTTGAAGGCATCCTTGTTTAGTTATTTCTGTCTCTCTTTGTCTCTGCTGAAACACCATGATGGATTTTCAAAGAATACTCTGGTTTTTTACTTGACAAGAGAACAATAAACCTGACATTCAGAGTTCCCTAATAGGATATTACCATGACAGGCAACATCTTTGTCTGAGACAAATGTGTCGTTATTGTCCATCTAGTCTCATCTTTTTCATCTGAAACTTTTTTTTCAGCATCAACTAGCCTCTGAGTTTGAAATTACTTTTTCTTTCTGTTCTTTTTGTCGTTTTTTTTTGTTTGTTTGTTCAGCTTTTATGGGCTTTCAAAGAGAGCTTGTCCATTCATAGCTTTCCTGTTGTTAAGTCCCCTTGCTAGCCTCTGCCAGTCTTAGTGGATCACACTACACTGCGTCACTGCTTCCTGCAGAACCGTATTGCATTGGGTCAGGTCAGTACCAACGTCAAGTCTGGAGTTTGTAGCAAGAAATGTGGGGCAGCAGCAGCATGTAACAGACATTTCTGAGCTGCTTGTGGCAGACTTGGTCTTATTTTGAAAAGCCCAGCGCAATGCTCTTTCTGTCCATACTGAGAACCGTACCTGTTCAAAACCCTCATTCCCTCAGACGTGTAAGGTAAACAGATGTGAATCAGCATAGCCGAAAATCACAAAACTTGCTTCATCAGTTTACCTCAAGCCAGGCGCTTTCAGTCGTTCTCATCCATGTGTCTACACCTAGCAGAGAAGTTAATGTATAGCTGTTGGTAGCGGCTGCACTGCAGTATCTTGTACTTGTGATCTGAAAACTACTTGGTTTTGTCAAGGGAATAGAAATAACAAGACCGTTTTCCCTGCTCTCAAAGCATGGGGTCTTCTGTCATGCCTGCCATTTGATCTGGCCCAGGTGTTTGCTTCCAAACCCTGAGTACTGAAATTCGTGCAGAGTGGTTACAGCAGCAGCAGGGGCAACGCGTTAGAGCGTACCAGGTCAGTGGACCTCCACACCATCAGCAATGCGATACCCTGAATGTCCTCTTTCTCATAATCTTTTGGGTTTTATTTCTTTTTGAGCAGGTTGTGGAAAGGAAGAGAACTCCAGCTGAAATCAGGGAAGAATTTGAGCGTTTGCAGAGAGAGAGGGAAGAGAGAAGACTGCAGCAGCGAACTAATCCAAAGGTAAGCAAAGACTTTGTGCCAGTCTCAAGAGTGAATCCATAAATTATTAGGCGTATGCAAAGTGTGGTGAGCCTAGATGAGGGGCTATAGTAAATAGCTCTTTACGTATCTACGCTTAGTGAGTTACTTTTCCTCTTTTGAATATGCAGTTTGTCTGGACAATGTAAGGAAAACCGCTAATTCTTTGAAAAGTAATCCTCTGTAGAAAGTTCTCTTTTTTTTATTGAAACATGGAGAAGCAAAATACCTCTTTTAGCAATTTCAAGAAAACAGAGCTAACACTGAAATGTTTGTGATTTCTTCCCAAGTATCCCAAATAAAATGAAACTCCCTGCAGTTACCTGACAGATTTTCCCTTCAACGCCGCTGTACTGTCACAGCAATGCGGGGAGATATTCAAACGCAGCTTTGAAACGGATGAAAAATGTGAGGCAGCTACCAAACCGGCTGGGTAGCAGAACTCTTCTGGCTGCAGCACAGCGAGCAAAATCAACCTGAACAGGATTGGGGTCTTGCCAGTTTCACAGTTAGGGCCTCTTCTAGGAAAGCTTGATCGCGCTCTCAGGATGAGGATCATCGAGTATTCCCTTCCCATCTCTCCGTCTGTTTGAGCAGCCGTACACTGACAGTAAATGACCCACCTCGCAGCTGATTTTTGGCTGTTCAGAGACGATCAAGAATACTGTGTTGAGGATGATGTTCTCATGGTAGCATTGGGATGGCAGGGAGAGGTGGAAGTGTCGATCAACCACTGCATCCTCTGTCACCTGCTGCAACTGGAATACTCCCGTAGTTTGGAATGCGAATGGCCTTGCTGCTCTTGGCTTGATAAGTACGCTGGGCAAACACAGGTTTTGTGCGTGAGGTTTCAAAGCTTGTTGAATCACAAAAATCTTGGTTCTCATGCAGTAAATAACATTATCCAAGAGCTGCATCGACACTCACCAAATGTATTCATACTCTAGTTTACCTGTATCTATATTTTTCTTGGGCTTTTTTGCTTAAACTATCAGAAACCATTTTTACCTATTTTTTGAAACGTGTTGGAAATCCATTTCTTCTGTGCAATATAGGAATGGTCCTTGGTGGGGAGCCTTAATTTTCCTCTATCTGCCCCAAGGTAACCATGCAGATATTTACGTAGACAAAAGTGTCCATCTGGGAAGACCCGTGATGTTTCGAGATACGCACCTCGGTACAGACTTTGGATCTGCGCTGATCTTAGCAAAGCAAATTGACTAATACAGGTCACCAGGCTGTTGTGGGTAGCGCACAGATACTCAGAACTTGTTTGTACTGGGAGGGTAAATAAGCATGAATATCTCCTGACAACGTTATTCCAGCCAGGAAGGTATTTCTGGGTGCCACAAAACAGGCAAGTCGAACCATCTCTGCTGGAGATGAGGGTGACTGGGGTCAGAAGGGTATTCTCGGAGAGGGCATGGTTATCTCCACCTCGTGCTTCTCTGTGGCTTTAGGAATTTGACATTTTATCTGGGCGCCTCGCCGTGGCTGCGAGCAGTAAAAAGCAGAGCTGCACTGTAAGCCTCAGCCTCTGTGTCCTGTGACAAAATTAGCCATCTGGGTGTTTACAGCAATTGCTGATTGGCAGCCTATAGAAATGTCTCTCCAGGCAGTGTTCCTGTGGAATTAGGTAGCGCAGCTGTGATCATTTCATACACGAACGCAAGTTATTTTAAAATTTCCAACATTTTGTCAGTTCTATAAAACAGTTCCAGCAAAATAAAGCATTTTAACCAGAAATGTTGAGCAATAACCAGATGTAGGCAATTTGGCAGGTTTCGAATTGAGTCTATTATTTGCTTTTAGAGCTTTGTTTTTGCTTTCAAAGACATGTGGAAGGGTTGAAAAGTTCATTACTTGATTTGAGAAGAACCGCTTCCTGTTAGGAGAAATTAACTCCTGTTACTTTCCTGCTGTGGAAGGTCAACATCTAAGAAGTGCAGGTCCCTCAAGGCTTAGTCTTCCTCTTCCGCAGCTTCCATATGTCACCTTCCAGAAGGTAAATCCCTAAGGAAAAAGGCAAGGAGGGAGTATATTCTTCTCTGGCACACCTCTTAATTCCATCAGTAAAGTCTGTTTGCTATTCACAGGATGGCAAATAAAGGTGATTTTAAAAGATGACACCAGGTAACAACTCTGATGGTTCTGCAGTGCCGTTGCCCAGCTTCCTGCCCTGCCGAGCTGGTGCGCTTCGCAACGCCTTGTGTGCGTGCGCCACCAACCTCGGAGCAGCGCTTCACGGCTTTTTCCCTGCTGCTCTTCCTTTGGGAGGGCGTTTTCATTTCCAATGGTCCGAGCAGGTGGCTGATGGGGCCTTGCGAGCAGCAGCGGTCCCCTCTCTATTATCCGGTGGCATAGGGGGTGCTGTCGTTCTCTGGGAATATTTTTAACCTTACCATCTGCCGCTTTTCCTGTGCTTGTGCCTGAGCCAGTTTCCTTGCCAGGATCTATAGACCTCTGAGGGTGACTCCACCTGCTTGGCGGGAGGTAAAATGCATGGAGTCCACCACTCGCTTCAGGAAAGGCCGCTAAACAGAAGATCTGCTGAGGAGCCAGGGAGGGAGCAGAGACGCTCCTTTCCTCTGAACGGGTTTTGTGGATTTTCATGGGTAGGTTCAGGTGTTTTCCTTTTGTCACTGGGAAGGTCTTTGTTTATAAATTCATACGTGTGAAAAAGGAAATCGTAAGATTTTGAGTACGATTGAAAGAGAGGAGTTGCAATGAATTTCATGGATATGCGTGGACCTCGTTGCATCTTTACAAAGAGTACCGGCATTGCGGTACGAATAAACGTAGTACAGCAAGATGTTTTTCAGTGGGGTTTTTTAGTGCAAATTCTTGAAAAAGCTTTACTGCTGTTTATATTCCTGTCTGACTTGAAAACATGCAATTTTCTGTCTTTTTGACATTCAAATTCAGCACCCTTGCTACTCAGCATGATATCCCTTGTTTAAAAATGTTTAACTTGGAATTTAAAGTTGCAGTCTGGCAAAGGTTCTGCGCTGAATGTGGCGCTCCAAGTGGAAAACCTTTCTTTCCATCCTGTCTCTGCAACGAAGGATCTTGGGCTTTACACTTCCTTGAATTGAAGAGCATCAGGGAAAAATGGAAACAGTACTTTCTTTTGTTAAAATAAATGCTCACCTGTATTGAGACATATTTTATTGCCCAGTCTGGAGTGCATTTGCTGGAAGTTCATCAAGTGGAGTTGGCACTTCTGTTTCTCTTGGGCTGTTCTACTCCGTGTCTCTCCCAAGGGCTGGGAACGCACAGGGCTGTGCCGCTCCCTAGGGGTTGGCGGGTTTGCCTTGCTTCACTCTTTTTTTGGCCTCGTTTCAAGAAAGAGCACAATGTGGGAGAGGGCTGAAACTGAAGAAGCTGTGGCGTCTGGAGAGCAGATCCCTTGAAGGTGACTTTGCCGATGGTTCCTGAAAAGTACCCGTCGCCATAAAGGGCAGGAGCTGGTCCGTGGTGCTGCCACAAACAGAACCGTGAGCGTAATTGCTTTGAAATTCGCCGGCCTGCCCAGAGTCGTTTGTGAACACCCGGGGCACAGCCCCTCTTCCAGGGTTCTCTGGGAAATAATCACACCTTCCTGTGTTAAAATATTCATGCAATTTTTGCTGCGTAAGGAATCAGAAAATAAACGTTGAGAAGAGGTCGGGAATCTCCACAGCAAATAAATAGTTGGGAGCCAAACCAGAGAGAAGTTTTGAGTCCTGTCAAACTCTGCAATTCTTCCTATATTTATGGTTCAGCATTTGATTAGAGTGGAGCGAGCAGGGAAAAATGCTCATTCAGATTGAAATAAGAATTTATTCCATCCATACGTGGACTCTGGGTGAGTGGGTTTTGCACCTACACAGCTATTGAGTGTCTTTATTCAAATTGCTCAGAGTTCATCCTGTGCTAGTGCACAGGGGAGGGGGTTTATTGCAACTGGTACATTTGATGTGGGCTGGAATGCCGTTTAATAGGTCTATAGGGGAGGTTTCCAAAGCCTCTGGAAGTTATATGACCCAGCCAAGGATCTAATTGTGCCCTTTTCAAATAAACCCACTCCTGCAGTTAGTCTGAGTGAGCACAGCAGCAGGTAGCCAGACTGTTTAGCTGTGGCCTCGTTTTTTGTAGCAATAAGCTTTTCTATGGTCTGAGAAAGGAAATATTTAGCACTTGCTAAAAGCCTGTCTTCGTCAAGCTTTTCTTCTGATTACAAGATACAAACTAGGAGAAGGAAAACCAAATTTTTGACAAACGAGGTGAATTGCAAATGAATCATGAAGCTCAAAACTAAGTTGTTTCCAATAACTCATAAGAAGAAAGCATTTAGAGGATTTCTGGCCAAGTTCCACTGAAGAAAGCCGATTTCTAAAATACATTATTTAAACTTTTAAATACTGACAGAGCAGAGTCAGCTGTGAGGGAAGAAACCTGCTGTGTAAAAGTGTTCTACCTACTTCTGTAATGTGTCACAATAGAAAAATTACCTACTAGTATTACAAGTTGCATTCTTGCTGAAAAACTGGCTTTTATCCAGTTTATTTTATGATTTATATTGCTGTTTTAGAATGTTGTAGTAATTCTTTTTTGTTTGTCTTGAATGCGTAAGAAATGCATTTTAGAGTGGAAAAAGTAATTGCAGAAGAAAAAACTACAAAAAATGTAATGATACACAGGGATGGTTTAAGCCATTTGGCCTATATATGTTGGATGTTTGTTAATGCTAAGTACTTGCTTCCCTTGTCATTCATTAGGGAACAATTAGTGTCGGAATAGATGCCACTGACCTCTTTGATCGTTACGACGAAGAATACGAAGATGTGCCTGGGAGCAGCTTTCCCCAGATTGAGATAAACAAAATGCACATATCCCAGTCCATTGAGGTAAGGAGGGCAGACGCTGCCGCTGGTGTGGAGCAGGGCCTGGGCTGATGAGGCACTACAGTGCAAAGCAACAGAAAATGAAACGCTGCTCGGCGGGTTCTCATCTTCGTTTATGGGAGGACGCGATTACCAGCACGGGTGGGGAGAGGAAGCTCAGTGCCAGCAGGACGGTGTGTTGACTGTACAACGTGCGTTTGTGTGACTCCGGCGGTCCTGCCTTCCTGCTAGCAGGGAGGCCCATCCTGATGGAAAACGGGTCTCTGGGTCTCACTGAACACAGAGTATTTAGTGTATGAAAATGAACAGCACTCGGTTTTGAGGATGTGGGTAAGGAGAAGAAGGGGGAGTGTTTCCTCCGTTCCAGAGTTGAAGCAGTTTTGCTAGTGAGATTAGAAGGCTTCGCAGTTCAGGGTCAGGACTTCAAGGTGGTGCATTAAAGATGTCACAAATAGCTGGTACCGTAAGAATTATCTCACTTTTTGCCATACCTGGTCATTGACTACAAAATTTAGAGCAAGCGTGGTTCAAACAGCTGGGCTTAGGGGATGATGAGGAGTCAACTGGAGTGTCACCTGTCTGCCTGCACTTACACCCTGCGGTCATGATTACATCCTTGCAGAATATGCATTAAATGTGTGAACCGGGATCAAAGTAATTGGTATCAATATATGTGTTTTTCAGGCACCACTGACTGCTACAGACACAGCAATACTGTCTGGCAACCTTTCCACCCAGAATGGGAATGGAGGTGGATCGATTAATCTTGCTCTGAGACGAGTGACATCTGCCAAGGGATGGGGAGAGGTGAGAGTACTAGCTGTTACACATTTTCACGTCCCGTCTATTTCAGGCTGCTTGGATTAGGATTGGACCTCCTGTTTATTTTCTTTAGGGAACTTTAGCTCTGTTTCATCTCTTATTTTCTACATTCTGTAGAATGTAGAAAAAGGAATTCTCAAATGAATTTGAGAAAAAGGGAATGCCAAACCTTGTTTTTCCTTAATTGTTTCCCTTTTCTATTTGGCTGTGCATTTTGGACTTCACTTATGCTGACAGGATTGTTACCTGTTGTCTCCAGGGCCTTTCTCATGTCACTGTCTGAAGCCTCCCAGGTGCCTTCGGGAGGCTGTGAGCGCACACCTTGGGGCAGCGTGATAGCTTGCCTTCGCTTCGAGAACTGCTCTGTTCACAGGGGAAGAAGTTATGGGGGAAAATAGTTTGACTCACAGGCAGATATGATCTAAGTAGCTGGAAGGTCCCACGTCACCACCTGCAAGCTGTGCCTTGCTGGACCGGTGGCTTTGTTTGAGATGCTCGTGGCATCGCTGCTGTGGCTGGCAGGTGGCTGCTTTCTGCGCCTTCCTTTTTGCACACTGCTAACCCCTTTCCTCAGCGTGTGAGAAATGGGGGGTTTCCTCTTGTTTGAGAATTCACACACTGGAGGCAGTTGATTTGTACGAGGATTTTGTAATATTGGTAATGCAGGAGCTTGTGGATATTGTTATGTGTCAGTTGACTAAAGAAGTTTTTTTAAAAAATGTAGTAAACTTACTTGGGAGATGCAGATGTTGTAGGAACTGCTTTTGCAGGTTTTGTCATGAACAGTGTCAGGTCTACGAACTGCTTCCATTCATGAGACTGAACAGCACCAAATAAACACGGAATGTCAGCCCTGGGTGTCACCCAGACTGGTGGATGAAGCAGCAGGCGCGTTTTGCAGACGCTGAGACGGTGCAGCAGCAGAACTGCTGACAAGAGTACTGTGAGGCTGTCCTGAGGAGGACTCAGCCTCAGGGGCAGCGGCCAAACCTTGTTGTTCACTGTTGTGGGGCCGTGATGGAGGTGTTTACTCCGTTTGCTCTGGAGCAACCAGAGCGGGTGCTAGTGACAGTAGCAGCCTGTAGCGCTACGAAACTGCCTTTGTTTTACTCATGAGGACCCTACTCAGTGAGACACCTCTTATTCTGAACGCAAAGCTAGCAGAATAGAAAGTACGCTGAAATACATGGTAAACGTTACTCAGATGAGTAAAATGTCTGTAATGTAAATGATGCTTGTGAAGTACTTTGTCACTGTTGTAAAAGATGTTTTCTTCTAACAATTTGGCATTGTGCATTTAAACAGCTGGAGTTTGGAGCAGGAGACCTTCAGGGACCTCTCTTCGGTCTGAAGATATTCCGTAATCTTACACCAAGATGGTAAATATTAGAAAAATTGTTTAATGGTTAATATTCTGCACTAAGGAACCAAACAGCCTGAACTCTATTCCATGTTAATTCTGGATTTGTTTTCTGTCCTACTGTCGTGGTTTAGTCCCAGCCAGCAGCTAGGGCCACACAGCCACTCGCTTACTGTCCCCCACCACCCATTAGGGTGGCGAGAAGAGGGAGAAAAAGAGGGGAAAGGGAAAAAAAGCTTCATGAGTTGAGTTAAAGACAGTTTAATAGAGCAGCAGTGGAAGAGAAAATAATAATAATGGTACAAGAATATACAAAATAGAGCAATACAACACAAGTCGCCCTCACCCCCCAACGATCAGTTCCCAGCCCGTCCCGAGCAGTGCTGGCGGATCCCTGTCCCCGGCCAACCCCCAGGTACATACTGAGCACGTGGCTGTGCTGTGGAATGTTCCTTTGGCCGGCCTGTGCCGCATGTGCTCCCCCTCAGCTCTGTGGGAAGCTGAAAAAGTCCTTGACTAACATAAACATCACTTAGCAACAACTAAAACAATATGTATTGTCAACATTCCTCTCATACCAAATCCAAAACACAGCAGCTGCTAGAAAGCAAACTAGGACACCTGCAAAATAAGATATTTCTTCTTCAGACTTAAGGTTGTGCTTTAGTACTGATCAAAATGCTTGTACTCTTTTTGTGTGTTTGTGTCCTCCATTTTCATACTTCCAGCTTAAGGAAGATCTGTGTTCCACATCCTTAGATTTGTATTTGATCTTGTCATGAATTCATGATACTTGAGGCACGATCTCACGATCGGAGCAATGAAGTTTGCTTTGGGAGCAGAACAAAGGACTGGGGAGCTGACCTTGCTGCAGTCAGCCAAAAAAGCATAGTATATGTGTTTACAGGCCCATAAACGATTAATCGTAGAGGGTCTTTGTGTTCAGGTCTGTACCATGCTGTAGAAGCGCTTGCAGTGTTTAACGTGCCTCTTAAGTTCGTTACAGGTGTCAAATCTCCTTCATGATCCAAAATCTGTATTTAATGCAGATACCGAGAAGTTTTTACAGTTTTTACAAACTGTTTTTAAACCTCTTGTGAAAATGCTGTGTTGTAGGCGGTGGTTGTTACTGTATTTTCCTACTTCAGGAGAGGGGTATCTTTTACATACAGCTTTACTTGCATAAAGTGCTACCTATTGACCAGGAGATGGTATTTTTCTCACTTCTACAGATGGGGTGGAGAAACAGCTTCTGGGTGGTAACAGATCAGTGAAAAGCAGCCGTTTCTTTAGCTAGTTCTGTAACTAGCTGCTAAGTGTACTTAACTAAGCACATTAAAGCAGTTCTAAGCATAATTTTAAGACTAAATTGAACTGCTGTTCATTTTGGTTTTAAGACAAAAACGTGTAAAACATTCTTGCATCCTACATTAATAGTAGTTCAGTCACCAGCAATTTTCAGGATGTTAAACTCAAGTGTGAGGGAGGAGCATTAGAAAAACACACAATGGTTTATAAAATACCATACAATTCAGAATGGTATGAGTGGCTTTCTGCAAACTAATGATGAGGGAAAGCTCGAGAGATTGTGCTGTCAAAAGTCTTCTGATCATTGTGAAACATAACACGTAAATAAAGCTCCCAAGGGTTTTAGTCTCAGCATCTGTAGCTCTTCTGGGACTTCCATATGTGAGATGGAGTTTCTGACAGCAAAAGAGGAGATGATATGTCATATTTTAGGGAAATAATGCCAAATTTGCCACTAGCATGCTGTCTGTTTACAAATGAGTAGAAGTCTCAGGTTGCAAAGGACAGTACAAGGTAAGGGTTGTGATTGAAGACATATGTTAGAGCATTGTAGGTTCCAGTGTAGACTTCCTTCTTTTTTTATTTTCTAAGTTAGTAAATATGCCATTCCTCAGAGCTTATACTGGGGTCTGTTCCCCGTAGAGTCCTTTAATGCTGTTTTTTGGAGCTGATGCTCGAGGATTATTAAATAGCAGAGCTGCTGTCTTCTAGCATCAAAGTGTTCTGCCTCTCCGGAAGACCGGGACTTTATCTGCCACGGGCAAGAAGGGTAAAGGCTGGAGGGCAGCCTGCTGCGTTAGCTGCAGCCGTGTGGCACAGACAAACAAACTGGGGCATGAGCCTGCTCTTCTGGGCAGTGCTGTAGTCAGTACAGTCTAAATTAGTTTTTCGTTTTTCCTGAAACCCTCAGGTGTCATGCTCTTTGCAGGATAATCTCTGCATATTCAGCGAGGCTCCTGGGCAAGAAGGAATTTGAGGCCATCTGGGAGCCTTTGTTTTATCACTGATGAGGTTTTCCTTATTTCTTCTAGTTTCATCACTACAAACTGTGCCCTGCAGTTTTCGTCCCGTGGAATCCGCCCAGGCCTCACCACGGTCCTAGCCCGCAACCTCGACAAGAACACGATGGGGTACTTACAGTGGCGGTGGGGCATCCAGTCTGCCATGAACACTAGTATTGTCCGGGATACAAAAACCAGCCATTTCACCGTGGCGTTACAGGTGAGAGTCTTGTTGCTGTACACAGGAAGCAGTGATACCATCCCGTGGGAGAGAAGTGCCTCAGCCTTTCTGCCCCAGCAGTATTTTGGCTTGGGACTAGAGAATGACGCAGCAGTGGTACTGTCTCATACGAACATGTAATGGAGGGAACCAGCCGTGTCTGGCAGAGTGCAACACTTTGCACCCCACATTATGATATCTAATGTGGATCAGCTCAGATTAGGGTCAGGATGCACAACACAGACTGCAGAGATTGCAGGCTGTGATGAGTAAGTGGCAAGCATTGCGATGTTTTCTGTGCCACTTAAAGGATAAGAAAGGAAATTTGGGGGAACATTCAGTGGTGGCTGAGGGTACGTTTTCATACATTTGTGCCTCTTGTATTTCAGCTGGGAATCCCTCATTCTTTCATGATGGTCAGTTATCAGCATAAGTTTCAGGATGAGGATCAGACACGAGTGAAAGGTTCTCTCAAGTAAGTGTGCAAGAGGAAATTCACATTGCTCATGGCCTGAAGAATCTGTCATCTGCTGCCCTGGGCCTCCAGGTTCCATGCAAATCAAATGCTTCTGTGGGCTAATTAAGCCTAGTAACCACTGAAATGAATGTCATGGAGGCTTAGCTATGTGTGCCTCTTTGGATAAGTGGGGCTGAAAATACCTGTGTGATGCCTTTACGTCATCACCAATAAGAAAATGAGAAGTTCTCGTACTCTGTTTACTACTTTACAAGGTTAAAAGGCTAATCTCATCTTGCAGATACACGGTGAATCTTCCAGTAGCCAACATCTGCTGCACACAGATGTATTTCCATGTTTTATTTGTTGAGGAATTACAGGATTCAGTAAAGAGGAATTGAAGAGTCTTCCTGGTCTTACCAGTTTTTGGTTCTGTCATTCTAGGGCAGGTTTCTTTGGGACCATAGTGGAGTACGGAGCAGAGAGGAAGATTTCCAGACACAGCATTTTAGGAGCCACCGTCAGCGTTGGTGTTCCCCAAGGAGTGTCTTTGAAAATCAAGTCAGTTCAATATTACAACTCTAGATTGCAGGGGCTGACCATAAAATGCATTATTCTATTTCCGATATTCAGGTGGGAAGGTCCCAGTCTTAGGGCAATCCAGGTATATTGATATATCACTATGAGAGGTTGCAGCTGCCCTCACCTCTAATACACGTGGTGCCCATCGGAAGCAATGTGTGCCTTCTGCTGGTGCTACTCTGAGCCTGAGCCACCTCTTTCAGGACTAGTGTGTGTGTGTGTGTGCATCAAAATATTCTGAAAATACAGCTTAAAGTAAGGTTTGGAGCATTATGGTAAGTGGATGCAAGATTTCTGAAAATATTATTAGTAGAAATGTATTTAATTGCATTCTGGTTTTATAACATTGTACACAAGAATATACCATCGTTAACTAATACAGGTGATTGCACTATTAATAAGATGCAGCTCACAAAGAGGGGCAGAGCTCTGTAAGGGTTCATATACTGTGGTGCATTTTCAATTGGTGACAGCAGAGGGCGCGCCAGGGACCGCTGTCCCAAGAAAATAATGTTTTCTAAAATAAATATCTTTATAAGCGTCAGAAAAATATTAATGTGCTCTTCCCTTGAAGGCACATGCCAGTGTTGTGGCATGTTGTGGCTTACACCTTCTGTGTAAGCATTTTATTTTCTCTTTATGATGGTGTTGGTCCCTTTTCCTGAGAATCAAAAAAGCATTTTAGAACGGTCAGGTTCTAAAATCTAAATTCTAAATCACAAGAGACATCTGCTACATAAAAGTCTGGCTATGGGTGCTGTCAGCTGTCTGTCTTAGCATTCTCTTGTTTCGTTTTATCAGATTTTTGTTCAGCAGTTGTTCAGCAGCATCTGCTGCTGCTGAGTGTACTTAACTAAGCACATTAAACTCTGCATTTCCGCTTACCTGTCACTCTGTTCTTTTTTTGTTCCAGGTTGAATAGAGCTAGCCAGACCTACTTCTTCCCTGTCCACCTAACAGATCAGCTGCTTCCCAGTGCTGTATTCTATGCCACCGTGGGACCTCTAGTTATCTACTTCGCCATGCATAGGCTAATCATCAAACCCTACCTCAGGGCACAAAAGGAGAGGTGAGTTTGCAAGACCATGTTTTAAATTCAGAGCTGCAAAGTCCCACTCGTCTGCTTCTGGGAGGCTGGTGCAGAGGGTGGGCTATCCGGCTGAGGCACTGCGGTTCACTGTATCATCAATACTACTGAGTTCTAGAAGCCTACAAAAATATCTTGAAAGGTGAGGAAGAACCTTAAAACCCGGCTCATTTGTGCGAGTTGTGGGTCAGTTGTAATTGGGGCGGGTAAGTAGACATCTGCCGCTTTGTGGCTGAATCCCATCCACTGTGTAGACCTGATGTGATGTTCACTTCCTAATGCCAGAGAGCTGGAGAAGCAAAGGGAGAATACAGCCAGCGACATCCTTCAGAAGAAGCAGGAAGCTGAAGCTGCGGTAAGTCTTTCCCGTGACTCGTCCCCCTTGGTTAAAGGAAGCTGTTTTCACTCTGGGCTTTTCTCTTTTGGACACAGTGTCTGACACTGCTTGATTTTTGCGGTGCCCTTTGTGACAGGTCCGGTTAATGCAAGAGTCTGTCCGGAGGATAATTGAAGCGGAGGAAGCCAGAATGGGTAAAGATTACACCATTTACTTGCTCCATAAATTTGGGGAGAGGAAGGAACAATACAAAGGCTGGGTGGTTGATGAGGAGAAATGCAAGGTATTGTTTCTTCATTTCCACTCCTAATGAAGCACAGTGTAATTGCTGTTGTGCATGTAGTGGTGAAGTTCCGTTATGATTTGGTTTCTGGTGCCTGAGCTTAGTAGGGATCCACGGAGTATTACCTTGGGACATGCTGTGCGGTGGATCAACAGGCTGAAGACAATAGTCTGGATTCACCTTTTCACAAAAGAGAAGTGTGTGTATAAATATGTGCAAAAATTATAGTCTGAAGTTTAGGTTTCACTGGTCTCTAGCATACACAGTTGCCTCCTGGATCGTTGTCATGGTTTAACCCCAGCGAGCAACTAGAACCATGCGGCCTCTTGCTCACCCCTGCCTTTTGCACCCCCAGAAGGGTAGGGAGAAGAGGGAAAAAAAGATCTGAAAGAGGAAAAAAAAACCTCATGGGTTGAGATAAAGACAGTTTAATAGAACAATAACGGAAAAGGAAAATTATAAGGGTAAAAGAATATACAAGACACAAGTCACTCTCACTGCCCGGTGAGTTGGTTGCCCAGACCGACCCAAGCAGAGATCGTGGATTCCCCACATCGGCCAACCCCATTTATACACTGAGCATGATGTCTATGGTATGGAATATTCCATTGGCTGTTCTGTTCTCTCTGTGCTCCTTCTCAGCTTCTACGGGAAGCTGAAAAAATTCCTTGACTAGTATAAACATCATTTAGCAACAACTAAAACAGTATGCATTATTGACATTCCTTTTGTATCAAATCTGAAAACACAGCAACCACTAGAAAAAAAAATGACTGTATCTCAGCTGAAACCAGGACAATCATAACGGAAATCAGAATTCTGATGTTTGCTAGCAATTTGCAAGAGAATGTTCCAAAGTGGACTGACATCCACTTGGACTATCACATCAATGTGGCATTGAAGCCATGTCGTTCTGTCCTAGTGCTGAAGATTGCTAACAAACACCACAAAGAAATGTTCTTCTGGCTTGAGAAGCATGGGTCCAGGCAGGGAAAATTTAAATACCATCGAAAGCACGAGAAAATGCTGGGATGGTCTTTTCATCAGCGCCTGCCCAGCTGTCGGTGGGAAGCCTTTCATCATATCTGTGATTTCTTGTGAAATGCAGGTTTGATTGTAGTGAACGCCTGGTACGGGAAGTTTGTTAATGACAACAGCAGGAAGAATGAGAAGGTGAAAGTAATAGATGTGACTGTGCCGCTGCAGTGCTTGGTGAAAGACTCTAAACTCATCCTTACAGAGGCATCCAAGGTACGTAGCTGTTCTGTCAAAGGCCAGATTCAAGCTCACATGTGTGACTCAGAATTTCGTTTGAACGGTGTGCAGTCCTGCTGGGGGATTTCTCCAGTGTGCTTGAAGCTAGTGACTCTAGATCAATTTACAGAAGCCGTTTACATACCAAGGGTTATGAACCTCCAGGAATTTCTGTTTCTCTGGACATTTCCAGTGCCAAAGAAACACTGTCTCCGTGTTTGCAGCGTGGGACAGTGTGTGTTACAGACTCGGGGGCTGTAAACCAGAAATTTCCCACCCCCCGATTCACTCTTTTCTGCATTTAGAACTTGTTACTGGGGAGGCAATTCCTTAGCTTCTCATTGCATCTCATTGGCAACAAAACTCTCTTTATTTTTTTTTTTAATGACACCTCGTTCTGGCACTCGTGAATGTTTTTGGTCAGTTGAAGAGCTGTGAAAGTCCATTCCTTGATGCTCAGTCTGTCCTTCTCTGGTTCAAGGCTGGGCTGCCGGGTTTCTATGACCCCTGCGTGGGTGAGGAGAAGAGTTTGAAAGTGCTTTATCAGTTCCGAGGAGTTCTGCACCAAGTGATGTCAGCTGACAATGAGGCCCTTAGGATACCAAAGCAATGTAAGTAGCAGGGACCACCCTGCTTCTTCCTTCAGGAACCAGTAAAGGATTGCTTCAGCTCTGTGTGGTGAAGCACAGAACTGGGGACTGACCGTGATACAGCTCTGGAGTACGACCTAAAAGAGCTCAGCAGCACCACTGCAGCTGTTCATACCGTCTAACCTTATATATCTAACGAGTTAAAAGCAGAGGGCTCCTACAGCTGCTGGTGTCCCTGCTGGGCAGTTCACAGCAGTGGATTGCCCTTTGAGGACTGATGTGAATGCATGAAGGCAAGGTGGAGGCCTGAGCCAGATTTCTTTCTCATCCCCATTTATCTATCTGCCAAAACATTTTCCCTGTGAAATTGTGAAAACCGGTATCTGCTAGTGACAAGTTTTACTGGTACCCCTGTAGGAGTTGGCTAAAGGGCACAAACCTCATGTTGACTGTAGACCAGCTCCCTGGCCCAATTTAAGCAGCGTGTCCAGCTTACAAAGTTTCCAAAAGTACGTTTGAAGTGTATCTGAATCATGTTTAATTAGCAGCCAGAAATGTTCCTGTCTGTCCCTGGTATGGTGGTAAGTCCAAGCTGTGATGTGTCTCGTCCGACAGAACGGCATGTATCCATTTACTGTTCTCATCCGACAGCTCACAGAATCGATGCGGATGGCTAATCTGGTGAGAGTGTGCACGTCCGTCACGGTACCTGGGTCAACGGAAACTACAAAACCTTCCCCCGGACGCTACAAGTTTAAACAGAGACATTTTTATTTTTACTATTCTATAGCAGGTGGTGTCCTACCAGTTATGTTAGGAGACAAAATGAGAGAACCTGCTTCTACAGGTGGCTCCAAGGCAATACTTCTCTGAATTGTGACTCAGTAACCAATAAAGCAACGTGACTCTGAATGCGCAGTGCTTTCTGCTGAGGTTGTGCGAGCGGGCACTGAGCACCACCCGTCGTGCAGCCAAGTCTTTGCTGCTGTGATTTGGCCACAGTCCATTTGTGCGGTCTCACGTCTATCTTCTTGCGCTGAGCAGGGAAGAAGACCTGTTGTTCTCACTTCTCCACATACTTCCTGGGGTAGGTAACACACCTTCTCCTGCTCCTGAGGAGAAGTTAAGTCCTCTGGCCACCTCCTGGAAGGTCTCTGTGTAAATCCTTTTGTTGGAAAGAAGACAGAGATTGTTTTTCATCTCAAATCTGTATTTGAAATGTACTTGTTAAGAACAAGTATGTTTGGAATGAAGTTCTTTGCCTTTGGTAGTAACACGGACCTCTTCAGCATGAATCCATCCAGCTGCTCATTTCAAACACTGCTATTCCAGATGAGGACACAGGGTATAATGGTCTTATTAATTCTTCTGCCACCTAGAACCATGTACTATCAAGGTTTTCAAGAAAAGAGGAAAGCAAATGGGGGAGAAGGACAGCAATTAATTTAATTTGATTCTGATGCTGCGACTATCTCTTCCCATCTTATTTATTTCTAGGAAAAAGGAACGTAGTTTACACAAGTAAACCAGACCAAAGTGAGGAGAGATGCCAAATGGGTAAAGAGCTGAAAACGTAAAATTCAGCTCCCTTTCTAAAAAGCATCAGTTATGACAAATCCATTGGATTAATCTCGCGTAGAAGCCATGCCAGTGATTTGCCAGCAAAAAGGGCAGTCCTGTTCTAGTGACACAGCAGACGGAAGCGGCAGCCTTATAGTATCTACTACACACTGCGTACGTCAGCAGTACCGAGGCGCTTTCATAGAGAAAAGGAAAAACCGTGGCTGTTTCTCAGGCACAGTTCTGCTCTTGGTGAGTCCCAGAACAGTCTTCATTGCTCACATGTGAGAGACAGGGGGGAAAGAAAACGTATCTTGGCCGTGTATTGTTGCTCGTGACAACAACTACCATAAATCATTTCCTGACAGGTACCTGGCCCCTTTTTCTGTGCAACGGTGGTTCTCTTTGCTCGACTCACTGTAACAGGAGAATTAGATTTCCGAAAGCAGACTTACTTGAGCCAGACTGAAAGAGATGCCCCCACTCTAAAAAACAAGTTCATACAATGAAGGGGTATTCACTTGTTTTTATTAAAAACAAAACAAAACTCTTCATTTGTGACCAGCTCCTGGTGCAGGATTTTATTCCACTTACGACCAGTGTTCTGTTGATCTGAAGTTAAATGTAAAACGTGCAATAAATTATATTCAGCTGAAAAGCAGCCCATGTTCCCTTTGCATCTGTAGGACACTCTTGAAAACAAACTCGAAAAGCAAGGGGTTGCAAGTTTTGTAAATGTAACTGCAGCCTCTGGCACATCCTGCTAATTGACCTCCTTGGATCGCCTGTGTCTATAATGAGTTGAACTGGGCAGAAATCTGCACCAGAAATTCCTTTTTAATGTCTTGTCACTGCATGAAGTGTATGGTCAAGAGTAAGTGACAAGGATGTGGCAAAATACTCCCAGGAGTACCGAGAATTAAGTTTTGCATTTGCAAGTGCAAAATAGTGACAACACCTTTGCTGCTAATTACAAAGAAGAATCTCGGTATAGCCTGTGTCTAGCAGAGCAATGACACTGAGAAGTGATTTAATGAAAAAAGTTTGCGCAATAAAACAATTCTCCTCATTTCTGACAACTTCCTGAGACAGTTCCTGCTGCCACGGAAGTGTTTTCTTGCATATTGTCTACATTAAAATGTAGAGAAATAGCAGTGTGATTCTAAAAACTGCTTCAGTACTTCAAGACATCCCATGGTATTGCTACACTTGAAAAATAACGTTTCTGAGAGGCAGAGTGCATTGTTCCTTCTCCAGCAGCCGAAACCTGTACCAGGGTAGCATCTTTGGGTGCAAACTTTAAAATGCCGTAGAAACGTGAGGTGACACATCCGTCTCTAATCGACCCAGCAAATGCTTAAATACCCTAATAAGGGTCTGGGAACGCGTGCTAGTCTTCTCAGCCAGAGCCTTTAAACTGGAAGTTCTCAAGGTGGAGATAGAGGTTTAGGATTTACTTTTTAGAGTCTTCCCTCGTCTTCCTGTGCACGCGCTCGTCTTCAGTGTTCCAGCCAGTGACACGCGACAAGGAGCTACAGCTCCAGGCACCGGTTCTGCTGTGAAAACCATCCAGACCTCCTCCCGTGCAACTCAACCAGTATATCCACGCCTGAAGGTGGCTCAGCTGCCTGGTCAGGGCTTGGAGTCAAGCGGGTGCTTTCCTCTTAATCACAGCTGTGTTCTCGTCAGAGAACAGACTCGGTTCTCCTGCTGTCCCCCCCCATGCTGTCTTCCCCCAGCACCTGGGAGTTATCCTTCTCTCTAACTGCAAAGAACTTTGCACAAGGGGTAGATGAACCTTCACTTTGAGCATCTGAATTTGCGACTCTCGTTAAAGTAAAATCCCTCACGATTAATACTGATGCAGGCCTTGCCCCCTTCCCTGGCTAAACATCATTAAAAGCGTATAGCTTCGTTTTTCCTGCCACATCAGCCCACCAAGGACTCAGACTCTTGCTTTTCCCCTCCTTTCAAGTACTGTGAGTGCCCTTCCCCATCCCTGAGGCTGCTGCAGCAGGTTCTTCTCTGCAGTTGGTGGTGCTTGAGCTCCATTTGTGTTTCCCTGCAGTGTTTGTACCTCTCAAGCGTTGCTGAATTGTGTCCACACGGTGGAGTCCGCTCCCTGTCCTGTTGTCTCCTCCCTCCACCCAGGTATTGGGTCGCTCTC
>NW_009648161.1:49588-54328 GCF_000708025.1 Charadrius vociferus | reverse complement strand
CTGCTGAATACTTACTCCAGCCAATCTCTTCCTTATTTTCTATCAGTGCAAAGTTTTAAAGAGACTGTAAGAATAGGCCAACTTAAAAAAATGCTACTTTCACCACCACCGTTTCTGCTCTGTGAGAAGCTGCCATTTTACAGCTACAACTCCTCTGGGACTTCTGTTCATCGCTCTATACAACACAAAATTACAGATAGAAATAAAATACAAGCTATAAGCAACCAGAGCTTAGTTTCTAATATGATCCAGTGCCATTTCCAAAGATTCAAGCCATCTCTAAGTTTGCCAGGGTGTAAAGGCTGCTGCTTTGAACGCAACTGGCGGAGCAGCAGTGCCTTTGGGGTCGTGGCGCCTACAGGAGCTGAGGGGTGGCACCAGCATCCCTTTGGTGGCCTGGGGTCCTCAGTGCCGCCCTGCGGTGGGGCAGGCGCAAGAGGGAAGGAACCCTCCTTCAGCACAGCTCCCCGAGGGTTTAAAGGGGTTTTGGTTTGGCTGGGCAGGCCAGTGTTTGCGAGGCAGATGCAGCACAGCCCAGGGTCTGTTTCTGCAGCTGCAGGGCAAGCGGGACAGGCATGGCGTCAGCTTGGCCAGCAGTCTCGCCTGGCGTGATTTGCCCTCCCCGCGCCCAGCTTCTACACACCAAGCCTGCCTTTCAAGCGCTCTCCACAAGTGACCCCTGCCAGGACCGCACGCTGCCGCTGCCGTAGGCATCCTGACCCCAGCCCTCTCCCCCGGGCTCGCGCCAGCCTTCACACCTCTCCGTAGGTCCCTGTCAGTGTCCCCAGCGCAGTGTCCCCGCTGCCTTCAGCCAACCTGCGCTCCTGCAGCAGCGGGCATCGCCTGCCCCCGTCGCTCCCTGCCCCGTGCCTGTGGGGATACCCGCCAGCACGAAACATGTTTGCAGCACTTCTATCTGTACCTGACTTCATGGATCGCTTAGGGAAGAGCACTTGAAGCATCAAGTCCTGCTGCCACGCAGAACAACTGCTTTACACCCCAGTAAATCATAACAGCAGACTCCTGAGTTTGGAATAAAACAAAATCATTGTTCACTTGTTGCACATTTAAGAAAAAAACATGTTTCATTAAAACAGTTTTAATGAAAAAATAAAGTTCTGAATTAAACTATAATTATACATGGCTGAAAGTGATGAACTAAAAGAATGGAGATGTTACTTTCTTTTTTCTCTCTGCTGATAGTGTAACGTGCTGGACTTGTCAGACACCATATATTGGGATAAATCTGGAAAGGTAACAGAACAAGAGTCAGTTCCATTGATTAGTATTGAACCTCTGTGAAAAAGAGCCAGTTCGCTTGGCAGTTCACCGTTTCTCCCATAAAAGCTTCAGGAACGCGTTCCAGAGGTCCAGTTGAATTGCAGACACGCTGTAAACACAGAGATACCAATTTTCAGAGCAGGTCCAACCCTTACGCAGCTTGCGACCGGGATCTTCCAAAGTCTTTCTGTTTGCAGAGTGAAATGGCAGCATTTGAGAACTTTGGTTATTTTTCTGGCTGCAAAGAACAGTCAGGCAGCCATCAGGGGCAAGTCTTTGGCAAACTCCTCGGTGGTTCCACGTAGCTTCTGGAAGGCAGCGTACCACGGTCATGGTCTTAAGATTTTACAGAAGCTGGAGCTGGTTTTCAGAACCCAGAGTCAGTTGTTGCAGCTTGGTGGAACGGGATTTTTACAAAGAAGCAGGAGAGAAGAGCAGTTGCACATTGTGCAGCTCTGTCATCCTGGCCCGTGCCGGCAGACCTTTCACACCCCTGCGTCCCACGCAGCGGAGCCCCAGGGCACTGCAGTGCTAGGCTGTCTGCCTGAAGCTCTGGCAGCCCCATGTCAGATGTCTGAAGGAGGGTACCAGGCTCTGTGTACTGGAAAGACCCTTGGTCGTCAGCAGGATGCATCTCCTGATGAGCCAGTACTCGGATAAGGCGGTGGTCTAACGCGGCGTATCTGCGGGACTAACGCGGGCACATTCCTACCAGTACGGCTAGTCTCGCTTCAGCCGCGGTACCAGCCAGTGACTCCTCTTGCCTCACGGTCTCACTGGACAGAGCACACACTGCTCATCAGGCATAGCTGCAGAGAAATACCTCAAAACATAAACTGAATTTGTGCAATACATACAGCTTGTTCTGTTTGGTCATTGAGGAACAACACCACCATCTCGGTGGCCTTGTGTAGGGGCCTCAACTCCCTGTCGTGTTTCTGAACAGATTTCCCTCGGGCTGAGGCCCCAGGAAGTCCCATCAGGGGACGGCAGCGTCGGGGAGGCCTCAGTGCTCTCCTGTCCTCCCGCACGTCAGATGGATCTTCATTGCACTTCATCTTGCTAGCTGCATAGCCTGCGTTTGCTTTCATCTGTATAATTTGCAACCAATAGATTAAAGGTTCTGGTTTTTTGATTACAAATCCATTCTCAAAAAAGAAACAGCGAAAACAAAAGTCAACTCAGCTGAAATACTCGGATGGAAATGATCAAATCCCAAACCAGACCTGCCAGGTTCTAAGTTTACTATGGCCCCTTTTACAGTCTGCATTTGAATTCTGGGCTGAGAAAAGGGAGTCATCGTCTTCTTAAAACAGCACCTTAGAGTTTAACGAAGGGCCGGGAAATGGAGCAAACAGTATTCCCCCATACACACATTTGAGCCGATCATGCAAAACAAAGTCACAAAAAAGAAGAGACCTTCTAGGAAGAAATCAGGTGTCGCTAATCCCCAGCGCTGCCTGTCCAGAAAAAGGGCTGCTCCCTTCTTTAAACACGCCGGTCCCTCGGCGCAGGAAAAAGTCCTGTTTTCACTTGAACGATGCCAAATCACAGAACTCCCCCACTGCCCAGGCCCGCTGAAGAGGAGGCAGATCGCACAGGGTCAGTATGCATTGATGCTCACTCCTACAGAGCCTTAGAGTATCTAAGATTGATATATACGGACAAATGGGCAGGTATAATATTACATTAAAATTAAAACACATGGCCATTTACTTTTCAGACTCTTCACACAGATTCCCTCCTCCCCCCTCTTTGGAGGAGGAGGGGTCTCCTAGCACAGAGAAGGTTTGCAGTTTCCCGATGGGATGAGAAAACATATGTGGCAAAGGTATTATACATTCCCCAGACATCACCCAGTTCATAGTTGTAACCGGACAAAACCCCACCGAACCCAGAGAGCTTAGTCTGTCCCTTGAGCTAATCGGTATCTAGCAGCAGTTTTGACCAGTCGGCCTCTTCCAGCCCCCGCTGCCCACGACTTGGCGATTCCTCGTCCCTGTTACCGCAGGCCGGCTGGGCGGCCCTTCAGCCTGAGCAGCAGCAGTTCGGGGGAGCTCTCCCCAGCCTCCCGGCCGGTGTCCACAGCTCGCCCGCCCGCCCAAGCAGCGCACCAGCACGCGCCTCCCTCCCTTAGTCCAGAAAGCGCCTGCGCGAGCCCGTCCGGGAGCGGTTCGAACGGCGAATGTCAAACTTGGAGTCCCGGCACTTCTGGCATATGTAGACCTCTGGGACGTTCGACTTGCGGATTTTGGCGCAGGAGAGGTGGATCCAGGTGTGGCACTCGTTACACTCGATCATCGGCCGCCCAGCGAAAGGCTTCATGCAGAAGCAAGTGACTAGGTCCCACGAATCGTCATCTGCAAAGCAAAATAGTAAGCTACATTTTTAACAGCAAACGCCTTTCGCCTGCACCGGGAATTTACTCTCCTTTTGCACTAAATTAAGTGCCTGGACAGGCACTTGGCTGATTTTTCCACATCTCAAGAGAAACTAGTCTCTCCTGCACAGGAAAAGACTCTCAGCAGTATATGATAGGCCATAATCCAGGAGGGAAAAACTGGCGCTTCTTTAAAGTCACAGCTTTTCACTCAGTTTATTGCAAAAGCAGACAACCGCCCTCTCCCCCAAAAAACCCAACCACTACCTAATTCTGCCCAGGCAGCGCACCTTGCCATTACCCTCATGCTACAAGTAAAGTACCAAAGAGATTGGCAACAGCACCACCACTTCCACCTGGCTAATCCTCTTTCCACAGCCAGACCACCTACCCGAATCCACCATGATGTCCTCGTCGTCACCAGTACCGTCCTCATCCCGAAAGACCACCTGCTTGCCCTGCCGAATGACCGTTCGCTTGCCCACGCTCTGGATCTCCACTGTCTGCTCGGCCGTCACGGCAGGGTAGGAGACGCTGGAAGGCGTGTCAGAGTCCCACACCGAGCAGTGCTCAGTTGCAGACTGAGGGTCACCCTCAGAAGAGGGGCTCATCGGCGTCTCTACGTAAGAGTCCTCCCCCTCCAGCTCCAGCAGCTTCTCCTCGTAGTCCTCCTCCGCAGACACTTCTGTTTCCCTCCTCTTCAGCTTTTTCTTCTTCCTGATCTTATCGATTTGCTTTCGCTCCGGCAGGAAGTTGCCGGGTTTTGCCCGCTGGAACAGAGAACTGTACGGTTTCGCTCGCTTAAGCTGACTAAAGTTCTTTCTGTTCTTGGCGGGCAGTGAAACAGAAGAGGGGATGTCATTGAATCGCGGATCCCAGCTATCGCTGTCAATCGTGCCTCCGGTGCTGTTGGGGGGGCTGGGGCTGTTCCTCAGCGGCGTTTCCTGGAAAACGCCGAGAAAGCGGATAAAAGCATTAATTCGGAGCCGACGCGTGCGGCGCAGAGGCACTGCGCCCTTTCCCCCGAGGCGCTGCCTCGCACGGCCGATCTCGGCCGAGTTCCAGCTCCCGCTCTCCCC
>NW_009648161.1:47200-48127 GCF_000708025.1 Charadrius vociferus | reverse complement strand
CAGCCGTGGCTGAGGGACCCGCTCCCCCCTTCCTCCCGCCGCCTCCGCCGGGTGCCGACTCTCGAACGAGAAGTGCGATTCATTTTCTGCGTGGAGGAATCCCGTGTCGCACCCACACGTACTCTGCTGGGTGCGACGTGCGTTACATAGCACCGCTGCATCTAAAAAGGCTGAAAGCGCCACGAGTTTAGCAAAGGAGAATCTATTCTATTCCTCTGGTATTTCTTTGACTGGAAGTGATTAGCAAGCGAGCTAGCTGGATGCGAGCCGGGCAGGGAAGCCTGGCAGGACACCAGCCATAACGCGTCCTGCCCAAATGCTGGAGGTCTTTGGATTTACGTAGCTGAGCCTTGCCTTTGGTAAGGGGCAGCACCACAGAGCCGGGGGGCTCAGAGAAAGTGCCTTCTGGAACACCCCCTCGGCACCTTACTTTTAAGGAAGACCCCGCTGTCCTCCTCAAATAGCAGTGGGGCTGCTCCTGCGGGGCACCTCGTCCGAGAGACCAGGCGCCTGGGGGCTTAGGCGCAACGTTCACAAAGCTATCGGGTTTACAAAGCTCTGCCTGGCTCTGGTGAGGCTGCCTTAATCCTGGGAAACTTCAACTGAGGCTTCTTAAAAATATAATTAGACTAAGCAGGGAAGGCTGCTGGCAGCGCCAGCACGTTATGCAACTGCCGTTCCTCTGTGACGGGGGAAGGAGGATGTTTTTGAGGGCTGTTTAGTTTATCCCGCTCCCCAGCCAGAGGACGTTTTTCCCTGAGCTAACCCACCTTTTTCTTTCTTTTTCTTTTTTTTTTCCTTTTGTCCTGTAAGCTGCTCGCGGGGCTGAATCCCAAGGGGCTCCACTCAGGGCGTGACGCAGTGTGTGCTCTCCTGCAGGCACGGCATGGCGGCAAGCACTGGCAGCAGCGGTGGTGGGACGGCGGC